>NC_091334.1:7816960-8024460 GCF_038502225.1 Cherax quadricarinatus
GCAAGTGGAATAGCCTAGCAGGAACCATACATAGTTTTAAGAAGAGGTATGACAAAGCTCAGGAAGCAGAGAGAGAGAGGATCCAGTAGCGATCAGTGAAGAGGCAGGGCCAGGAGCTGAGTCTCGACCCCTGCAACCACAATTAGGTGAGTACACACACACACACACACACACAAGGTGGACAAAGGATGTTCCAGGGAGGGGACACAGAAACAAGAGGCCACAATTGGAAGTTGAAGACACAAATGAGTCAGAGAGATATTATGAAGTATTTCTTCAGTCATAGAGTTGTAAGGCAGTGGAATAGCCTAGAAAATGACGTAGTGGAGGCAGGAACCATACACAGTTTTAAGACGAGGTTTGATAAAGCTCATGGAGCGGGTAGAGAGAGGGCCCAGTAGCAACCGGTGAAGAGGCGGGGCCAGGAGCTAAGACTCGACCCCTGCAACCACAAATAGGTGAGTACACACACACACACACACACACACACCTAGTAGCGATCAGTGAAGAGGCGGGGCCAGGAGCTCGGACTCGACCCCCGCAACCTCAACTAGGTGAGTACACACACACACACACACACACACACACACACACACACACACACACACACACACACACACACACACACACACACACACACATACACACACACGCACACATATGCACACTCACATACGCACACACACATACGCACACACACATACGCACACACACATACGCACACACACATACGCACACACATATGCACACACACATACGCACACACACACGCACACACACACACACACACACACACACACACACACACACACACACACACACACACACACACACACACACACACACACACACACACACACACACACTCACCATTCACTTGCATATGTAAAAAGACACACGAGTTTAAACTATAATTTCATCCCAAAATGTGCATAATCAACAAAAACAGCACAAATTTGAATATTGCAATTATATATATATATATATATATATATATATATATATATATATATATATATATATATATATATATATATATATATATATATATAAATATATATATATATATATATATATATATATATATATATATATATATATATATATATATATATATATATATATATATATATTGGAGGTGGAAGAGTTATTTTATATAGGTTGCATAAGTAATTGGCTTCAAAAGACTAAAGAAAAAATGGGAAAGATTAATGATATACCATTAGAACAGCAAAGATATTTCAGTACAGGTGTAATTATTAACTTGATATTTATTCATTGCTAAATATCTAGATGAGGAAACAAAAAAGTGTGTGGTTCCATTTTCCTTACCTCTTTATTTCTGCTAACCATTATTTTTGAACATGTCCACCTAACCTAATTACTGCGCACAGACAGGATATATACACTAAGAAGTGTATGTCTCTCAGTTAAACACTGACAGCCAACTTTACCTCCTGTTTTAGGGATTTAAAGTGTTCTTGACTGATAGTTAACAAGTAACATGCAGTCTGAATGACCCTCAGGTGTTTGATAGGCCTTTAACTCAAGCAACTAACCAACTGTAAATACATTTATCATGGTTTTGATGTGATTGTAGAGTTAGTAATATATTCACTGAAATTTTCAAAATTTAAATTAGTATTAGTTCTCTTATCCAGATAATAGAGGTGGAGAGAGATACTTGATGCAGTAATATAGAATACGTGGAGAGTACTTGCGTGCCAGGACCCAAGTCGAAAAAACTTCTGTACATGGTGATCATATGCTTGCTTCTGCTTGCATGGAAGTTTAGCCTGCCCATCTGTATAGTCCTTGTGGCTTAGCGCTTCTTTTTGATTATAATAATAATTAGCCTGCCCATGGGGCTATTGGTCCTCAGGCAGGCAGCACACTTCTCTGGGGAAGGCAGGGATAGAGGTCAGACTGAAGGTTCACTACTGGCTCCACCGAATCAATCTGTTGGTGTTGCATCACTCCTTCATTTAGGTGGGATGATGTAATTGGCTCAGGGCAACTGAGAATCAGAGGGCATGCACCCTATTCTTCCTGTGGCTGCCAGTTAGTCCTCTGTTAGTTACTTGCCAATACTTCTCTTTTTGCCCTGGGTGGGGTTATTTGTGTTAGTAAATATGTTAGCCTCCCCTCATTGAAATTGATCTATTTGGTGCCCACATTGAAAATTGAAGTTGATTCTAATGGTCTGTGATCTGACTGTCCTTCCAAATGCTGTGAGTTTCTAGTTACTGTAATCATTAGTAGTAATGTAGTAATGGGGAGAAATATTGATCTATCTTTAAGGAAGTTACTTGTGACTTAGCTCCAAATACCTGTGCCTAAGTTGTTTTTATGAAGAAGAGTATTAAATCTTAAGTACTGCAATAAGATATTTATAACTTTTATTTTGTTAATAGGACATGTCTGGATCAACCAAATTGACGTTAAAGCCAAGGGTTATTGTTTTATGAGTACAGTTGACCCCTAACACGGGTTGAAATGTTCACATATACACAGATTTTTTCAATGAATATATTTGAAAAAATTTTTGGAGATTTGCAACAATTTGAAAAAATTCAGAAAAAGTTAGGTATGTCATGAAAGCATAAAATATATGTAGATATTAGTCTATTTTATCGTTTACTCCCATAAAATATACTCAAATCTATTATAAAAAGTTAAAATTTATTAAAACTCACTCACACAAACACTTGGAGATCGTACATGATACCATTCACAGTCGAGAAAACTGTAAGTAAATGTAAAGGTGCAATATTAACCCTTTGACTGTTTTGGCTGTATATATACGTCTTACGAGTCAGTGTTTCGGACGTACATATACTACTCAATAATTCTAGCGGCTTCAAATCAAGCAGGAGAAAGCTGGTAGGGCCACATGTGAGATAATGGGTCTGTGTGATCAGTGTGCACTGTATAGAAAAAATCCTGCAGCAAACAGTGCATAATGAGAAAAAAAAATATGACTGTTTTTTTATTAAAACGCCAATTTTGAGGTGTATTTTCCTATAGTATTTATGGTTGTATTCTCGTTTTACTGGTCTCATTTGGTAGAATGGAAAACATATTACAGAAATAGAGATATTTTGATTAGTTTCACAATGAAAACGACCTTGAAATTGAGCTCAAAGTAGCAGAAATGTTCGATTTTTACCAATGTTCAAGAGTAAGCAAATCACACCACACGTCCAATACGCTTCAACTGGGGAGTCTGATATTCTTTCACTAGTGCACTGATGTTATTTATACCATTTTTACAATAATGCAGTAGTCTGCATAACAGTAAATCTTCTATTTTTTGTGTGAATAAGAAATCAAAATAGAAAGCAAGAGTAATATAAGAGGGGCATGGCAGTGTGACTAATGAACAGAGGATGTCATTTTAGTGCCAAGAATGTCTGCATTGTTTATTCTGGACCCTATTTTGAAATTGACATCTTTTTTAATTTGCATGAAATTGGCTAAATTGCCAATTTCTGACCACTTTATTGTGTAGTTGAAATCGGTAAATGGGTGGTTTCTTGTACTCAGTTGGTAGAAAAAAATTGAGTTCTAAAGAAATAGCAATGAGTTTGGTCGATTGGAACAATGGAATTGGCCAAAAATAGGGCGAAATCGCTGATGCGTATATATTGCCGAGATCGCTAACTTCACAAGAGCATAATTCCCTAAGTTTTTGATCAAATTTCATACTTTTGGTGTCATTACCATTGGGAAAAGATTCTCTATCATTTCACAAGAAAAAATAATTTTTTTTTTTTCCAAAAAATTTTCGCCACCAGGAGACACTTCAGGATTTGGGGCTGCGACAGTCAAAGGGTTAAATCATAACTGCATAAAATTAACTGTAGTACATACTGTACTGCTGTAATAATTTCATAGCCACCCTCTGTTGCTATTGTGGTAAGCTCAAGTGTTTATCTGGAGATCTGGAGTTTATCTGGAGAGAGTTCCGGGGGTCAACCCCCCCGCGGCCCGGTCTGTGACCAGGCCTCCTTAGGTCAGTGTCCCAGGATGCGACCCACACCAGTCGACTAACACCCAGGTACCCATTTTACTGATGGGGAACATAGACAACAGGTGGAAAGAAACACGTCCAATGTTTCTACTCTGGCTGGGAATCGAACCCAGGCCCTCGCCGTGTGAAGCGAGAGCGTTAACCACCAGGCCACCAGAGCCACAAGTATGCAAGTATTCTCTCTCCAGTAAATTATGTATAACAGTAAAAAGTGATTTCTTGTAAATCTTGCATATTTTTCATTGTGTTTAGAGCAATATCATAAACTTTGAATAACACCATGGGACCCATACAAATTGCCACATATAATATCTACAGTGCTTTGTGTCATACAAGACAGTATTGATGTAAATGCTGACAGATGATTCATCTTGTAAACAGGTGACATAAACGTACAATATTGATAAATACAATACAGTACTGTAAATGTATATTCTCTTCCTTATGATTTTCTTAATAATATTTTCTTTTCTTTAGCTTACTTTATTGTAAGAATACATTATATAATACATACACAAAATATGTGCTAATTAACTGTTTGTTTTCAGTAAGGCTATTAGTAGTTAAGTTTTTGAGGAGTCAAAAGTTATACATACATTTTTGACTGTGCAGGGGGTCGGCACCCCTAACTCCCACATTAAAAAAAAAACTGTGCTGTGATCACTGCTTAATGACAGTTCACATACCGTAAGTTTGAATACTGAAAAAAAAAAAAAAAACTTTGACCATTTCCACTTAACCCTTTCAGGGTCAAAACCCCTGATCTGAGAATTGCTCTTTGGGTTGAAGAATTTTCAAAAAAAAAAAAAAAAAAATTGAAATGATTAGAGTATCTTTCTCCAAAGGTAATAAAACCAAAAGTACTAAATTTGATGTAAAAGTTACAGAATTACGCTCTCACAAAGTTAGCATTCTTGGCAATATTTATGTCTCGGTGATTTCACCTACTTTGAGCCCTGTTTTTGGCCACTTCCATTGTTCCAGACTCATAGCTATTTTGCTAGTATTTCTTATATCGATTGAGCACAAGAAACTACCCTTTTACCTATTTCAGCTACCCTATAAAGTGATCAGAAACTGGTAATTTGGCCAGTTTCACATAAAATATAAAAATTACCAGTTTAATAACAATGTAGACATTCTGGCACTAAAATACATTTCCTCTTGTTCATTAGTTACATCCTCAGGCGTCTACTCTGTTATGCTTGCTTTCCATTTTGAATTTTATTCACATAAAAAATAGAAGATTTACTGTTATGCAGACTTCTGCATTATTGTAATAATTGTATAAATAATGTCAGCACATTTTTGGACGTGTATTAGACTGATCAGTTGGATGCACATTAGACGAGTGACTTATTTATTTATTTATTATTTGGACATGATACATAATTGTACATAAGAAATACAGTGGTTGAGTGTACATGCCAAAAGTTCCTTGTATGCAGAGCATTGTGGGCAGGCTTAAAATTAACTTAAGATTAACTAAGCAATGATATACTGTATTCAGTGGTAAAAATTACAGTAAACAAATTACAACATTAAGTACAAATATCAGCATAAATCAAATATTTCTTCTACTTTGAACTTAATTTCAAACTACTTTCAGTCTTGAAACCAATTAAAAATCATTTCTATTTCTGTAATACATCTTTCATTCTATCAAATGAGACCAAGAATCCGAGAATACAACTATAAAAACCATGTAAAAATACACCACAAAGTTGGTGTTTTAAGTCAAAAATGCGGTTGCAGTTTTTTCCCATTATGCACTGCTTACATAATGGGATTTTTTTTAATATGGTGCACACTTACTGCATAGACCTAGTTTTTCATATCTAGGCCCAAATTTACCATTCACAGCTTATCTGAGTGGCTGAGCTCATGGTGTACTACTACAGTACCGACCCACACTTCAAGGCCATAGTACAACGGGACCCACCCCGTGAGGGTTAATAACTTGCTCCTGCTCATTTAATCCCATTTCTGACTTACCAGGCACACACGCCACTACTTTTGCTGTCTACAGTGCATTCTCCTTGGTATTTGACTGATGAAGCCTAACATATAGGTGAAACTTTTCAACAGTAAAGATACACACAGTGTACATTTATCACCCTGAGAGAAACAGTGTCTGGTCAAGTGTGAGCAAGGAGTGATGTCACATTACATAGTGTATCTGTCAACACCCATCCTTCCTTTCACTAGAGACAACTTCATTGTTTAGTACAGGCATTTTGCTTTTGTACCTTTTCCCCCCTTCCCCATTTTATAAGTGCAGGACACAAAAAATATGAAAAATCATCAAAATATGAAGAGAAGTATTACATGTTATTGTCAGGTCAAAGGATTGCTACAGCCCCTAGTCTGTTGATTTTTGTTGGGTTGATAGGGTGCTGTGGCCCAGTGTGTACAGTGTAATACAGGGACACTTATCAGATATTTTTAGCATTTTCAAAGCAGAGTTACTTGCACTTCTTGCAGGTATCATCAACACTACTTCTCTTCCAGTTCTTCCTTTGTTATAGTCTGACCCTGAAAGCGCATTAAAAACTCTTCAGATCTTTGACTTATCGCATCCTATCGTCCATTGAATTCGGTACTGGTTGTGTTGCCTCTTCAACAAGCATTAGGACACATCTTTTGCTGGGTCTCTGGTCATTTGGTGTTCAGGGCAGTAAAGTTGCAGATTCCTCTGTATGTTAGACAGTTCAAGACTTACCAATCTCTCTCAGCAATTGATTTTTTTTTTTTTTTTAACTACTGTATTTCTAAATTTTGTTTCTGAGCATTCGGGAGGGGCAGCAATGTTGCTGATCTGGGTTAGAGAACAACGAGCTCATATTTATTCAGAAACAGTTTGAGTTCTTGGTCAACATCTTTCTATATCTCTCACTTGTGAGAAACTGTTTTCACCTGACTTTGTATTGGCAATAAAAAACTTGCACTTTGCTGTCACATGGAGAGCTCCCAGCACTGCTCTCTGAAGCTTGTCAGCTTGAGCATGTCTTTTATCAAAGAGCATGTAGAATTTATTTCTGGTCTTTTTTAATGTTCCAGTGCCTGGATGTTCTTATTTTGCCTGTTGTCTTTTAGGAAAGCCCTGCTTTCAACATGCCTTTTTAACTGAAACTGACTTAAGCTAATTTTGACTTTTCTTGTTAACTCGTAAGCTTACCCTTCACACTACAGTTCACACTACAGTACTTCCTTTGCCATTAGCTTCCCTCAGCCTTTTAATGCTTTATGACTCATGTGACTGACACATGTTCTGAATATAATAATGTACCATGAGAGGTATGTGAGAGGTACGAGAAGAATTATAGAATAAACCCAGTGAAAAGCAGGGTGCCATAAGTGCAATCAGAAAATGCTGTGCCAATCTTTATGGTTTTAGACTACAATCTACTACAAGCAGGTATCAGAAATATAACCATAAGAAAGGAAGAACATTTTAAGAGGAAACTGAATAATACATATTAGAAAGCTCTTGTTCAGCCAGGTTGTGAAGATTATGTGAGCCTGTAGATCATTAGCAGCAACAGCCTGGTTAACACTACTGTAGGTCTAGGGCTTAAAGTGATTCACACATGATATTGGCACTTATGACTTTTTCTTTTTTAGCTTGATTCTAAAATAGGCAGGAGTAAGCACATTGGTTAAGTGTGGGTACAGCTGCTTGTTGACCTCTTTCTGTAGTGTTTTTGTTAGTACCTATTGGTATACCTGGAAGGGGTTTCAAGGGTCAGTGCCCCTGTGCCCTGGTTCATAGATTAGATACAGGTTTCTTATTGTTAATGTTTGTTTGATCATCACCTTTGTGCACGGGTGTTATCTTGGCTCTTTTGAGATCATCTGGAAAGTTATGCTTTTCAGTTAATTTGTTGAAAAG
The DNA here is from genome assembly GCF_038502225.1 of Cherax quadricarinatus. Taxonomy (NCBI): domain Eukaryota; kingdom Metazoa; phylum Arthropoda; class Malacostraca; order Decapoda; family Parastacidae; genus Cherax; species Cherax quadricarinatus. The sequence goes on from NC_091334.1 coordinate 7,824,886, forward strand.
TATTAAAATAAATGGAGCTAATACTTGTGCATCTCTCTTGTAAATAATATTGGATATATTTTGTGTGATATTGGCTGAACATTTTAGTGATTTAATAATTATTGCCATTTCAGAAGGTCTGGTAGGAACTAAGTATAAAGAGTAGGTAATCATCAGTCTGATAGCTACTGATTTTGGTATGGACCTCTGCGTGTTGTTTACAAGGTTAGTTCCTATTGTAGAGAAGAAATTGTATTAGTAGCTGTGAGGAAGGGTTCCTCTATTATGGAGAGGATTATTCATCTACTTTTTTTTATTTTTTGACCTCAACTTTTAGGAGAGGGCTTTCCATTTGAATATCTCTTCTGAATTCTTTAAATCTCTTAGAATAGTGATATTACTTGCCTACTCTATTTTTATGATGGTTGCAGAGGGCTTTACTGCTGTATTGGAGAGAAGGCCTTGCCTATACTTCTTTGCATTATCATGTTTCTTAGCAATTGATCTGAGCAAACCTTTTTGTGAACCATGTCTTTAGATTTATTGTAGTGTATTTTTTTTGGATTTTTGTGGACATTGTATATCATAGTAATGTTTTGTAATGATGCTTTCTGCTTCAGAATTTTTATTATAGTTGAGACTTGGCTTTCTTAATTTTATTAAAAATGTTTAATGTGATTGTTGAATAATTTTATGTACCGAATAGTAAGAAGACGGGAGAATGACTGCCCTTAGGCTGGCATACAATTGGTTAGCTTATCTAAATGAATATAACAGGGCATTTATAAAAATTTTGGATGTGGGGGGGGGATCAAGAGAGTTCCCACTATATTTTTCTATCTGCCTACCCCCCTTTTTTTTCCAGATGTATTTAGGAACCACACAACTATTTTTTTCCTTACTAGCATGCATTCCAAATTGAAAATGATGTTTTATTTACCTTTAGAAAGTTGATTTCACAAACTTTGAGGATGTGATGAATAACATGAGAGATTTTTATAGCTTTTCTATGATTTACTCTATTGTTCTAAAGGTTTAAGATCCGTGGACCAAGTTTTATAATATAATATATATATATATATAATATATAGATATATAGTATATATATAGTATATATATAAAAATCCATTCTAATGTCTAATTCATTTTATGTAGAAGTAACTTTTTAATTTCAATTCTAGAAGCTCATCTGTACATTTTGAAGTTTGCTGTGAGCATGTTTTGTTATTTCCACAGATAGGATACACACTTGACATGATCAACTCTGTTAAATAATTTCCCTTATTTTTCCACCTCTTGAACCACTCAGGATTTGGAAAAGCGTTTATTCTTCAGGAATCACACAAGTTAAGTACTGAATTTCATACCAGTGTATTAACATATGTTCTGTAGTTATCCTTGTTACAATAATAAATACAACTAATTTATATGAAAAATTAAGAATTGGTATAAATATACATTTTGTTGGTAATCTCCTTTTTTTTTCATGGATTGCCATGGAAATGTGTACCAGCTTTAATAAAATATTTGGGGGAAAGGTTACTTTCCTCCTATTTCTTGTCCTGCTGTCTTTCCACTGCATCCACTAAGTCAGTGATGAGCAAAGCTTAAAAGCACCAAGGGTACATATACTAACTGTCTCGAAGAATTAGTGTCAACAGGCACTTCATTTCACATTGTATGAAAAGGATTTGCACCGAAAGTTATTATTCTCAAAGTTCAGAATATTGATAGCTTCTAAATATTCTTTGTTTGCCTTTACCGCAGAATAATTGTCTAGTGGCCAAGGTGTTAATGTGGTTTAATATCTGGTAATTATGATTTTTAAATATTATAATTACAAATCTGTACTTGTGCTTTATTGAGTTATTTTGTGCTCACCATTGTTGAACTAGTGGATTTTAGACCCTAGAGGCTACTGGAGCAATTGAGCTCAAGGACTGAATGTTTGGCATTCTTTGTCAGAAAACATGGTGATTGTAAACAAAATGAGTGTAGTCCTTGATTTTCAAGGATTTCCTTGGTATAAAATGGGTTATTTTAGTTATTTACTAGATCATGTAGCCTTGATCATTTGTACTTTAAACTGGGAGTGGTTTTTGTGTTTGTGTAATAAACTGAAGGTGTGACTGTATGAACACTGTACATTCATGACAAAAGTTATAGATATGTTAATAAGAAGTTTTAAATTTTTCAGAGAATACCTCTGATTTTTGATGTAATATTCATCCTCTACTGAACTGTCATTTTAGTTTAATGTTGTAAATATTATAAAGTAATAGCACCTATCAAATATTTCACTGCAGCTTTTTTATATAAAGTACATTATTTTTATTTGTGTGTGTGTGTGTGTGTGTGTGTGTGTGTGTGTGTGTGTGTGTGTGTGTGTGTGTGTTTGTGCGTGCGCACGCATGCATGTGTAAACAATTTCTCATAGGCACTCTACCCGTATACGTACTTGATTAATCATCATCCAGTACCATATCATTAAATTTCTCTTGATTGCCATCAGTACGCCCATCATCTTTTGAGAAAGCAACCTTCATTCCACTTTGGTAACAAATTCCCCTTTTAGCCAATAATATCCCTTCATACTTTGGTATTCAATTTTTGAAAAAAAAAAAGTGTTAAAGCATTCATTAATGTGTACTCACCTTAGGGGAGTTCAAACTGCTTCTTGATAATGCCTCTACAAACAGTCAGTTGGTGTGATGCCTTCCCCATCCCATGAATTCTTTCATATTTACATTTGAAGCCAGGCCACTGCACAGGCGGGCCTTACTTATACAGCATTTCAGGTTCTGGGCTACTGTTGTAAAGCAAAAATTGCTCTTAAGTGAAACATAGCCTTTTTTTCACTTGCAAATGCATGTAAAAGCCTATTAACATGTTTACACTATCATATATTCAGTGAGCAATAGAGGTAGGGCTAAAAAATGCATATACAGTACGCACATTGCTTACCTTAAAGTATTTTTATCCTTAGCTTATAGTGAGCGGTGAATATATTTATTGTAGGAGGTCTGAATTAATGAAGAATGGGTATAATCGAAAAATGTTGCATTAGCAAAATGCCATAAAGTGAAGTACTGTAAAATGGGGCCTGCCTGTATTAAGTTTGTCTTTACTGTTTCCTTCCCTGTGGCAGCCCACTTGCTCACCACCCTCATGCTGAATAAATTCCTTACATATCTTTTGCTTATTTTTGTATTTAGCTTCCATCTGTGTTCCCTAATCTTGGTCTGACCTCTCTCAGCAGTTTCTCTTTATGAACTCGCTGAACAGAGTGCAAACACATGACAAGTTAGTCCTAAAACTCTAATTGGCTAGTCAACTCTCCTCTGTACAATTCTGGTTTAGTGAGATTCATCCAGTGCACCTGGTTGAATGAATCTTAACCCTTTCAGGGTCGCCAGGTCCTCTCCGAGACTTGTTCTCAGGGTCACCAAATTTTCAAAAAAAAAAAAAATTTTTTTTTTTATGAAAAGATAGGGAATCTTTTCACGATCATAAAGACACCAAAAGTATGAAATTTGATGGAAAACTTGCAGAATTATGATCTCGCAAAGGTAGCTTTCCCGACCATGTTTACGCATCGGCGTTTTTGCCCAATTTGAGCCCTATTTTCGGCCAATTGCAGTGTACTAGTCGACAAAAATCATAACTATTTCACTAGAACTCCATTTTTTCTATCGAATGAGTACAAGAAACAACCCATTTACCGATTTCAACTATCCAATAACGTGGTCAGAATTTAGCAATTTTTTCCAATTTCACACAAATTTCAAAGGATGCCAATTTCCAATTAGGGTCCAGAATAAACAAGAAAGACATTCCTGGCACTAAAATAACATTTCCTCTGTTCATTAGTCATGTCCCCATGCCCCTCTTACATTCTTTTGCTTTCCACTTTGAATTTTTATTCTCACAAAAAATAGAAGATTTACTGTTATGCAGACTACTGCATTAGTGTAGAAATGGTATAAATAATATCAGCACACTTGTGAAAGTTTATTAGACTCACCAGTTGACGTGTATTGGACGCATAGCATGATTTGTTTACTTTTGAACTTTGGTAAAAATTGAACATTTCTGCTACTTTGAGCTCAATTTCAAGGTACTTTTCATTGTAAAACCAGTCAAAATCATCTCAATTTTTGTAATATGTCTTCCATTCTATAAAATGAGACCAGGAAGACTAGAATACAGCAATAAATACCATATGAAAATACAGTGCAAAGTCGTTGTTTTAATCCAAAAACATGGTCAAAGTTTTTTTTTTCCTCATTACGCACTGTGTGCTGCAGGATTTTTTTTATACTGTGCACACTGACCACATAGACCCATTCTTTCATATAAAGGCCTACCAGCTTTCTCTCGCTAGATTTGAGGGCGCTAGAATTTAGGCGTACTAGTACGTCAAAAACCCTGGTGCGTAAGCCATACCATTACGTCCGAAACCCTAAAAGGGTTAACAGGTTGGCATGGTACAAATGCTACTGCACTGGCCTGCTAGTTTTAGGACTGATTTTCCATGAGTTTGAACCTCTGTTCAGCAAGTTGTTTACCATTGTGTCATTTTGATTACACGAATTTTTATGAACCTTCTTGATGCTTCTTGGAGTTCATTAATATTGTGGCCATGTCTGTTCTGCTCTGTCATTCTTTGATGTTGAGACTTACATTTGTCATCATAGTTCAGATCCTTAATTTCATGGCAAATGTCTTGGCATTCGTGAGCCTTATTACATTCATGAGGCTTATTACATTTTGTGGATTTCATGCTGGTGTTGCCTACTCCTGTATTGGCTTCACTTAGGTGGTGTAGTATATGATTTTGAAGGGGTCTTCAGGTTCCTGAAGGACATTATTACATTTGCCAGTGTTGCATGCACTGTTGATGCTTTATGTATTTCTGTGGGCTTCCAGTGATAAGCTTATTAACATTGGCAACAATTGCTGTCATTCTCCCAGTTAATGTGGTATGAATGGTCTCTTCTCACATTCATTGCCTTGCACTTAATGTAGAAATCTGGAGAGAGAGGAATGCACATCACTCATGTGAGTGCTAGCTTTCAAAAGTAAAAAGCAGTGACTATCAAGCTATAATTTCAGTTCTTAGTTGCAATGTAGAAAAATGTAGAGCTTGTTAGTAGGTGTGGTGCTGAAATTTAAGCATCTGTTAAGGAAGTCATTTACAATTTTGTTATAATGAGGGTAGTTATGTAGTAAGTGCTGATCAATATAAGTGTTATAACATGGATTATCATGTTTTATCTTCCCTCTCCTCACATCTGCCAACAAAGTTACCCCTCAGTGTTTTCACTTCTTATAACTCATATTTCTCAATTCTGGAAACAACTTTATAGTATGTATTAATAATTTATATCTTATCTACTTTTTCTCACTTTTTATATTTATGTAATCTAGTGATAATCTGTTTCATAAGATTACTTGTTTCCCTCATTTCTCTTGTATTTTTTTTTAACACGTCAGCCGTTTCTCACCTAGAGAGAGTGACCCAAAAAGAAAGAAAAAACTTTCATCATCATTCAACACTTTCACCATCATTCATATAGTGAAAAATCAACATTGAGGTTACATAGATAGAGTGGTTTCTTTTACTGTCTTCATCATACCATGGCATGTGTTGTATATTTATACTGGTACACCAGTGGCATCTCTTACTGTTCTTTGGTATAATATACCAGTAGATTGTTTACTATGTTGTGTTGTCACTATGTGCACTTTGTTACATCCCTGGGAAGGTCTGGATGGACTTCTGCTTATTTTGCTCACCTTTCATCTTTATTGAAGTTTTATTTACTATCTTTCTCAAATTCATGCTGTATAAACATCACTGCTGGCATCACTGTCACAGCTGTCTGAAAACCTGTTATGCAATGCCATCATTATTCCTTTCCATAAAGTGTTATTCACTTCTCCAAGTGTCATTCACTGCTCATAAAGTATCATTCACTGCTCATAAAGTATCATTCACTGCTCATAAATATCAATCTCATTACAGAAAGTATTTCTTTGAAGTATCATCCTTTTGCTATGATGCAGATTTATTAATAGCCTCCCAGATGGGATATGCAGAATACATAAATTTTTTGCTGGATATAAATTTTTTTCACCTAAGGTTCATCTATGTAAATTATATTCTGTCTCCCTAAAATTTACCCCCAAGAAAATTATATCGTGTCTCAATACACAAATAACTCTCACATAAGAGAGAGGAGCTTACGGCAATGTTTCAGTCCGAGTTGGACTGAAACGTCATCGTAAGCTCCTCTCTCCGACGTGCGGGTTATTTATGTGTTGTTTCAGTCACGGTATTGTGCTTTTTTGTTCTTTTATATCCTGTCTCCCTCAAAGTTACCCCATGAAAGTTAGTTTGTTGGTCTTAAGTTTTCCTCTGATCCCCACAATGCCATACATGTGAGGTTGCAGAATTTATACTGAAGTTTCATTTTTTTTTTCTGGCAAACAGTATGTACAAAATGGAAAATCACTTGAGCTGTCATCTAATTGAGCTGGTTTAAAAACATCTCTTGAGAAATTTAGCTGAGCAGTTTTCATAAATTTAGCTGACCAGTTTTCATTTTCAACTTTGAGGGTTATCCAGGGTATTTCCTTGATGTTAAAATTCCTTACATACTGATGAATTTTGCTTTCACAGTCAACTCAGTAATGCGATATTTTTTTATTATATTAAATGAACCCACAGTAAACTTCCCACATTCTTCTTTATGTTAGTAAAACATTCTTTTGTCATTGTCATCTTCAGAATGTGTGTTTTAGTCATATTCTCTATTAAAGACTTAGTAATTATATTTTTTTGGTGATATATTGCTCATTTTTCTTAAAGATATTTTAGAAGGCATGTGATATTCCCGACAACAACAAAACAAGCACTCCACTAGTTTCAACATGTTAAAAGACTATCATAATATATATGAAAACACCCTTCAACAAAATGGGAATTATTTTTGGTAAAAGCTTTTTTTTTTTTCAACTAGCAAGGAAGATTTTTGCCAGCAGTTCTCTTCATTTCTGCAGAGTGTTTTGATATGAAATTCTCACAACACTTGCAAATTTCTGTTATATATACATATATAAATATTTACTGGTATATATGTATGTATGTATGCATATGTATGTATGTATGTATGTATGTATGTATATATATATGTGTGTGTATGTATATGTATGGGAGATGGCCATCATATTTAAAAAATAGACATATATATTCCTTTTTTTAACACATTTACATACATATACATGCATGCATTCAACATAACCATAAAGGAGGTAGGTCCTTAACTTAAATGTACCCAAAGGGGCACTTACACATGGGGTGCCTGGCAAGCAATTAATATTTTTAAACTGCCAACGCGCTGTGAATGCTTGTGAGACATGACCATCCTTGGTAATTTTTGTCTTTAAGAACACCTTGTTGGCTGATTAAAGAAGAAGAACACCCTCGTTAGTAAGTTGAGAACCTGATGTATTTTATGTTTCTGATAAAATTGTATTGAACTGTCATTTGTGGATGTGGGTGTTCATCTTGTATAATAATGTAAATATGTTGATTATTCATAATACCAGTGGTTCATATTGTCTCTCTCCTGCAGTGTTCAGGAACTCCTTGCCTTATGATGGACTGCATTGATGTAATGCAGTTCATTTGCATAAACTTGATGCCTTCTCTGAATGTGTCTCACTGTATTTATCTCTTGCTTCTTTGTAAGCATTTTGCTTGTATTAAAGCTAGTAACAATTTGTGTTATAGTATAAATGGACATTATTGATCTGTCTAAAATTTATCAAATTATGGTGTTTGGTCACATGTTGCTGTGGTGCAACGAACTGTATCACGAGCCTTGTAAATTGCATTATACGAATGCTACATTTTCACCGGCCTCATTGGTTGTCTAACTCCTTTTAAAATCAGTCTGTAACCTTGAGTGGAGTATTCAGTTTCAATATTACTTAAATTATACCCATTATTAACCAGGTCCTTGAAACTAAAGGGATTAGTATTTTGGTTTAGTTAGGTTTTTACTGTTAGAAATATTGTAATATTATTGAACTTAGAATTGTGATATTGTAGCCTGTTTATGGGAGGGAATACCTATCACTTGATAAAGATGTGCATATAGAAGCAGACCAAATTGACAGTGTATTGCAGGTAAATGTTAACATCGCGATTTTATATCACATAAGGAACAAGTGAGGCTGGAGAAATGCTTTATTTAAAATTGATAGTGCACATGCATGACAACTGTCATTGTCAGTTTTTAGGAAATAGTCATGATAAAACCAGCTTGTTACAGACTTGTAGTTAAACAATTAGGGGTAGAGTGATTTTCAGATTTTGTATCTAGCTTATCATTTGACTGTTGAAATTAAAATAATTTTTATATTTTAAAAAATTAATGAGAACAGAGTTTTTAAAAGATGTCTAAACATAATATGATTTCTTAATTACTGGGAAACAGTTTTTGCCAGCCATGACTAACTTGGTGTCTACACTTAAAACTGAATTGGTGCTTGAGATATAGAGGTGACAGTCAAACATTTAACCTATAAAACATTAACTGATAGAGTAGTTTTTGCAAAAACCCATCACAGGGTAGATGTGTTAATGTACACAAGGTCTGAGCTTTATGATTAAGTATAAGATGGTAGTTATCTTCAATATTGGAGGCCTTTTTTTTAGGCTCAAGTGGAGAATCCCCTCTTGTATTGCACTTCAGTGATATGAATGTTTTAAGATGTGCCTTTCGTAGTGCTAAACATAGATGGTAACTCTCACAGTTAGGTTACCAGTGTTAAAAAAAATTCTCTGAAATTTCAGATAATAATCACATTAATACAGTGATCTCAATTTTAAGGGGTAGCCATAGATTTATATACAGTAATAAATATTGAAGGTTGTATTTTTAAGGGAAAATGAATTTCCTTTTTTTTTTATATATATCATGTAAATTTACATTTAGATCATAATTAGAACCACTTATTCCTTAAAGCTAAGGCACACTAAATGAGCCATTTAAATGTTTATCAGTAAAAGAAATATCAGAGTCAACTGGGAAAGTTCCTGTAGCTGCATATTTAAACCAAAGGAGTGAGAGAAATGACCAGATGCCCTCCAAAGCTTGGATGAATACGAACAGGTTCGAGTATGAATTTTATAAGTTAGACCTTGGTTTAGGTAACTGCAAGTGCTACATAGTTCATCACTAATGTATATAACTATGGGTTGGTAGAGCTTACAATACGTTTAAAATACTCAGACATGTGTCATTGCAGGGAAACTGCTGTAAGCATTTTCTAGGAAAAAAACAAACATTTCACAATACATGATATATCTACTAGCCACAAGGTAAAAACGCCAGTGTAATATTTTTTATTTTTTCATGTGTGGGTGCACTCAAGGGCATGTTGAGGGCAAAAGAGGGGAGGAGAGGAGTGCCACGTGTTGAGGATAAAAGAGGGGAGGAGAGGAGTGGCATGTGTTGAGGGTGAAAGAGGGAAGAGGAGGAAGGGTGTGTACTAAGGGTATAAGAGGGGAGAGGATGAAGGATTTGTGTTGAGGGTGAAAGAGGGGAGAGGAGGAAGGGCATGTGTTGAGGGTGAAAGAGAGGAGAGGAGAAAGGGCATGTGTTGAGGGTGAAAGAGAAGAGAGGAGGAAGGACATGTGTTGAGGGTGAAAGAGAGGAGAGGAGGAAGGACATGTGTTGAGGGTGAAAGAGAGGAGAGGAGGAAGGACATGTGTTGAGGGTGAAAGAGAGGAGAGGAGGAAGGGCATGTGTTGAGGGTGAAAGAGAGGAGAGGAGGAAGGACAAGTGTTGAGGGTGAAAGAGAGGAGAGGAGGAAGGACATGTGTTGAGGGTGAAAGAGAGGATAGGAGGAAGGACATGTGTTGAGGGTGAAAGAGAGGAGAGGAGTGGGTGGAATTGTAAGCCAGTAGTGCATTGGTAACCAGTTTAGTTGTTAGGTGTTATTCTTGCTCAATAGTTAAGTTGAACAAAATATGTTACAGAGCTTAGTGATATCTGAAAATACCTTTTATTAATCGTGTGGTTGAAGACAGCTTAGTTTTCCTTGTCTTGTGTGAGTGTGTTCAAATCCCTGACGTGATTGAATTGAGTAATAAGCTGGTTATAATATATTTATATATATTTATATATATTTATATATATTTATATATATATTATATATATATTATATATATATTATATATATATTATATATATATTATATATATATATATATATATATATATATATATATATATATATATATATATATATATATATATATATATATATATAATATATATATATATATATATATATATATATATATATATATATATATATATATATATATATATATATATATATCCAGAATTTTTATCCTTATTGATTATCATATTCAGAAAGCTTAGAAGCATCATAAATGGTCTTACAAAATGGCACAATATGTATAATTAGCTGTATAATGATAGCCTGTTTTTATCAGTATGTTATCAAATATGTGGCATCTTTTGTGACCCTTGTGTAGCGCATTTCTATAGAGAAGGATTGATTACAACTAAATGGCGCTAAAATGATAACCATTACTAATGTAGCATCATAGACTTAGCATGATGGATATTGATTAAGGGTATGTATATGTGGAATGTTTTGTTGACCAAAATTTGTAGTGGACTTTTCTTGAAATTTTAAAAGAAAAATTTTTCCTTAACTTATTGGGTTTAAGATATGTATTTAAAATGGGTATTTTGGTAAATGTTTTATAACTTTTTTATTGGAAATGTTTTTTGGACCTAATAGTTCAATAATCACATTAAATTTTGGTGTAAAAATAACATTAGTAATACCATAGGTATAATGTATTGTACTTTCATCTATCAATATTTCAGTTTCATAACTGACAGATGTAAACTTAAATTTCACAGGATACATTTTATTTTATTAAAAAATAGTCCTTCTTCAGTTGAAGCAGGTATATTAGCTATTTTTTATTGAATATGTGCCTTTAAGGAATTTGACTACCATATTGCTAGTACATACTGTAGTTGTGATGGATTTAACTATGTGAAAGAATTGGTCCAAAAAGAGAATTTTATTATACTAGGAGTGAAGGAAACGAATAGGATGATGGAGCCTTGTAAGATACAGAAGTTTACTTGGGCACAATTTTTTGTAATCAGGGTGAACTGTTTATCTACGTTGTTGACTGTAGATAAAGGGTTCAGAGAGTCGACAAGTTGATAAATTAGACACATGCAACACTTGGGTATCTTTATTGTGGAAATGTTTTACCATGCAATGACTTCATCAGTCCAATACAAAGAAGAATGGTGAAGATCAGAAAGAGTTTAAAGTAATCAGTCCCTCATCCTGGAGTTGACTCTAGGCTGAGGGACTGATTACCTCAAACTCCTTCTGATCTTTACCATTCTTCTTTGTACTGGACTGATGAAGCCACTGTGTAGTAAAACGTTTCCTCAGTAAAGATACCCAAGTGTTGCATATGTGTCTAATTTATCAACATACTTGAGTGTCTGCATTTGTGCTGTTATTCATTAGTGACCTGACCCGAGGCCTATAATTTCCTATGTAACAATCCATTTGATGTTTCTAGGGATATCTGTCCCAGGCTTATTTTACTATACCAAGATGCCTGACTTAAAATAAACTATTGATAATTCATTGTCTTTTATTTGTTGCTGTCCTAAAATAATTAATCAGACCAGGGTACAGATGGGGTTAGAACCCATGGCAAGTGAGTCATAAAACAAGAGGACAGTGTATAAGCCACCCGTGCCGTGGGTGTTAATATGATTTCATGAGTCATAATAAGTAATCAGCTCTGTATCTTACCTTTAACCCTTTGACTGTTTCAGCCGTATATACACATCTTACCAGCGTTTCAGGCGTATATATACTCAATAATTCTAGAAAAGATTAAGGTGATGAGGGTATCAAATGATTTAGATAAAGAAAAATTGGATATCAAATTGGGGAGGAGTATGGAAGAAGTGAATGTTTCCAGATATTTGGGAGTTGACGTGTCAGCAGATAGATTTATGACGGATGAGGTTAATCGTAGAATTGATGTAGGAAAAAAGGTGAGTGGTGCATTGAGGTATATGTGGAGGCAAAAAATGTTATCTATGGAGGCAAAGAAGGGAATGTATGAAAGTATAGTAGTACCAACACTCTTATATGGGTGTGAAGCTTGGGTTGTAAATGCTGCAGCGAGGAGGCGGTTGGAGGCAGTGGAGATGTCCTTTCTAAGGGCAGTGTGTGGTGTAAATATTATGCAGAAAATTTGGAGTGTGGAAATTAGGAGAAGGTGTGGAGTTAATAAAAGTATTAGTCAGAGGGCTGAAGAGGGTTTGTTGAGGTGGGTTGGTCATTTAGAGAGAATGGATCAAAGTATAATGACATGGAGAGCATATAAATCTGTAGGGAAAGGAAGGTGGGGTAGGGGGTCGTCCTCGAAAAGGTTGGAGGGAGGGGGTAAAGGAGGTGTTGTGGGCGAGGGCTTTGGACTTACAGCAAGCGTGTGTGAGTGTGTTAGATAGGAGTGAATGGAGACAAATGGTATTTGGGACCTGACAAACTGTTGGAATGTGAGCAGGGTAATATTTAGTGAAGGGATTCAGGGAAACCGATTATTTTATATAACCGGACTTGAGTCCTGGAAATGGGAAGTACAATGCCTGCACGCTAAAGGAGGGGTTTGGGATATTGGCAGTTTGGAGGGATATATTGTGTATTTTTATACGTATATACTTCTAAACTGTTGTATTCTGGGCACCTCTGCAAAAACAATGATTATGTGTGAGTGAGGTGAAAGTGTTGAATGATGATGAAAGTATTTTCTTTTTGGGGATTTTCTTTCTTTTTGGGTCACCCTGCCTCGGTGGGAGACTGCCGACTTGTTGAAAAAAAAAAAAATTCTAGCGGCTTCAAATCAAGCAGGAGAAAGCTGGTAGGCCCACATGTGAGAGAATGGGTATGTGTGGTCAGTGTGCACCATATAAAAACAAATCCTGCAGCACGCAGTGTATAATAAAAAAAAAAACATCGTTTTTTTTTTAATTAAAAGGCCAAATTTGTGGTCTATTTTCATGTAGTATTTATGGTTGTATTCTCGTTTTCTTGGTCTCATTTGATAGAATAGAAAACATATTATAGAAATAGAGGTGATTTTGATTGGTTTTACTATGTAAAAGAACCTTGAAATGGAGCTCAAAGTAGGGGAAATGTTTGATTTTTGCCGATGTTCAAAAGTAAAAAAATGATATCATTGTCCAATAAATGTCCAACTAGCCATTCTAATATGCAATCATGAATTGGTTGACATTTATACAATTATTACAATATTGCAGTAGTCTGCATAACAGTAAATGTTCAATTTTTTGTTTGAATAGAAATTCAAAATAGAAAGCAAGAGTAAAATCAGAGGGGCCAGGAGACGTGACTGATGAATGAAGAAAATGTCATTTTAGAGCCAGGAATGGCTGCTTTGTTCATTCTGGACCCTATTTTGAAATTGTCATTTTTTAATTTTGGTGAAATTGGCCAAATTGCAAATTTCTGACCACTTTATTGGGTAGTTGAAATCTGTAAATGGGCAGTTTCCTATGCTCAGTTGATAGAACAAATGGAGTTCTAAAGAAATAGCTATGAGTTTGATCAACTGGAACAATGGAATTAGCCGAAAATAGGGCTCAAAGTGGTCGAAATTACCGATTCGTCAATATTGCCGAAGTTGCTAACTTCGCGAGAGTGTAGTTCCGCCAGTTTTCCATCAAATTTTTTTTTTTTTTTTTTTGGTGCCGTTACAATCGGGAAAAGATTATCATTCCATGAGAATTTTTTTTTTTTTTCGGAAATTTTGCGACACCAGGAGACACCTCAGGAATTGGGGTTGCGACAGTCAAGGGATTAATGTCAGCTGTAAGTCAAGCTGTTACTTAGAATGTATCTATATCCCTTAGCGCATGTTGTAGCAACCTGTGCTTTATAGATATCCAGTTACATAGGATGGTATGTCATATCCCCCCTCATCTTGCTTGATTTTGATTGTACTGTATTGTAATTCCAGTTCTCAAAATTGCTTACCTTATATAAAAACTTCAGCCCTTACACCCCTCTCCCCCATAAGCAGCAGCCCTCTTGCGGTGTTGTTTTTATAACCCAGAAGACTGTTGATAAGTGTTCCTGGGTAGGAATGGTGGATGGGGCATTCTTTGTTCCGTTACTGATGAGAACCAGACTAATTGCTGCCACTGATGTACTACTTATAGGTTAATAGCTCCATAGCTGAACCCCTCAAGGAAGGTACCCTAATGCCAGTAAGGAACTCTTCATCCAAGGAATTGGACCTATCCTTCCTTTCCTTGGCTCCAACTTGATTCCCTCCCATTTCCCCAGGCACTTGTATGATCTCAGTGTAATGCTCTGTTGCTTCCCTTCTTCATGAATGTAATAATAGTATTAGTAATAAATAACAGTAATAACAATTAGTAATAATCCACTCACCGGAAGGGTTGCATTTAAGGCTTAATGTAGCTTGCAGAGACATGTAGCTAAGTACTGCCTCATGTGTTTAGCATGTATGGAGACCTAAATCAAATCAAATCAAGTTTATTCTCTATAGGGATTACAATGCTGAGTTTACAGAATTTGGATATTGTGTGGTTTACATGTTTTAAAATACTAATTACAGAGGGGGCCACTAGAACACCTAGCATGGCTAGGCATTTCGGGCAGACTTAGACTAATTCTTAACTTTAAAATATTACAAATTATGAGGTAAGTTGGTATTATGGCTAAGTGACTAAATACTAGTTTGTGAGTTTAGCAATGTGAATGCTTTTGTTTTTGCACAATACATAGTTTCAGTATTGGAGTATCACAGGCCAACTTATGACTAGTTAGGATTCATTATTTTAAGATTAAGATTGATATTTCTGTGTCTATGGTCAAATGGGTGAGTGAGTGTAAGTGTGAACCACCAGGTGGTATTCATGTAATTAGTTGACGGGGTGTATCAGGGAGATAAGTTGTTTTCTAATGGTAGTTTTGAAGGTGATGAATGTGTCTGTAGTTCTAGAGTTTTCAGGGGGGGGAGGTGTTCCAGATTTTAGGGCCTTTGACATACATTGAATTTTTGTAAAGGTTTAGTCGGACACGGGGAATGTCATAGAGATGTTTGTGTCTGGTGTTATGCCTGTGGTTCTGTCACAACTATCAAGAAAGCATTTTAGGTCAAGGTTAATATTGGAATTTAAGGTCCTGTAGATGTAGATTGCACAGTAGTAAGTGTGGATGTACTGAATAGGGAGTAAGTTTAGATCTATGAAGAGTGGGGGAGGTGTGTTGCCAGGGATGGGATTTAGTGATTATTCTTACTGCGGCTTTTTGTTGGGTTATTATTGGCTTTAGGTGTGTTGCTGCAGTTGATCCCCAAGCACAAATAGCATAGGTGAGATATGGATAAATAAGTGAGTGGTATAGTGTGAGAAGGGCATTTTGCGGCACATAGTATTGTATCTTGGAAAGGATCCCAACTGTTTTGGATACTTTTTTGGTTATGTGTTTTATATGGGTGCTGAAATTCAGGTTGTTGTCGAGGTATAGGCCTAGGAATTTGCCCTCATTATGTCTGGCAATTAGAGTGTTGTCAATCTTAATGTTAATTTGTGCAACTCCTGCTCTGCTACCAAACATAATATAGTAGGTTTTGTCAGTGTTAAGCATAAGTTTATTGGCTGTCATCCAAGTCGATATTTTGAGCAGCTCCTTGTTAACAATGGCGTTGAGGGTGGCAAGATTAGGGTGAGAGATGTCACAAGCCATGTCGTCAGCAAAGAGGTTCAGGTGTTGGGATACGTTTGGATGATCATTGATGTATATGAGGAAGAGCAGGGGACCAAGGAAACTTCCCTGCGGAACTCCAGTATCAAGTGGCCGTGTTGATGAAGCTGTGTCTTTAATGGTGACATACTGATACCTATTAGTAAGGTAGGATTTGAAATATGCAAGAGCATGGCCTCTTATACCATAATGGTCAAGTTTGTGGAGTAGGATGCCGTGGTCTACTGTGTCAAAAGCTTTTCTTAGGTCAATAAAAATTCCTAGCAGATATTCCTTACTTTCCAATGCTGTGTAAAGCAGATCTAGCATTTTTATAATTGCATTAGTGCTTTTATTTTTCTTGAATCCAAATTGGCAGGGGTTGAGTATGTTTTGTGCCGTTATAAATGAATATAGTCTCTTGTGCACGAGTTTCTCAAAGATTTTGGATAGCAATGGTAAGTTTGATATTGGCCTATAGTTGTTTAAATCTGTAGGATCACCACCTTTATGTAATGGTGTAACCCTTGCTGTCTTGAGTAGTTTGTTTCGGAAAGGTGCTAGTCTCTAGTGACTTGTTAAAAAGTAATGAAATAGCATGCGAAAGGACATGTGCCACTCGCTTGTACAATAATGGTGGGACATGAGACAGATTCCCTGAGTTATTTTTAAGTGACTTTATAATCTCGGTGACTCGCTGCTCTTCTCAGCTTCCTTGGAAGCAGAGCCAGTTTTGTATGTGGTGAAGAGTGGTGCTGGAAATAACAGGGCAAAGGATTACTACACAGGATCATCATAACTAGTATGACATTATTCACTGTTGAATGTTGTCAGAAAGGAAAGCTGCAACTGTAAGGATTTCAGCTCACCTACTCCTTGGATGGTGTCCTGGTGCAAGAATGGGTACCCTCCACAGCTCAAAAAATCTGTGAATTCCCATATAGTATTATGGTTGCTTTCTCAGTTGTGACCTCTTCAAAGGTAAGATTTCTCTTTAACTAGAAATTTAAAATACCTTAATACAGTATTAACATTATATAATGTTTATTAGTTATATCAGTTGCTGCAGTTAGCTTGAGTCATGAAGCCTGAAGGCTTCAATTTTAATATCTAATGTCTTGGGCTTTGCTAAAAGAATTTTTTTTCTACGGTCTAAAAAACTCCAAAAAACAATAGGAAGAATTGTGCAGAATTGATATTAATACTGTACTTTATATATAGCATATTTTGAATTGTTTTTATCCACGTGTTTCAGATTGTAATATTTTATAAAATATGTCAAAATACACAACCCGCACACAGAAGACTGAAACTTATGACGATATTTCGGTCTGATTTGGACCAGTAACTAGTTATGCAAAAGTGAGAAAGGAGTAGTATAATGAGAGGAAGGAATAGTATTAAAATGGTGTAAGTAGTAATGGTGGAAGTCACAGTAGTAGTGGTGGAAGTGGTAGTAGTAGTAGTGAAAGAGTAGTGCAACAGTGGTAGAGGTGGCAAAAGTTAGTAATTTTTAGATCTACAGAGTTAAGTATTATTTTGTATGAAACTTTAATTTGATGTATCTTAAATTTCTTTCCCCAGGTATCTAAAACAGTTGTGGAATTTCATAATGATATCCTCTCAGTTTATCAACTAGTTGAAAATAGTTTACAGCTGCAGCTCTTAGGTGGGTACATAGAGGTAAAATGGAAAGTTTCTTGTTGGCCCTGCACGCTTTGGTATTCATCACTCCATTATGTCTGATGTTGAGCTACATGCTAGTCTACTTGTCCCCCTGACAGGAGGATCTTTACGTAGCACCGGGATTATGGCTTTTGCTGTCTTGACCATACTGGGTGAGCTTAGACTCCCTCAGGATGGCAATGGCATGTAGAGGCCTAATTAAAGACTTGTGTGTTTGCTGTGCACTGTGACCCATAAATTCCTCATTTCCTTTTGCCTGAAAGTTGAGTAGACCTGTAGTCTGTGGTCTGCAGGTAGGCAACACACTTCTTTAGCGGGAAGATAAGAGGTCAAATGGGAGGATCAGTGCTGATCCCACAGAATTAGTTGGCTGGTCTAGCAGCACTCTTTTCTGCCTGGTAGAGCAATGTGTTTGGCTAGAGCCAAGTGAGCATCTGTAAGCAGGCACCAATTTGGTTCTGTGGCTGCCATATACTCCCCTAATCAGAGCTACTCTCCCCCTTCTTGGATCAGATATGAGTGCCATTCATTATTCAGCACTGTATGACCCATATTACTTTGGTGTTCAATTAAATAATTATAATAAGAGAAGTTGCAGAGGTTGGTTCATGAGTTTGGTAAGGTATGTAAAGAAAGACATTAAAAGCAAATATAGGAAAGAGTAAGGTGATGAGGATAACCAAAAATTTAGATAATGGAAGATTAGATATCAGATTGGAGGGAGAGAGTTTGAGGAGGTGAATATATTTGGATATTTGGGAGTGGATGTGTCAGCAGATGGGTCTATGAAAGATGAGGTGAATCACAGAATCAGTGAGGGGAATTTATGAGAGTATAGTTATACTAACACACTTATATGGGTGTGAGGCATGGGTGGTGAATGTTGCAACAAGGAGAAAGCTGGAGGCAGTGGAGATGTCATGTCTGAGGGCAATGTGTGGTGTGAATATAATGCAGAGAATCCATAGTTTGGAGATTAGGAGAAGGTGCGGGATTACCAAAACTATTATCCAGACAGCTGAGGAGGGGTTATTGAGATGAGATGGTTTGGACATGTAGAGAGGATGGAACAAAATAGAACGACTTCGAGAATGTATAAATCTGTAGTGGAGGGAAAGCGGGGTAGGGGTTGGCTTAGGAAAGGTTGGAGGGAGGGGGTAAAGGAGGTTTTGTGTGCAAGGGGCTTGGACTTCCAGCAAGTGTGCATGAGCATGCTAGGAGCAAATGGAGAAATGATTTTTAGGACTTGACATGCTGATGGAGTGTAAGCAAGGTAACATTTATGAAGGAATTCAGGGAAACCGGCAGGCCGGACTTGATTCCTGGAGAGGGGAAGTACAGTGCCGGCACTCTGAAGGAAGGGTGTTAATGTTGCAGTTTTATAACTGTAGTGTAAGCGTGTCTCTGGCAAGGCAGTGATGGGGTGAATGATGAAAGTTTTTCTTTTTTGGGCCACCCTGCCTTGGTGGGAAATGGCTGGTGTGTTAATAAAAAAAAAAATAATAATAATAAGGTGTCCCCATATGTGTAATAATAAGAGCTCCTGGGATTATTGATTCTTAGATTCCCATCCCTAAATTAATGAGGATTAGGTTCCTAAAGGATCTCTCAAATTCAGAATTCATAAATACTGCAAAATTCTGTATGTAAAATAAATTAATTTTTTTTTTTTGTATTTAAGAGACTTTATATCTATATGTCAATCTATTATTGTTAATACAGTGGTCCCTTGAGTTACAGTGGTCTTGAGTTATGATAATTTTGAGTTCTTACTTACCCTCATAAAGGACTTTCGAGTTGCAATGAAAAATTTGAGATATGATACACACAACTTACACCCATCCTCTACTTCAGCCTATGGACCAGCAAGTGATTGTGAATTTCAAGAAGATTTACACCAAGATGTTTGTCAAGTGCTTTGCAGAGACTTAAGGAGACAGAGCCATCAGCCTCAAAGAATTCTGAAAGACTAAGCTTAACATCTTAGAGTGTGTGAGGCTCTTAGTTAATTCCTGGAATGAAGTTTCCACCTGGTGCCTCAACACAGCCTGGATGAACTTGTGACATTCGGTCATCTATGATTCTGAAGGATTTGAGGCTGAGAAGGATGTAAACTAGGATATTGTCACTCTTGGTGAGGCATTGGGGCTGGAGTTTGATTATGAAGATGTGGAATTAATTCAGAACCACAGACAGTTTACAACTGAAGAACTCCAGGAATCAGGGAAGATGAAAGAGGACAGTGGGGAGTAAGATATGGAGGAAGATAACCATAGGATAACAGCAGCAGAAAATCAGTTGTTTACTCATTGGGAAGGTGTGAAAAGAATCATAAGCAAACACTCAGACATTGAAAAACTGAACTCACTTTCTGTGTTTTAGAAGATAATGTCCAGTGCTGTATGACCCTGTTGGGTTAGTGATTAGTTTTGATTATAATAATGAAGATAATGTTATGTATATCTTTTTACAAGTGCCTCAGAAGAAAGTGACAGAAACAGAAACAAGCAACTCTGGACAGGTTTTTAACCCTTTGACTGTTTCAGGCCCCTTTCTGAAACTGTCATTCTATGTCGCTCAATTTTTGAAAAAAAAAAATTATTTTTTCTTATGAAATGATAGAGAATCTTTTCCCGATGGTAATGACACCAAAAGTTCGAAATTTGGTTGAAAACTCATGGAATTATGCTCCGCAAAGTTAACGGTCTCGGCGACATATGTGTATCGGCGATTTCGCCGACTTTGAGCCCTATTTTCAGCCAATTCCATTGTTCCAGTTGACCAAACTCATAGCTATTTCTTTAGAACTCCATTTTATCTATCAGCTGAGTACAAGAAACCTCCCATTTACTAATTTGGACTACCCAATATGGTGGTCAGAAATTGGCAATTTGGCCAATTTCACGCAAACTAAAAAAGATGCCAATTTCAAAATAGGGTCCAGAATAAACAAGGTAGACATTCATGGCACTAAAATAACATATGCTCTGTTCATTAGTCACATCTCTAGGCCCCTCTTATATTATTATTGCTTTCTATTTTGATTTTTTATTCATACAAAAAAAATACAAACTTTACTGTTATGCAGACTACTGCATTATTGTAAAAATGGTATAAATAATATCAGTGCACTAGTGAAAGAATATTAGACTCCCCAGTTGACATGTATTGGACGTGTGGTGTGATTTATTTACTCCTGAACATTGGTAAAAATCGAACATTTCCGCTACTTTGAGCTCAGTTTCAAGGTCGTTTTCATCATCAAAGTAATGAAAATCATCTCTATTTCTGTAATATGTTTTCCATTTTATCACCTAAGACCATGAAAACGCGAATACAACGATAAATACTATACGAAAATACACCTCAAAGTCGGCATTTTATTCCAAAAAAACGATCAGTTTTTTTTTCTCATTACGCAATGTGTACTGCAGGATTTTTTTTATGTGGTGCACACTGACCACACAGACCCATTCTCTCACATGTGGGCCTACCAGCTTTCTCCCGCTTGATTTGAAGCCGCTAGAATTATTGAGTATATATACGTCAGAAACATTGGCTCGTAAGACGTATTTATACGTCGAAAACAGTCAAAGGGTTAAAGAGGCAGCAGTTGAAAGGAACTTTTCCTTTCAGCCAGTAACCTCTCTCCCCACCACCACCACCACCACCACCAGCTCTTCCAGTGCAAGGTACAGTAAAAGTTTTTTTTTCTAGGGCCTTGAAATGAATTGTCATAAAACCGTGTATTTTGGGGTTTAAGTTACAATAGTTTTGAGGTAAACATGTCTTTTGGAATGAATTAATATTGTAACTTGAGGGACCACTGTATTGACATTCATAAGAACACCCAAAAAAAATTTGAGCTTTTTAATAAAATCCCATGATTTGTTTTCAACTGTGGTCCCTCAAGGAATGTGCCTGGTGAGGGACTCTTGATCCATGGACTTGGACCTATCCTCCCTGTCCTTACCTGGAGTTTACCTGGAGAGAGTTCCGGGGGTCAACGCCCCCGCGGCCCGGTCTGTGACCAGGCCTCCTTAGGTCAGTGTCCCAGGATGCGACCCACACCAGTCGACTAACACCCAGGTACCCATTTTACTGATGGGGAACATAGACAACAGGTGGAAAGAAACACGTCCAATGTTTCTACTCTGGCTGGGAATCGAACCCAGGCCCTCACCGTGTGAAGCGAGAGCATTAACCACCAGGCCACCAGAGCACCTTAGATAACATAATTGCCTTCTATTCCATGTATGACTCATACTGGTTTAGCACTCCCTTTTTCCCATTAATATAATCTAAAGTAATTTAGGTATTGTGCACTAAGCTAAAAATGTAACTCCACAAAAAACCTTGTGAAAAAATCTATTTCAAATTAACAAAATCAGACGAACCCCAACTCCCACCAACTGAAACAGCAAACACTCAATGTTTTCTTCTCCACCATAGGAAAGAATTTAGAAAGCACTCAATCTCAAACACCCGTCCATCAGACTACCTCACAGGCACCTACCTGCATACACTATTCCTAGCCCCAACCAACCCAACAGAGGTCTCGCTCATCATCAACACCCTTAAGAACAAGGCAGGAGACATAAACAACTTGCCTACTTTTATGTACAAAAAAGCTTCACAAGTACCTGACCAGCCAGGCTGTGGCTCGTACGTTGGATTGCATGCAGCCAGCAGTAACAGCCTGGTTGTTCAGGCCCTGATCCACGAGACCTGGTCACAGACCGGGACGCAGGGGCGTTGACCTCCGGAACTCTCTCCAGGTAAACTCCAGGTAAATTATTGCAACACTTTAACAGATCCATTGAATCCTCCACCTTCCCAGTTCTCAAAATAGCAAGGGTTACCACAATCCACAAAGGTGATCAAGCCGACTTGAATAATTATAGACTAATTTCTAACTTACCACTACTCTCTAAAATCTTTGAAAAATTAATTCATAGACGGATCTATTCCTACCTCATCTCAAACAACATACTAAACCCCTATCAGTTTGGATTCAGGAATAATATAAGCACAAATGATGCTACTATACACATGCTAGAGCTAATACAGTGGACCCCCGGTTCACGATATAATCCGTTCCTGAGAGCTCATCGTAAACCAAAATTATCGGAAAGCGAATCAATTTTCCACATAAGAAATAATGGAAATCAAATTAATCCGTGCAAGACACCCAAAAGTATGATAAAAAAACTTTTACCACATGAAATATTAAGTTTAATGCAATATAATAATTACAATAACAATAATAACAATAGAATAATCACAGTAGAATAATTGACACTTGCCTTTAATGAAGATCTGGTGATGATTGATGGGATGGGAGGAGGGGAGAGTGTCGAAGTTTTTAATGTTTAGAAGGGGAATCCCCCTCCATTAGGACTTGAGGTAGCAAGTCCTTTTCCGGGGTTACTTCCCTTCTTCTTTTAATGCCACTAGGACCAGTTTGAGAGTCACTGGACTTCTGTCGCACAACATATCTGTCCATAGAGGCCTGTACCTCTCGTTCCTTTATGACTTTCCTAAAGTGGTTCACAACATTGTCAGTGTACAGGTTGCCAACACGGCTTGCAGTAGCTGTGTCAGGGTGATTTTCATCAAAAAAGGTTAGCACTTCAAGCCAATTTGCACACATTTCTTTAATCTTTGAAGTAGGCAACTTCGTCAATTTCTCTCTCCCCTCCTCTGAAGCAGTTTCCTCAGGTCTGGCTTCTTGCTGTTGAAGATGATCTAGCAGCTCATCAGTGTTTAGTTCGTCATTGTCCTCCTCCACCAAGTCTTCCACATCCTTCCCACTAACCTCCAACCCCAAGGACTTCCCCAATGCCACAATGGATTCCTCAACTGGCATAGGATTCCCAGGGTTAGCCTCAAACCCTTCAAAATCCCTTTTGTCTACACATTCTGGCCACAGTTTCTTCCAAGCAGAGTTCAAGGTCCTCTTAGTCACTCCCTCCCAAGCCTTATCTGTAAGGTTTACACAATTGAGGATATTAAAGTGATCCTTCCAAAACTCCTTTAGAATCAATAGAGTATCTGTGGTCACTTCAAAGCACCTTTCAAACATAGCTTTTGTGTATAGTTTCTTGAAGTTGGAAATGACCTGCTGGTCCATGGGCTGCAGGAGAGGAGTGGTATTAGGAGGCAAAAACTTGACCTTAATGAAGCTCATGTCCCCACTAAGTCACTCTGCCAAGTCTGTAGGATGACCAGGGGCATTGTCTAACACCAGGAGGCACTTATGGTCTAATTTCTTTTCAATTAGGTAATTTTTCACATTGGGGACAAATGCATGGTGTAACCAGTCATAGAAAAAGTCCCTAGTGACCCATGCCTTAGTGTTTGCCCTCCACAGCACACACAAATTAGCCTTGAGGATATTCTTTGGCCTGAACGCACTGGGAGTTTCTGAGTGATACACCAATAAAGGCTTCACTTTGTAATCACCACTAGCATTGGCACACATCAGAAGAGTAAGCCTGTCTTTCATAGGCTTATGTCCTGGGAGTGCCTTTTCCTCCTGAGTAATGTAAGTCCTGCTTGGCAATTTCTTCCAAAACAGGCCTGTTTTGTCACGATTAAACACTTGTTCAGATTTCAATCCTTCAGCCTCTATGTACTCCTTGAATTCATGCACATATTTTTCAGCTGCTTTTTGGTCTGAACTGGTAGCCTCACCATTCCTAATCACACTATGTATGCCACTACGATTCTTAAATCTTTCAAACCAACCTTTGCTGACCTTAAATTCACTCACATCACCACTAGTTGCAGGCATTTTTCTAATTAAATCCTCATGCAACTGCCTAGCCTTTTCACAAATGATCGCTTGAGAGATGCTATCTCCTGCTATCTGTTTTTCATTTATCCACACCAATAACAATCTCTCAACATTTTCTAACACTTGCAGTTGCTGTTTCGTAATCACAGTTGCACCTTTTGCAAGAACAGCTTCCTTGATTGCCATTTTCTTGCTCACTAAGAGATGGTTGATTGGGATTTACTATACAACTTGGCCAGGTCCGACATGCGCACTCCACTTTCATACTTTGCAATTATCTCTTTCTTCATTTCAATAGTCATTAGCACCCTTGGTCTCGATGGGTTGGCACTAGAAGCTTTCTTGGGGCCCATGGTGACTTATTTTGCAGAAACAAGCACCAAAAACAGTGATAATATGGATAATATGGAATGTACCGAATGTATCCTTAGATGCGCGCACACTGACTGGCTTGTAAACACTGGCACACACGGGGCAGTTCAAGCCACACGTGGACACGTCTCGTACGAATCGTATCGCATACTGGGTTTTGTAACAGGAACCGAGGCAAATTTTTTGCGATATAATGCTTCGGATACCGGATTTATCGGATACCGATGGCTTCGCGAACTGGGGGTCCACTGTATATACTGCTCTCAAGAAGAAAGAAGTCCCACTGGAAATTTTCATTGACTTACGTAAAGCTTTTGATACAGTAGACCATGAATTGCTACACACTAAATTAACACACTATGGTATAAGAGGCCACTCCCTCAACTACCTAAAGTCATACCTTAGTAACAGAAGCCAACATGTGTATGCATGTGTATGCAAATGGTGCAAACTCTTCCCCACAGCCACTCACAGTAGAAGTCCCACAGGGAAGTGTCCTAGGGCCACTCCTCTTTCTCATCTACATCAATGACCTACCGAATGCATCACAGCTACTCAAACCCATATTATTTGCAGATGACACTACATACGTCTTCTCACACCCAGACCCAGCCATACTCGTCAACACTGTCAATGCTGAATTGCAGAAAATATCTACCTGACAAAACCTATTTCATTCAGTTTGGAACCAGAGCTGCAAATGTTCCACTTAACATAACACTAAATGGACCACCCATCACAAGACTCACAGAGGAAAAATTCCTAGGAATCCACCTAGACAGTAGCCTCAAATTCCAGACACATATACAACAAATTTCCAAAAAAATCTCAAAGACAGTAGGCATACTATCAAAGATATGGTACTATGTTCCACAATCAGCTCTCCTTACACTGTATCACTCACTCATCTACCCTTATCTCACATATGGAATTTGTGCATGGGGGTCAACAGCACTAAATCACCTAAGGCCACTAATAACCCAGCAAAAGGCTGCTATCAGAATAACAAATTCCCACTCGCGACAGCATACTCCACCTTTATTCAAAAGTCTAAATATGCTCACCATAAAGGACATTCACATTTATTCATGTGTTTACTACATAGAACAATATGCACAAACATAAACCCTCCACTCAAACTTCTCCTCACCAGCCTTAACAGGACACACAACCATAACACAAGACACAGATCTCTTTTTGATGTACCCCGTGTCTATATCACACTGTGTAAAAACTCTATGCATACAAAGGGCCCCAAAATCTGGAATTCATTACCAGAACATACTAAAGAAACCAGGCCTGAAAATCAATTTAAGACTCTTCTAAAAAAACCACTTACTTGCCCAGGACATAATAATCAACACTCAGTATTTAACATTACCAATAATTCTCCCAATTACTTAAATCTTAAAACTTCAAGACAAGAAATAGCAAATTGATCATCTTGTTTGTTATACATTGTAATGTGACAAATTTGTACAGCTGTAATGCTTCAGTATCAATATGTTCAAATTTCATTGTTTCAAATACTTAATTGTACTTTATATTGTAAATTGTTTACTGTAATTTTTAACACTGGAAATAAGTCACTCTGTCTGACTTTTTTGGGTTATCCTAGGTTCTCTACACATATGCTGCTATGTATGATAATTCTATGTAACTGTATTGTGTATACCTGAATAAATTTACTTACTTACTTACTTACTATTCATTGCTTCTTAATTTTAAGTTAATTTTAAGCCTGTCCATAATGCTCTGCATACAAGGGGCTTTTGGCATGTACACCCAACTACTATAATTCCTTGTACAACTATGTATCATGTCCAAATAAACTATATGAATATGAATATATGGGTGAAGCCCTTCAATAATAACACTCAGAGTACACATTTTAGGAAGATCGCAAATTTAGAAGTTTGATTTAATATAAATTACCCAGTAGTTACGTGAGCAAGCTCCATCTTCTGGCCACATAGTTTATATTTCAGTTGTCCGTTGTTTACTTTATTACAATAAAATGAAATTATTGTCCATACCTCATTATGGGTGGTTTGTATTTTTGAATCCATATTCACCATAGACTTCTGCAATCATTATTTCACTGCCACCATCTCTATACTAGTTGACAGTAATGATCTGGTTGTAGTAATCCAACACTAAAAGGCTAATTTTAGTGAATTTTATTGAATATCCACATAGAGCAAATGAAGGACTGCAATTTAATAGTGTTTTTGTTTGTACGTATTTTTCATTTTGTTGTAAATTCCAGATATCTGTCCATTCCTTACAATTATGTAAATAGCTATATACTTAGTTTAAGTTGAAATGACCTTTTATTATTTTTTTAACACAGCAGTTGCAAGCTAATTAAAAAAAGTACTGTGTCCAAAAGTGGATATGTTATCACCAGTTTCATGCAGTAATCTTAGCCCTTTCAGAGTCAAGACCCCTGATCTCAAGCTTGCTCTCAGGGTTAATAATAATAATATAATAATATCTTTATTTACTACAAGTACATGTACAAAGTATACAGCCCTAGCTGACATCAATGACATACTACTATGTATATAAAAAGCCGCTTGTTATGCTGAGCATTTCGGCCAAATTAGGTCAGATTTTGTCCCAGGATGCAACCCACACCAGTTGACTAACACCCAGGTACCCATTTTACACTGATGGGTGAACAGGGACAGCAGGCATCTTATGGAAACACGTCCCTAATGTTTTCCAGCCGTACTGGAGGATATTCGAAGCCCAGACCTCAGTGTGTGAGCCGAGTGCGCTAGCGATCGAGCTATGGGACAAGTTGAAGAATTTAAAAAAAAAAAAATTATGAAATGATAGAGAATTGTTTTCCGAAGGTAATGAAACCAAGAATACAAAATTTGATAGAAAACTTAAGAAATTATGCTCTAACAAATTTAGCAGTCTTGGTGATATTTATTGGGGATATTTATGCATTGGTGATTTTGCTCACCTTGTGCCTTATTTTTGGCCAATTCCATTGTTCCAGTCAACCATTCTCATAGCTATTTTGCTAGTATTCCCTCTATTCTATCGATTAAGCACAAGAAACCACCGATTTATCTATTTCAATTACCCAATAAAGTACGTAATCAGAAATTGATAATTTGGCCAATTTCACACAAAATTAAAAAATTGCCAATTTAAAAATAGGGTCCTGAATAAACAATGTAAATATTCCTGGCATGAAAAAATAATTTCCTCTGTTTCTTAGTCACGTCTCCAGGCCCCTCTTATATTAAGCTTGTTTTCCATTTTGAATTTTTATTCACACAAAAAATAGATGAATTACTGTTATGCATTATTGTAACAATTGTATAAATAATGTCAGTGCATTCCTAAATGTATATTAGACTGGCCATTTGGATGTGTATTGGGTAAGTGACATCATTTGTGTACTCTGGAATATCAGCAAAAAATCAAACATTTCTGCTACTTTGAGCTTACTTTCAAGTCCTGAAACCAATCAAATCATCTCTATTTCTGTAATATATCTTCTATCGAATGAGACCAAGAAACCGAGAATGCAACCATAAAACCCATCCGAAAACACACCGCAAAGTTGCTATTTTAAACCAAAAATGTGATAGTTTTTCTCATTATGCAATTCGTGTATAATGCACAGACCCATTCTCTCACATCTACGCTCAAATTTACCACTCATGTTGTAGTATTAAGGAGCCAACCCTGGCTTCAAAGCCATAGTACAATGGGACCGACACCAAAAAGGTTAGATTAGAGCATGTATATTTGGGTATTAGCTGATATACAATACCGACAATTGTGAAATAAGTCATTTGCAGTGTTAGGATCTTTTACTGAGGAAACATTTTGCCATAAATGATTTCTTCAGTCCTACAGAAATGTCTGTTATATGTACTCTTTGGTTAAAAGGATGAGGTGTGGGAAGGGGGGGAAGTTGAAGGACTAGTGCAGACTGTAAAGGTGGGAGAGATAACTGCCAGGCATGGATAGGTATTCCAAAACTCCAGTATATTGTGGTGGTAAGAATTAGACAAGTCAAAACTTGCTAAATAATAAAGCTGCTAGAATTCTGGTAAACAGTTTTGGTGGCAGCAATCAAAGTGCTTTCCAAATACCGTTTGATATAGTCTTCACAGATAGCATGTGTGGCCTTCTTTAATTTAGTAAGGTTATTGTAGGTATTCAGGTGGATGATGCAGGCACTGTACTAATCATCCGTACTGCATGTGATCTGATGCTCTCCTGTATGTTGCTCCAGACTTCTGGCTCTTTCCCCAATATATTTCTGGCATTCTCTGCATGGGATTACATACACTTCTACTTTGTAATTGACAGATTTGACAATTTTCTTTTTTAACCAAGTCTCAAATAATGGTGGAAGACATGGTAGCTACTGTAATGTTAGTCTTAGCAAGAGTATTGGTGATACTGTTAGCCATTTTACAAACTAGCATTGCATGAGATCTACAATGTGAGCATTCTTGCCTAGCTGCATTAATAATTAGGAAAACAATATAAATTATTCACATGTATAGGCAGGAATGTTCACTTGGTAGATTCCTTGGTCTGTCAGTTGGTGAAGTAGCTAACAATGTCTCTAGTACTCTTGCCAAGAGTACTAGAGACATTGTACTTCTTCTCTGTCTTCCACCAAAATTAGACTTGGTCAAGTAGAAAATTGTCAAATCCTCTGATTACAAAAACAGAAATCTATGCAAGCCCATGTGGAGGATGCCAGACATATTATGTTGGGAAAATGGTCAGGAGCCTGGAACAACATACAAGGTGCTATCAAAAAGTTCCCATACACAAATTTTTGTGAGCTTCCTGGGTAAAATATGGTGGTAGCATAGATCATACTGCACAATACACTCCTTTATGAAGCAGTGTGGTGAGTTTGTGTAATCAATCATTCCACTGAAGTCTGACTGACATTTTTTACTGTCAATAAATTGTTGCAATTTTTTGTGTAACAGAATGGAATCTCTGAAGGAACAGTGTGTGAAATTCTGTTACAAGCTTGGTAAATTGGCTAGTGAAACACTCATTCAGCAACAGTTAGACACTACTTTGAATGATTTTCTTGATTCAAAGCAAGACAAACATCAATTGAGGATGATGAATGCTTTGGTCATCCATCAACATTAAAAACAAATGCCAACATTGAAAAAATGAGGAAAGCTATTATGAAGCTCATTGTCAGAGCATTCAGGACACTGCAAGTGCTGTGGGAATTTTTTATGGGTCAGGTCAGAACATATTAACTGAAAATTTGAACGCGAGGCAATTGGCTGTGATATTTGTGCCCCACTTGCTAACTCAAAACCAGGAAGATCATCACTTGAATATTCGTCAGGACCTCAAAAAAGAAGTTAACGATGAGCTAGATACTCTTTCTAAGGTCATTACTGGTGATGAAACTTGGATCTATGGCTACAAGCCAAAAACCAAGAAAGTCTTCACAACGGAAAAAAAAACAAAATTTTTACATTGAGGTTCTGAGATATTTGAGGGAAGACACGAGAAGGAAATGTCTGGTATTGTGGGCCTCCAATGATTGGTTCATTCACCCTTGCTCATGTGACACTGTCAGTGCCACATTTTCTGGCCAAAACAACATGGCAGTCATCCCCCACCCTCTCTACATCCCAGATTAGCTCCCTGTGACTTCTTTCTTTTCCCAAATAAAAAATGGCACTCAAGGAGCGGCATTTTAATGATGTGGAGAAAATTCAAGCAGAACCACAAGTTGTGCTTGATGCTGTTAGGAAAGATGAGTTCCAGAAATGTTTCAAGAAGTGGCAGAGGCACTGGGATCAGTGTATAGCCTCCCAAGGAGAGTACTTCCAGGAAGACAATTTCATCCAGGTAATTAAACCTATTTTTGTTTTTTATGGAAGTCTGGAAACTTTTTGATAGCACTCTGTACAAGAGAGCAAAATGCAGGTAATAGTGATGACTAATACAATGCCTGTGTCATCCATGAGAAAATCCACAATCACCTTATGAAATTCAATTAACCCTTTGACTGTCGCAACCCCCAATCCTGAGGTGTCTCCTGGTGTCGCAAAATTTAAAAAAAAAAAAAAATTTCTTATGAAATGATAGAGAATCTTTTCCCGATTGTAATGACACCAAAAAAAAACGAAATTTGATGGAAAACTGACGGAATTATGCTCTCGCGAAGTTAGCCTCGGCGCTGTTTACAAATCGACGATTTTGCCCACTTTGAGCCCTATTTTCGGCTAATTCCATTGTTCCATTTGACCAAACTCATAGCTATTTCTTTAGAACTCCATTTTTTTCTATCGATTGAGTACAAGAAACTGCCCATTAACCGATTTCAACTACCTAATAATGTGGTCAGAAATTTGCAATTTGGCCAATTTCACGAAAACTAAAAAATATGACAATTTCAAAATAAGGTCCAGAATGAACAATGCAGACATTCCTGGCTCTAAAATAACATTTTCTTTGCTCATCAGTCATGTCTCCAAGCCCCTCTGATATTACTCTTCCTTTCTATTTTGAATTTTTATTCAAACAAAAAATAGAAGACTTACTATTATGCAGACTACTGCAATACTGTAATAATTGTATAAATAACATCAACCCATTCATGACTGCATATTAGAATGACTAGTTGGACATTTATTGGACAATGGCATCATTTGTTTACTTTTGAACATTGGCAAAAATCAAACATTTCCCCTACTTTGAGCTCCATTTCTAGGTTCTTTTTATAGTAAAATCAATCAAAATCACCTCTATTTCTACAATATGTTTTCCATTCTATCAAATGAGACCAAGAAAACGAGAATACAACCATAAATACTATACGAAAATAGACCACAAAGTCGGCATTTTAATTAAAAAAAACGGTCGGAGTTTTTTTTTCTCATTATGCTCTGGTGGCCTGGTGGTTAACGCTCTCGCTTCACACGGTGAGGGCCTGGGTTCGATTCCCAGCCAGAGTAGAAACATTGGACGTGTTTCTTTCCACCTGTTGTCTATGTTCCCCATCAGTAAAATGGGTACCTGGGTGTTAGTCGACTGGTGTGGGTCGCATCCTGGGACACTGACCTAAGGAGGCCTGGTCACAGACCGGGCCGCGGGGGCGTTGACCCCCGGAACTCTCTCCAGATAAAACTCCAGATAAACTGCGTGCTCCAGGATTTTTTTTTATATGGTGCACACTGACCACACAGACCAATTCTCTCACATGTGGGCCTACCAGCTTTCTCCTGCTTGATTTGAAGCCGCTAGAATTTATGAGTATATACATGTATACGTCAAACACGATACCTCGTAAGACGTATATATACGGCCGCGACAGTCAAAGGGTTAAGCCAAACTTGCCATGTGTAACAACTTTATCAAATGGTGTTGTCTAAAACACCATTTCCCAAAAATCTTCAGCTTTATTATTTTATTAATTTTGGATAAGTTAATTCTTTACCACCACCAAAACAGCAATTACCTGATGTCAAGAGTGTTAGAGCACTGCAGTGGACCTACTGGCCCATGCCTCACAGGCTCTTCTCCAACCCTTGCAGCCTGCACTAGGCCCTTCTCTTTTTTCCCATGCCTCGCCCTCTTGTCCCATAGTCTATACACCGCTTGTGGTTATGCCTGTATAACTGAAGAAACCATTCATGGCAAAGCATTTTCTCAATAAAATATCCTTACCCTGCATGTGTCTTTCACAGCATGGATATTCTCTTAAAAATTAGAACTACTAGTAACATTTTAAAAATATTTCAAGCTGTCAATAATATCTAAATGCATTTGTTTAAAAAAACACTTAACAGTCGTTTAGTATATTAGTGTAACCCAATATAATTGAAATGGTGGTGAATGAAGTCGACATTTATTATAAACTTTAATTTTTCATTACAATATCACTGAAAATTTTGTATGTACAAATTCTAAAGGGTGGGTCTCAAATGTCCATATTTAGGGTTTCTAATATGCATTGAGTGTTAGATGTATTCTGCCATTAGAATAATGTAGAAAGGGTGTATATATATATACAGTTCACCTAGTATAGAATACATATATATGGAAGAAGATGCTCTATCTTTACACAAAGTATATGTACAACATAAAATATATAAAAATATTGGAATGGTATGAAGAATATTATTCCTCAGTTTTTAGTTTTAAAGCTAATATTTATAGTTTGACTATAAACCACCATTAAAATGCACAGAACAAACTATCATGAAGTTGAAATGAAAGCAAATCATCCTTTCTTACTTGGCTAGCAATCAAAGCAAGTCACTTGGATTGAAAGATCAACAAGATTAGCTAATTTCCCTATATTGTACCGAAGAAATAAAACCTATCAAAATTATTAAAACAATGACAGATCTGGTAGTAG
Source organism: Cherax quadricarinatus (assembly GCF_038502225.1). Lineage (NCBI taxonomy): Eukaryota > Metazoa > Arthropoda > Malacostraca > Decapoda > Parastacidae > Cherax > Cherax quadricarinatus. Next base: position 7,858,007 of record NC_091334.1, read on the forward strand.
AAAGTACCTAGTGTAGCCCCCTCTTTTCCATGTACTGGAGGATTAGTAGCCAAGAATTTGTCCACATTCTAATAAAACTGACATGTTACACAAAATATTCAAATATTTCTAGTATCATTTTATTTCTGAAACTTTTTAAATTTCAGGGATGAAAACTGGTAAACACTAATATGTATGTTTTAGCCACAGAAAATAATTTCTGATTCAATCCCTTGTTCCTTGTGGCTTAGCGCTTCTTTTTGATTATAATAATAATAATAATGATTCAATCCCTAAAACTTTTCAACTGATTTTGTATAATGATTATCACATAAGAGAAACTTGCTTGCATTAAGAAGAATGAAAATTAAAGTGTATAAGCACAATTCTTTACAGTACCTACAAATCTTGTTAAGATCTATGGTTCAAATATTCTACTAAAGCTGAGATGTTAATGATACCCTGATGCCACTGTGCTTAGCAACATTACCTTACATTGTAAACAGTATACTACAGAGAATGAGAATTTATTATACAGATCATGTTTTGCTATGCTGGACAAGTTTTCTTCAGAGGCTTGAGAAAGCTTTTATAGCAAAACATTACATCAGATACTTTATCTTGCAAGGTATTTAGTTAAAAACACTCATTTGCACTTGGTGCTACTGAATATTACCTTAAAACTTGACCCCTAATGATACACAAACATTCAGTACTGAAACTTAATGTGATCTGAACCAAAATAGTAAAAGTTATAAATGTTACAAAGTATTACTTGAATATGAATAAATATTGCACATACAACAAAAATATTGTATAACTGCATATACAATACTTGTACTTCCACTTTCCATGAACCAACTTACCAGAATTACCGGGTATGAAGAACCTTATTCTATAGTGAAACTTCAATGTAAAAATTCTTGTATAAGCAAAATATTAAAACTTTACATGGTCATGTAAAACAAATATTAATTAGTAGATTAATATCTCAACAACAAAAATTAACTTGAGGGAGGTGCCTTAATGCTGGTAAGGGACTCTTGATGCAAGTGGACATCCTCTCGTCTTCCTTGGATGAAACCTGATTGCCTCCCATTCCCCAAGACTGTATAACCACTATGGGCTTAGTGCTTTTCCCCCGCTGATTAGTGTTATAATAATCAGCAAAAGCATGCTCCAGAATCATCGACTGCAACACCATTTCGCTCTCTACCAACAGATGCAACTTCTGCTCTATGAATGTCATCCACTGGAAATTGGGTGGGACTGATGGGCATCATTGGTTTAGAAGCCTTCAGTTTGTGAGCAAGTGTCATGAAGATGGCCTCTACATGGTCACAGTCACTGTCATCCTTGGCAGAAGTTTCAAAAAGCTGAAATAAACAAACACAAAATATTAATACTGATAATATACATAGCTCATAATTTTATCTCAAGAAAATATAAACCTAGTCAAGAAAAAATATTAAAATATCCCCCACATGATAAACTGGGACTATGAGAGTAATGTAAATGAGATTCAAGATGACGGCAGTATAGTTTTGCACATGGACTCCTGTTCATGCCTTTTTCCTATCATCAGCACCTTTTTGATACATGGCAGTGTAACACAAAAGTTCAGTCCATTTTTGTAATACATTGTGTAAAGATGATAGATTTTAGAGATCATTTGAACTGTAATGCCTGAGTACTTCTGGATTAAACCATACTGCATATCATTTTCCCATGAGCTGCATGACCCATATACGTACATATCAACAGTTTCCCATGATAATGTGCACCTCTGCCAAACCAGTTATTGAATGATAGTGAATGTATGTATTTTTTGAGAGTTACCTTACTTTAGTGGGACGAAAAAACTACTGTACAGTACATGTCATCAGGAGCAGCGCTGTATAGCCCTTGTGGCTTAGCGCTTCTTTTTGATTATAATAATAATGTCATCAGGATAATTTTATAATGAAATCAGACGTGTCCATACTTTAATGGTAGAGGTGGAGCACCAACCGATAAAGCTTAATCCCAATATAGTGAGGGAAGTTCAATGAATGACCCATAAGGGTCATACAGCAGCAAGTTCAAATAGTGTCTGTATATAGGCAAAGGTATTTTTACAGTTTCCTCTCCCTGGGTCACTCTCCCTTAGTGGGAGCTGGCTGCTGTGCTTAATAATAATTATTATAATAACTGTTAAACCCACAAGGGCCATACAATGCTGTGCTGTGCTTAAAAAAAAATGAGTAACACAGCACTGCATGATGGAAGTGCTGGAATAAGGAAAAAGTGTAAATTACTGTATTCATTAGGAAGAACTGAACACACGAGTCACACAGCAACTAGAGAATGGGTGGTAATTAAATTTGATCCAAGGACACGACAGCTCCTATTTCTTAGATCAAGAGCCCATCATTTACATCAAGGCACCCTCTTGAAGGAAAAGGAGTGTGAAAGGTGGGCTCACAGGCTAGAGTGGAAAATTAAAACTGGGATATGTAAATTGGTTTAAGAAATCAAGCCTGCATGGAAGGTGGAGATTTCTGAGAGGAGGGCAGTAGATCTAAGACTGAGCTGGGCATAAATATAACATGTGGTTACATACATTTGATGCACATATTACCAACAAAAAAAAAAAAAATGAGAAAGGCATCGAGTACATTTTATAAATCCTATCTCTCACGTATTTCCGTACATCATTCACAAAACTTAGCTCTATTTACATAATGCTCAATACTTACAGGCATACTGTGATGGTCTGCAAACCTCTGTGCTACATTAGTTGGAACAGCCAACTGACCTTTGCAGTCACATTTGTTTCCCACCAGAATTCTTGGTATGTTGTAACTCAGGCTGTACTGATTACACTCTTCAATCCAGGATGGCAGAGACTAAAATAGATGAATGTTAAGATGAGATTATAACTTTCCAAATAATACTGCCTTCACAATACAATATATCTTTGAGTATAGCTCACTCATAATTTATGCAGGTTGCATTGATTCTAAAAAAGAAAAAAAAAATTCTTAATTTCTCAAAAATAAGTTTACTTGCCTAATATGGATGTGGCCCTATAAAAATGCCTGTATTACAGTGAAACACTCCTTGCCAGATCCACAATTTTCTGGACATGTCTATGAAAGGAAAACTTGTAAAATTATTCAATACACTTGACCATAATTTTCTCCAATGAGTATTTTTTGATTGGGGCACTCCATCCTGTACAATTTTTATGTTCGTTTATTGCTCCTGCAATAAGTCTAGCACCCCAGTGATTAAGTTATCATCCAGTGCTGTGAGGAGTTTCTGTACCACCCAATCCAGTGGTTGTGTCAAAGGTGTCATATTTGGTGGTAAACACATGAGGATGACTACTGGAATTATCAAGAAGACCTTGAATGAAAGGCATTTTCTGGCCACTTACTTCTAGACTGAAGGATTATTATTATAATCAAAAAGAAGCGCTAAGCCACAAGGGCTATACAGCGCTGCAGGGCAGGAAGGAAGCGAGGGTATCAGGTGGTAAAAGGGAGATGGATGAGTAATAGGTTACGGAGAACAGCGGGGCAGTGGATGGTGAAAGGGTAAAGGGCAGCAAGAGACTGAGCTAGAAGGGGCTGAGGGGAGTGCAAAAGGTATCATCATCAGAGTTTGTGGAGTAAATCAGTCATTGTCAAGAAGTCAATGAGAGAGTCAGGATTAAAGGAGGGTCCATCAGCAAGAAGGGAAGGTAAAGAGAGAGTAGTAGAGTGGAGACGACGACGGAGGTAAATTCTGCGTGCTCATTGATAGAGAGGGCAGTCTAACAGAATGTGGCTAATCGATACGGGAACTTGACACTGCTCACAGAGAGGAACAGGGTGCCTCTCCATGAGATACCCATGGGTAAGACAAGTGTGGCCAATGCGAAGGCGGGAGAGAGTGGTCTCCCAACCTCGGCACTGATGACAAGAAGACGGCCAGTAACCTATGCTCGGTTTAATAGAATGAAGTTTGTTACCGAGCAGAGTTGACCAACGTTGTTGCCAACGGGTATGAAGGTGGGTAGCTATTGCAGCAAAATAGTCCAGAAATGGAACACCTCTATAGGAAATTGGTAGGTCATGTACTGCTGACCGCGCAGCAGTGTTTGCCTGTTCATTGCCCTGTACATCGACATGACCAGGGACCCAACAAAAAACAATATCTTTATGTTTGGTAGAGATACGGCGTAGCCAAAGTTGGATACGGAGAACTAGGGGGTGAGATGTATCAAATTTTCGTATAGCCTGTAGAGCACTAAGGGAGTCTGAGACTACCACAAATGATGACACAGGCATAGATGCGATACGAATAAGTGCTGTAAGAATGGCATACAATTCAGCAGTAAAAATGCTAGCCGAAGATAGTAAATGCCCCCGCACAACGCTGTCCGGAAACACTGCTGCGAATCCGATGCCGTCTGAAGACTTAGAGCCATCTTAACATTAAGATCGACAACACTCTAATTGCCAGGCATAATGAGGGCAAATTCCTAGGCCTATACCTCGACAACAACCTGAACTTCAGCACCCATATCCAACACATAACCAAAAAAGTATCCAAAACGGTTGGGATCCTCTCCAAGATACGATACTACGTGCCGCAAACTGCCCTTCTCACACTATACCATTCACTTATATATCCATACCTCACCTATGCTATCTGTGCTTGGGGTTCAACTGCAGCAACACACCTAAAGCCAATAATAACCCAACAAAAAGCCGCAGTAAGAATAATCACTAAATCCCATCCCTGGCAACACCCCCCCCCCACTCTTCATAGATCTAAACTTACTCCCTGTTCAGTACATCCACACTTACTACTGTGCAATCTACATCTACAGGACCTTAAATTCCAATATTAACCTTGACCTAAAACGCTTTCTTGATAGTTGTGACAGAACCCACAGGCACAACACCAGACACAAACATCTCTATGACATTCCCCGTGTCCGACTAAACCTTTACAAAAATTCAATGTATGTCAAAGGCCCTAAAATCTGGAACACCCTACCTGAAAATTCCAAAACTGCAGACACATTCATCACCTTCAAAACTACCATCAGAAAACATCTTATCTCCCTGATACACCCTGTCAACTAATAATACGAATACCACCTGGTGGTTCACACTTACACTCACTCACCCATTTGACCATAAACAGAAATATCAATCTCAATCTCAAAATAATGAATCTTAACTAGTCATAAGTTGGCCTGTGATACTCCAATACTGAAACTATGTATAGTGCCAAAACAAAAGCATTCACATTGCTAAACTCACAACTAGTATTTAGTCACTTAGCCATAATACCAACTTACCTCATAATTTTGCAATATTTTAAACTTAAGATTTAATATAAGTCTGCCCGAAATGCCTAGCCATGCTAGGTGTTCTAGTGGTACACTCTGTAATTATTATTTTACTACATGTAAACCACACAATAACCAAATTCTGTAAAATCAGCATTGTAATCCTTATAGAGAATAAACTTTGAATTTGAATTTGAATTGAATCTGTGTACACAGCGATGGCATGAGAATGAGAGTGAAAGTGGTCAAGAAAAAGAGAGCGGGAAGCGACCGTAGACAGTTGGGCTTTCGAGCAAGGGAGTGAGAAAGAACAGACCCGAACAGCTGGAACTTCCCAGGGGGGGTAGGGAAAAGTGAGATGCTAGATGAACATATAAAGGTGGTAACTGAAGGGAAGACAAGAGCGAATGTAGGCGAAGAGAAAAGGGACGGAGCAAACATGGGCGGCGAACAAATAATGTCTACTAATATCGGTGACCATTCTATAAATGGAAGGATTGTGGAGATCGTGAGAGCGTACATAGTAGCGAAGGCAATGGGCATCACGGTGATCAGACAAGGATGGAATATTCGCTTCTGTATAGAGGCTATCAACAGGGGAAGAGCGAAAAGCACCAAGGCATAAACGTAATCCGTGGTGATGTATGGGGTTAAGGCTAGAGTAGCAGGAGAGGCAGCTGAATAAATCTGGTCACCATAATCGAGTTTCGATAAAACGAGGGCTGAATGTAGGCGAAGCAGAGTTCGACGATCAGCTCCCCAGGAAAGATGAGCAAGGGTTTTAAGAAGGTTTAGCCGGCTGTGACAAGTTACCTTCAGAGAGGTAATGCGAGGTTTCCAGGATAACTGACGGTCAAAGAGAAGGCCTAGAAACCTGACTGTATCACGTTCGGGGAAACGGGAGCCATAGAGATACAAAGGATGATCGGAGATGACAGAGCGTCTAGTGAAAGTAATCTGGTGAGTTTTGGTACTGGAAAATTTAAACCCATGCGTGGTGGCCCAAGTGGAAACACGGTCGACCGCATGCTGGAGAGAAACGGCAATAAGATGACAGTCAGCGCCTGCACAAGCAATAGCGAAGTCATCAACATAGAGTGATGACCAAATATTGGGTGGAAGAACAGAGGCCAAATCATTTATAGCAAGGAGAAAAAGCGTTGTGCTCAGAACACATCCCTGAGGGACTCCTTCAGCTTGGATGAAGTCCAGAGAAAGCACATTATTGACTCAAACATGGAAATGTCTGTCAGTTAAAAAGGTCTTAAGGAAGGATGGGAGATTGCCTCGGAGGCCTAAGGAGTGGGCCTGGGCCAAAACATTATACCTCCAAGTTGTGTCATATGCCTTCTCAAGGTCAAAAAATATGGCAATAACTGAGTGATTATTCGCAAAGGCATTACGAACATACGTATCCAAGCGTAGTAAGGGGTCTATGGTAGAACGGCCCTTACGAAAGCCATATTGACTAGCGGAGAGACTGTTGTGTGTCTCTAAATACCACATTAAACGTCGATTTACCAGACGTTCCATCACTTTGCAAACTGCACTAGTAAGAGCGATGGGACGATAGTGGGAGACATCATGTCCTGTAGTACCCGGTTTGCGGAAAGGGAGAATAATGGCAGATTTCCACAACTGGGGAAGAACTCCTTGTGACCAAATAAGATTGAAGAGGTGTAAGAGGACTACAAGGGCTGACTGATGTAAATGTTGTAACATACGAATATGAATGTTGTCAGGCCCAGCTGCCGATGATCGGCAAGCTGAAACCGTTGCCTCCAGTTCCTGAAGTGTAAAAGGTACATTATACTGTTCTTCTCTGAGAGAAGAAAAGTCCAAGGGTACTAACTCTCTGGCAGACTTTGAGGAAAAAAACGAGGGGCATAGATGGAGCCCCCGGGAAATACGGACCAGATGAGTGCCAATTTCAATGGCAACGTCAAGAGGGTTTGCTACATCAACACCAGCGACCCGTAGAACAGGAGCCGGGTCAGGAGAGTATTTATCACTCAATTTCCTCACTTTTTCCAGACTGCACTCACAGAGGAAGCAGAGGTGATGGTGGAAACATAGTCTCGCCAGCAAGTGCGTTTAGTGTCATGGATGACACGGCGAGCGATCGCACGCTTCTGCTTAAAATCAAGAAGTCTCTCATCGGTTCTACTGTACCAGTACCTGCCCCATGCAGTGCGTTTCAAACGTACTGCACGAGCACAAGCAGGAGACCACCAAGGCAAGTTGGAAGCTGAAGACACAGATGAATCAAAGGGATGTTAGGAAGTATTTCTTCAGCCACAGAGTAGTCAGGAAGTGGAATAGTTTGGGAAGCGATGTAGTGGAGGCAGGATCCATACATAGCTTTAAGCAGAGGTACGATAAAGCTCATGGTTCAGGGAGAGTGACCTAGTAGCGACCAGTGAAGAGGCGAGGCCAGGAGCTTGGACTCGACCCCTGCAACCTCAACTAGGTGAGTACAACTAGGTGAGTACCAAGGCACGCACTTCCGAGAATGCCTGCCTGAGGTTTGGGGTATAGAATGAGAAGCTGTGACATGAACTGACATCGAGACGAGGTGTAGAAGCTCATCAATGGAGGATGAAGAAGGAACCTCACTAAAAGCAGTGAGTTTCGAGTAAAGGTCCCAATTTGCCCGATCAAATTGCCAGCGAGGGCTACGGAAAGGTGGTGAATAGGAAGGTGAAGTAAGAATGATAGGAAAATGATCACTGTCATGTAAGTCCGGTAGAACAGACCAGGTGAAGTCTAGTGCAGTGGAGGAAGAGCAGACTGATAGATCGATGCAAGAGAGAGTACGAGTACGAGGATCAAAATGGGTGGGAGTACCCGTATTTAAAACATGGAGGGGGTGAGAGGCGAGAAAAGCCTCCAACTGGATGCCACGTGAGTCACAATGAGACCCCCCCCCCAGAGGAAATGGTGGGCGTTGAAATCACCAAGTAACGGAAGTGGCGGTGGTAAGGATGAAACTAGAAAAGCAAAATCTGGGATAGAAAATGCTCGAGAAAGAGAGAGATATAAAGAACATATTGTATACCACTTATTCAAGTGGATACAGGCTGCAGTGTAATGCAGCGAGGTATGGACAAATAGTTGACAGTACGGAATATCATTGCGTAGAAGAAGAGCACTTTCATTAAAGGTCCCATCTGAGAAAGGATCCGAAGAATACAATAAATTATAGCCTGAGAGAGGTTGGAAAACAGCTGAGTGTAATTTTGGTTCTTGTAAGCAAGCACCAACAGGGAAAAACCTGGAAAGCAACAGCTGAAGCTCACCCCGATTACCCCTGAGGCCGCGGATATTCCACTGTAAATAGGCCATGATTGGCAATGAAGAAAATACCAGGAATCCGTAGGGAAGGGCACCTACGGACTAGAGAGGTTAGAAAAGTCAACGTGTGGTGGCACTGGAAGGCGTTCAAGTAGCGAAGGAATGGAGTGTTGCGAAGAGTGGAGTTGTGGAGATTGAGGAGAGGGAAGAGAAGGAACAGGAGGTGGATCAGTGTCCATTGAAGGTTTAGTCTCTGCAATATATTCTGAAATGGCTTCAAGTGTTTGTGAATTCAAAGATGTATGGGAGACAATATTGGAGGTAGAAGGAGGAGAGTGAGTAAAGATTGGGACAGTAATGGACTGTACCAAAGTAGGGGGGGACGTAAGAGTGTAGGGGACTGGAGAAGAAGTGTGGGAGGGGACAGAAGAGGCAGAAACCTGGGAGGTGGCAGAAGAGGGAGAAACTTGGGAGGGGACGGGGGTGGAAGGCATAGTACGAGGAGGAGGGTGAACCTCCACACTTGTAATAGAGCCAGATAGAGGGGAAGAACTAGGTACAGAGACTGGAAAGGTAAAGTGCGGAGGTGGAAGAAGGGAAGGAAGGGGCAACGAAGATTTGAGCACTGGGGTTTTTTTGGACTTCTGAGAAGTAGAGGGGCGATTGGTAGAAGGTGTCGTACGGGGTCTTGTCGATACCGGGGCTTGTGAGGAAGGACGTGAAGATGTGAGAACAGACTGAGTTGTAGTCGGGACGTCAGAGCCAAGGACAGCAAAAGGATTAGATGCCAGAGTGGCTATGGGAGGGGTAACAACAGAGGAGGCTGCAGAAGATGGGACTCCAGAAATGGGGGGACGTTTTGAAACACGAGAATAAGAAACACGGGGTAGTCTTCCTTGGAGGCGGAGATGAGTAACTGCCATAGCATAAGGGAGACCTGCTTCTTTGAGGCAATGGATTTCATGCTCATTCAAGTAGACCTGGCAACGGCGAGAGTACGAAGGCTGAGCCTCATTACAATTAAGGCAAGATGGAGGTTGACTGCAAGATGTATTAGAATGGTCGTCGGCACCACAGACTGGGCATTCGGCCATAGATCTTCAATATTTTGCTGGGTGACCAAAACGCCAGCAAGTTCTACACTGTTGCGGTGTAGGGATCACCTTTCGAACTTGTAACCAATTATGTATTATTATTATTATTATTATAATCAAAAAGAAGCGCTAAGCCACAAGGGCTATACAGCGCTGCAGGGCAGGAAGGAAGCGAGGGTATTGGATGGCAGAAGGGAGGAGGGATGATCAGTAAGTTACAGAAAACAGCGGGGCAGGGGATAGTAGGTAGCAAGAGATTGAAGTAGAAAGGGCTGAAGGTATCAGAATTTGTGAAGTAAGTCAGTTGTTGTCAAAAAGTCAATGAGAGAGTCCGGATGAAAGGTGGGTCCATCAGCAAGAAGGGAAGGTAAAGAGAGAGCAGCGGAGCGAAGACAATGACGGAGGTAAATTCTGCGCACTCGTTGATAAAGTGGGCAGTCCAACAGAATGTGGCTGACTGATAATGGAACTTGGCAATTCTCACAGAGAGGAGCAGGGCGCATCTCCATGAGATATCCATGAGTAAGACGAGTATGGCCAATGCGAAGACGGGAGAGAGTAGTCTCCCAACCTCGACACTGGTGATAAGAAGACGGCCAGTAACCTATACTTGGTTTAATAGATTGAAGTTTGTTGCCGAGCATAGTAGACCAACGTTGTTGCAAACGGGTGTGAAGGTAGGAAGATATTGCAGCAAAATAGTCCGAAAATGGTATACCTCTATATGAAACTGGTAGGTCATGTACTGCTGACCGCGCAGCAGTGTCTGCCTGTTCATTGCCCTATACGTCAACATGACCAGGGACCCAACAAAAAACAATATCTTTATGCTTGGTAAAGATGCGGCGTAGCCAAAGTTGGATACGGAGGACTAAGGGGTGAGGTGTATCAAATTTCTGTATAGCCTGTAAAGCACTAAGGGAGTCGGAGACAACCACAAATGATGACACAGGCATAGATGCAATACGGATAAGTGCTGCAAGGATGGCATACAATTCAGCAGTAAAAATACTAGCCGAAGATAGTAAATGCCCTCGTACGACGCTGTCCAGAAACACTGCTGCGAATCCTATGCCGTCAGAAGACTTAGAGCCATCTGTGTACACAGCAATGGCATGAGAATGAGAGTGAAAGTGGTCAAGAAAAAGAGAGCGGCAAGCGACCGTAGACAGTTGGGCTTTCGAGCAAGGGAGACAGAAAGAACAGACTCGAACAGCTGGAACTTCCCAGGGGGGTAGGGAAAAGTGAGATGCTACATGAACATAGAAACGTGGTAATTGAAGAGAAGACAAGAGCAAATGAAGGTGAAGAGAGAAGGGACGGAGTAAACAGGGGCGGCGAACAAATAAAGAATGTCTACTAATATCAGTGACCATTCTATAAATGGAAGGATTGCGGAGATCATGAGAGCGTACATAGTAGCGAAGGCAATGGGCATCACGGCGATCGGATAAGGATGGAATGTTCACTTCTGCATAGAGGCTCTCGACAGGGGAAGAGCGAAAAGCACCAAGGCATAAACGTAATCCTTGGTGATGAATGGGGTTAAGGCTAGAGAGAGTAGCAGGAGATGCCGCTGAATAGATCTGGTCACCATAATCAAGTTTCGATAAAATAAGGGTGGAATGTAGGCGAAGGAGGGTTCGACAATCAGCTCCCCATGAAAGATGAGCAAGGGTTTTAAGAAGGTTCAGCCGGCTGTGACAAGTTGCCTTCAGAGAGGTAATGTGAGGTTTCCAGGATAACCTACGGTCAAAGAGGAGGCCCAGAAACTTGACTGTATCACGTTCAGGGATACGGGAGCCATAGAGGTACAAAGGATGATCGGAGATGACAGAGCATCTAGTGAAAGTAATTTGGTGGGTTTTAGTGCTGGAAAATTTAAACCCATGTGTGGTGGCCCAATTGGAAACACGGTCGACTGCATGCTGGAGAGAAACTGTAATGAGGTGACAGTCAGCGCCTGCACAGGCACACAGGCAGTAGCGAAGTCATCAACATAGAGTGATGATCAAATATTTGATGGAAGACTAGAGGCCAAATCATTAATAGCAAGGAGAAAAAGTGTTGTGCTCAGAACACATCCCTGGGGGACACCTTCAGCTTGGTTAAAGCCCGGGGAGAGCACATTATTAACCCGAACACGGAAATGCCTGTCAGTTAAAAAGTTCTTAAGGAAGGATGGTAGATTGGCTCGAAGGCCTAAGGAGTGGGCTTGGGCTAAAATATTATACCTCCAAGTTGTGTCATATGCCTTCTCAAGGTCAAAAAATATGGCAATAACTGAGTGGTCATTTGCAAAGGCATTACGAACATATGTATCCAAGCGTAGTAAGGGGTCTATGGTAGAACGTCCCTTACGAAAGCCATATTGACGAGTGGAGAGACTGTTGTGTGTCTCTAAATACCACATTAAATGTCTATTTACTAGGCATTCCATCACTTTGCAAACTGCACTGGTAAGAGCAATGGGACGATAGTGGGAGGCTTCATGTCCCGTAGTGCCTGGTTTGCGGAAAGGGACAATAATGGCGGATTTCCACAGCTGTGGATGAACTCCTTGTGACCAAATAAGATTGTAAAGGCGTAATAGGACTGCAAGGGCTGACTGATGTAAATGTTGTAGCATACGAATATGAATGTCGTCGGGCTTAGCTGCCGATGATCGGCAAGCTGAGAGTGTTGCCTCCAGTTCTTGAAGTGTAAAAGGCACATTATACTGTTCTTCTCTGAGAGAAGAAAAGTCCAAGGGTGCTAACTCTCTGGCAGACTTTGAGGAAAGAAATGAGGGGCATAGATGGAGTCCCTGAGAAATACGGACCAGATGATTGCCAATTTCATTGGCAACATCTAGTGGGTTTGCTATATCAACACCGCAACCCGCAGAACAGGAGCCGGGTCAGGAGAATATTTACCACTCAGTTTTCATACTTTTTTCCAGACTGCACTCATAGAGGAAGCAGAGGTGATGGTGGAGACATAATCTCGCCAGCAAGTGCGTTTAGCATCACGGATGACACGGCGAGCGATCGCACGCTTCTGCTTAAAATCAAGAAGTCTCTCTGTGGTTCTATTGTACCAGTACCTGCCCCATGCAGCGCGTTTCAAACGTACTGCACGAGCACAAGCAGGAGACCACCAAGGCACGCATTTCTGAGAATGCCTGCCCGAAGTTTGGGGTATACAATTAGAAGCTGTGGTTAAAACGGAGGACGAGAAGAGGTGTAAAAGCTCATCGATGGAGGACGAAGAAGGAACCTCTCTAAAAACAGTTAGGTGTGAGTAAAGGTTCCAATTTGCCTGATCAAATTGCCAGCGTGGGATGCGAAGAGGTGGTGAATATGAAGGGGAAGTAAGAATGATTGGGAAATGATCGCTGTCATGTAAGTCCAGGAGAACAGACCAAGTGAAGTCTAATGCGGCGGAGGAAGAACAGACTGAGAGATCGATGCAAGAGAGAGAGAGAGTCCGAGGATCAAAATGGGTGTGAGTACCTGTATTTAAAACATGGAGGGGGTGGGTGGCAAGAAAAGCCTCTAACTGAATGCCACGGGAATCACAGTGAGACCCCCCCCAGAGGAAATGGTGGGCATTAAAATCGCCAAGTAACAGAATCGGTGGCGGTAATGACGAAACAAGAAAGGCAATATCCGGAATAGATAATGCCCGAGAAGGAGAGAGATATAAAGAACAGAGGGTATACCACCTATGCAAGTGGATATGGGCTGCTGTGTAATGCAGCGAAGTATGAACAAATAGCTGATGGTACGGAATATCAGTGCGTAGAAGAAGGGCACTTTCATTAAAGGTCCCATCAGGAAAAGGACCTGAAGAATACAATAAATTATAGCCTGAGATGGGAGAGATAACAGCAGAGTGTAATTTTGGTTCCTGTAAGCAAACACCAACAGGGGAAAACTGGGAGAGTAATATCTGAAGCTCACCCCGATTACCCTTGAGGCCGCGTATATTCCACTGTAAATAGGCCATGATTGGCAATGATAAAGATACCTGAAATCTGCAGGTAAGGGTTCCTACGGACTAGAGGGGTTAGAAAAGTCCACATGCGGAGGCAGTGGAAAACGTTCAAGCAGCGAAGGAACGGTGCGCTGTGAAGAAAGGAGTTGTGCAGATGGAGCAGAGGAGAGAGAAGGAGCGGAGGGTGGATCAGTGTCCAATGATGGTTTGGTCTCTGCAATATATTCAGAGATTGCTTCAAGTGTTTCGGAATTCAGAGACGTCGTATGGGAGACAATATTGGAAATTGTAGGGGGAGGATGAGTAAAGATTGGAACTGTATTAGACTGTACCAAGGTAGGGGGGGGGCAAAAGGGTGGAGGGAACTGGAGAAGAGTGGAAGGGGACAGAAGAGGCAGAAACCTGAGAGGTGGCATAAGAGGAAGAAACTTGGGAGGGAACAGGGGAGGAAGGTACAGTACGAGGAGGAGGGTGAACCTCTACACTTGTAACAGAGCCAGTGAGAGGGGGAGAACCAGGTACAGAGACAGGGAAGGTAAAATGAGGTGGAAGATGGGTAGGAGGTGTTAACGGACCTTTTTTTGACTTTTGAGAAGTAGAGGGATGATTGGGAGTTGGTGTCATACGAGATCTCGTCGCTACTGAGGCTTGTGAGAGAGAACACGAAGAAGCGAGATCAGACTGAGGCATTGAAGTAGGGACGTCTGAGCCAAGGACAGCAAAAGAATTAGATACAGGAGTGACTATGGGAGAGGTAACCACAGAGGTGGGTGCAGAAGATGGGATACCAGAAGTGGGGGGACGTTTTGAAACACGGGAATAAGAAACACAAGGTAGTCTCCCTTGGAGGCGGAGATGAGAAACTGCCATGGCATAAGGGAGATCTTCTGCCTCTTTGAGGTAATGGATTTCCCGCTCGTTTAAGTAGACTTGACAACGGCGAGAGTACGAAGGGTGAGCCTCATGACAATTAAGGCAAGAGGGAGGTCGATTGCAAGACGTATTAGAATGGTCATCAGCACCACAGACTGGGCATTCGGCGATAGATCTGCAATATTTCGCTGGATGGCCAAATCGCCAGCAATTTCTACACTGTTGCGGTGTAGGGATCACCTTTCGAACTTGTAACCGATGTCCTGCTACATAAACTGAGGATGGGAGTTCACGGCTGTCAAAAGTTAAATGAGCCACATTGCTAGGGTATCGTCTCTGCCCACGGGCAGGAAGAACGTAAGTGTCTACCTTGAGGATTGGGAGATCTTGGAGTTCCAACTGATCAAGTAGGTCAGTGCCACATGTCTGGAAATTTTGTTGAACTATGGTATGGGGCAGAATGACAGTACCACTACAAGAATTGAGGGAATGATGTTTTTCAATAGTGACAGGAACAGTATCGATATGGGAAAGACGAGAAAGCTCATGAGCCTGGGTAGCATTCTGTACGGTGATGATGCACGTACCGCTCTTAAGAGCATGAAAAGAAATATCTTTACCAACATGGCATAGGAGTGCCTTGCCAATACTATGGTCAGAAAGATAGGCAGCAGAGGAAGTCAGTCGTAAAGTGAAGAATTTAGTCCATTGTGCAGTCTGAAACTGAGCGTGGAAAGGTAGTGAAGGACGTGTCAATCTTTTCTGAGAAGAACGAGGTGGAGAAGTATCATCAGCAGGTAATTGTCGTTGGCATTTAGGCGTGGGACCTGAGTTGGTCCGACGTGGAACGGGCTGGCGATTCAAAAATTGCCGCACCATAGAGGGAGAGGCCGGAAGCATAGTCAGAGGAGAGCGAAGGTCAGATAAATTGAAGGAGTCAGTCGAGGCCTCAGTACCTGAAGTGGGTGAGGAAACAGCACCGGCAAGAGGTACAGAGGCATGAGGAGTGTCCGAAGAGTGGTCCAAAGACGAGGCGGGGTCAGAACGGGGTGCGGTATCAAGAAGGGGCCCAAGGGTAGCAGGCTCATGGACTAGGGCTGCCATGGTTAGGTTACTTCTTTCTTTTTGTTTTTAAGAAAAAAAAGAAAGAAGAAAAGAAAATAAAAATAAAAAAAAAGAATTAAAAAAGGAGGGAGCGGGGAGGAATAGTTCCCAGGAGGAATGAAAGGGCAGGAAATCTCCCTCTGCGCCCAAGAGGACCTCAGCACCGCTAGTAGCGCAGATGCAGCATGGAACCCGTGCCATACCCTACCCATCATGCCAGAAAACCTGCAATCCGGGATAGCAACCTCACATCTGCCAAGCTACCTTGGTGGACAAAAGAGAGAGCGGCCGGAAATCCGCCACAAAGCATACCTCCTTCGGCCACCACCCCCGGAATCCGAAAGGTGGCTTCCAGAGATACACCCGTCGCCCGAGAGACACCCAAAGCCACCCTCTGGGATACCGGAGAGGGATCGGGACATCCCCAGGCAATCCAGATTCCACGGCAAACTACGCCACAGCCAAGAACCTCAACGGAATGGGATGGACCCTGGTACCCTTTCCCCTACCTAGGAACTAGCGTGCCTGTGGAAAAAAAAAAAAATTCCAAAGGCCAAAAAGGAAGGGCAAAAGGGAGGGGTGGGGAGGAGGAGGAGGAAAGGAAAAAGGGGAGGATGGGATAGGGAATGGGGGATTGGGGGGTAATTAGGTTCGGTCTGAGGAAGGAGACCGACAGGTCTAATTCCTCAGACCAAGAGCCTCTTCACCACGCCAAGGAGCCCCCCTTGAAGAGAACTTGTAACCGATGACCCACGACATAAAGAGGGCGGGAGTTCACGACTGTTGAAAGTTAATCAAGCCACATTGCAAGGGTAACGTCTCCGCCCGTGGGCAGGAAGGACGTAAGTGTCTACTTTGAGGATTGGGAGATCCTGGAGTTCCAGCTGTTCAAGAATGTCATTGCCACATGACTGGAAATTCTGCTGGACTATGGTATGGGGCAGAATGACAGTACCACTACAAGAATTGAGAGAAAGATGTTTTTCAATAGTGATAAGAGTAGTATCGATATGCGAAAGGAGAGAAAGATCATGAGCTTGGGTAGCATTCTGGACAGTGACGATGCGCGTACCGCTCTTGAGAGCATGAAATGAAATATCTCTATCTACATGGCGCAGGAGCGCTTTACCAATACTATGGTCAGAAAGATAGGCAGAAGAAGAAGTCGGTCTTAAAGTAAAGAATTTAGTCCATTGTGTGGTCCGAAACTGAGCGTGGAGAGGAAGTGCATGACGTGTCAGTCTTTTCCTAGTAGAATGGGAAGGTAACGAAGGGACATCATCAGAGATTGTCGTTGGCGTTTAGGAGACCGGAGTTGGTCCGTCGTGAAACGGGCTGGCGATTCGAAAATTGCCGTACCGTAGAGGGAGAGGCTGGAAACATAGTCAAAGGAGAGCAGAGGTCAGACAAATCGAAGGAGTCAGTCGAAGCCCCAGTACCTGAAGCAGGTGAGGAAACAGCACCAGCAAGAGGTACAGGGGCATCAGGAGTGTCCGAAGAGTGGTCAAAAAACAAGGCAGGGTCAGAATGGGGTGCGGTATCAAGAAGAGGCCCAGGGGTAGTGGGTTCATGGATTGGGTTCTCCATGGTTAGGTTACTCCTTTGCTTTTTGTTTTTAAGAAAAAAAAAGAAAGAAGAAAAGAAAATAAAAAGAAAAAAAAGAATAAAAAAAGGGGGGAGCGGGGAGGAATACTTCACAGGAGGAATGAAAGGGCCGGAAATCTCCCTCTGCGCCCAAGATCTCAAAATAATGAATCTTAACTAGTCAAAAGTTGGCCTGTGATACTCCAATACTGAAACTATGTTTTTTTTTATTTTTATTATCACACTGGCCGATTCCCACCAAGGCAGGGTGGCCCGAAAAAGAAAAACTCTCACCATCATTCACTCCATCACTGTCTTGCCAGAAGGGTGCTTTACACTACAGTTTTTAAACTGCAACATTAACACCCCTCCTTCAGAGTGCAGGCACTGTACTTCCCATATCCAGGACTCAAGTCCGGCCTGCCGGTTTCCCTGAACCCCTTCATAAATGTTACTTTGCTCACACTCCAACAGCACGTCAAGTATTAAAAACCATTTGTCTCCATTCACTCCTATCAAACATGCTCACGCATGCCTGCTGGAAGTCCAAGCCCCTCGCACACAAAACCTCCTTTACCCCCTCCCTCCAACCTTTCCTAGGCCGACCCCTACCCCGCCTTCCTTCCACTACAGACTGATACACTCTTGAAGTTATTCTGTTTCGCTCCATTCTCTCCACATGTCCGAACCACCTCAACAACCCTTCCTCAGCCCTCTGGACAACAGTTTTGGTAATCCCGCACCTCCTCCTAACTTCCAAACTACGAATTCTCTACATTATATTCACACCACACATTGCTCTCAGACATGACATCTCCACTGCCTCCAGCCTTCTTCTCGCTGCAACATTCATCACCCATGCTTCACACCCATATAAGAGCATTGGTAAAACTATACTCTCATACATTCCCCTCTTTGCCTCCAAGGACAAAGTTCTTTGTCTCCACAGACTCCTAAGTGCACCACTCACCCTTTTCCCCTCATCGATTCTATGATTCACCTCATCTTTCATAGACCCATCTGCTGACACGTCCACTCCCAAATATCTGAATACATTCACCTCCTCCATACTCTCTCCCTCCAATCTGATATCCAATCTTTCATCACCTAATCTTTTTGTTATCCTCATAACCTTACTCTTTCCTGTATTCACTTTCAATTTTCTTCTTTTGCACACCCTACCAAATTCATCCACCAATCTCTGCAACTTCTCTTCAGAATCTCCCAAGAGCACAGTGTCATCAGCAAAGAGCAACTGTGACAACTCCCACTTTATGTATGATTCTTTATCTTTTAACTCCACGCCTCTTGCCAAGACCCTCGCATTTACTTCTCTTACAACCCCATCTATAAATATATTAAACAACCACGGTGACATCACACATCCTTGTCTAAGGCCTACTTTTACTGGGAAATAATTTCCCTCTTTCCTACATACTCTAACTTGAGCCTCACTATCCTCGTAAAAACTCTTCACTGCTTTCAGTAACCTACCTCCTACACCATACACCTGCAACATCTGCCACATTGCCCCCCTATCCACCCTGTCATACGCCTTTTCCAAATCCATAAATGCCACAAAGACCTCTTTAGCCTTATCTAAATACTGTTCACTAATATGTTTCACTGTAAACACCTGGTCCACACACCCCCTACCTTTCCTAAAGCCTCCTTGTTCATCTGCTATCCTATTCTCCGTCTTACTCTTAATTCTTTCAATAATAACTCTACCATACACTTTGCCAGGTATACTCAACAGACTTATCCCCCTATAATTTTTGCACTCTCTTTTATCCCCTTTGCCTTTATACAAAGGAACTATGCATGCTCTCTGCCAATCCCTAGGTACCTTACCCTCTTCCATACATTTATTAAATAATTGCACCAACCACTCCAAAACTATATCCCCACCTGCTTTTAACATTTCTATCTTTATCCCATCAATCCCGGCTGCCTTACCCCCTTTCATTTTACCTACTGCCTCACGAACTTCCCCCACACTCACAACTGGCTCTTCCTCACTCCTACAAGATGTTGTTCCTCCTTGCCCTATACACGAAATCACAGCTTCCCTATCTTCATCAACATTTAACAATTCCTCAAAATATTCCCTCCATCTTCCCAATACCTCTAACTGAAACTATGTATAGTGCCAAAACAAAAGCATTCACATTGCTAAACTCACAACTAGTATTTAGTCACTTAGCCATAATACCAACTTATCTCATAATTCTGTAACATTTTAAACCTAAGATTTAATATAAGTCTGCCCGAAATGCCTAGCCATGCTAGGCGTTCTAGTGGTACACTGTAATTATTATTTTCCTACATGTAAACCACACAATAACCAAATTCTGTAAACTCAGCATTGTAATATTTATAGAGAATAAAGTTTGAATTTGAATTGAATTTGAAAGAGGACCTCAGCACCGCTAGTAGCGCAGATGCAGCATGGAACCCGTGCCATACCCTACCCTTCACGCCAGTAAACCAGCAATCCGGGATAGCAACCTCACATCTGCCGAGCTACCTTGATGGACAAAAGAGAGGGCGGCCAGATATCCGCCACAAAGCATACCTCCTTCAGCCACCACCAGCCCAGAATCCGAAAGGTGGCTTCCAGAGATACACCCGTCGCCCGAAAGACACCCAAAGCCACTCTCCGGGATACCCGAGAGGGATCGGGACATCCCCAGGCGATCCAGATTCTACGGCAAACTACGCCACCGCCAAGAACCCCAACGGAACGGGATGGACCCCGGTACCCTTTCCCCTACCTAGGAACTAGCGTGCCTGTGGGAAAAACCCCAAAGGCCAAAAAGAGGAAGGGCAAAAGGGAGGGGTGGGGAGGAGGAGGAGGAAAGGAAAAAGGGGAGGATGGGATAGGGGAGGGGAGATTGGGGGGTAATTAGGTTCGGTCTGAGGAAGAAGACCGACAGGTCCAATTCCTCAGACCAAGAGCCTCTTCACCACGCCAAGGAGCCCCCCTTGAAGAGGTAGACTGAAGGAATAAAACATTTCTTCAACCATTCCATAAAGTTTCTCACTCATCCAAATAGCAGGCAACATGATTTTGTCTTTACCTTTTCAAGCATGAACTGAAATGATCTTTTGCTGCCTTACAATACTTTATTTGGACATGATACATAGTTGTACATGGAATTATAATAGTTGGGTGTACATGCCAAAAGCCCCCTCTATGCAAAGCATTATGGGCAGGCTTAAAACTAACTTAAAATTAACTAAGCAATGATAGATTCAGTGGTAAAAATTACCGTAAACAATTTATAATATGAAGTACAATTTAGTATTTCAAATAATGAAGTCTGAACATTTCGATTTTGAAACATTTAGTTGTGAATTTGTCACATTACAATGTATAACATAAGATTATCAATTTGCTATTAGTTGTCTTGAGGTTCTAAGATTTAAGTAAATGGGAGATTTATTGGTAAAGTTAAATACTGAGTATTGATTATTTAGTCCAGAGTGAGTAAGTGGTTTTTTAGACCAGGTTACTTCAGTATTTAAAGACCAGGTTACTTTAGTATTTTCTGGTAATGAATTCCAAATTTTGGGGCCCTTTATATGCATAGAGTTTTTACACAGTGTGATATGGACATAGGGTACATCAATAAGAGATCTGTGTCTTGTGTTATGGTCGTGTGTCTTGTTAGGGTTGGTGAGGAGAAGTTTGAGTGGAGGGTTTATGTTTGCGTGTATTGTTCTATGTATGTAGTAGGCACATGAATAAGTGTGAATGTCCTTTATGGTGAACAGACTTAGACTTTTGAATAAAGGTGGAGTTTGCTGTCACGAGTGGGAATTTGTTATCATTCTGATTGCTGCCTTTTGCTGGGTTATTAGTGGCCTTAGATGATTTAATGCTGTTGATCCCTATGCACAAATTCCATATGTGAGATAAGAGTAGATGAGTGAATGATACAGTGCAAGGAGAGCTAATTGTGGAACATAGTACCATATCTTTGATAGTATGCCTACTGTCTTTGAGATTTTCTTGGAAATTTGTTGTATATGTGCCTGGAATCTGAGGCTACTGTCAAGGTGGATTCCTAGGAATTTTTCCTCTGTGAGTCTCGTGATGGGTGATCCATTTAGTGTTATGTTAAGTGGAACATTTGCAGCTCTGGTTCCAAACCAAATGAAATAGGTTTTGTCAATATTTAAGGTAAGTTTATCAGTCATCATCCAGGTAGATATTTTCTGCAGTTATGCATTGACAATGTTGGCGAGTATGGCTGGGTTTAGGTGGGAGAAGATGTATGCAGTGTCATCTGCAAATAATATGGGTTTGAGTAGCTGTGATGCATTTGGTAAATCAATGATGTAGATGAGAAAGAGGAGTGGTCCAAGGACACATCCCTGTGGGACTCCTATTGTTATTGGTTGTGTGGAAGAGTTTGCACCATTTGCATACATGTATTGGCTTCTGTTACTAGGGTATGTCTTTAGGTAGTTGAGGGAGTGGCCTCTTATACCATAGTGTGTTAATTTAGTGTGCAGCAATTCATGGTCAACTGTATCAAAAGCTTTACGCAAGTCAATGAAAATTCCCAGTGGGACTTCTTTCTTCTCGAGAGCGGTATGTACAGTGGACCCTCGATTTTCGGCAGCATCGACTTTTGTGAAATCCGACTTTCGGCAAGTTTTTTCGGCAAAATTTCGCCTCAAGTTTCGTGATTAGATTCGTGATTCGGCGACCATCCGGTACCCATCTGCCCATCACCACGCACACAAAGCCAGTCCCCCACGCCATTGTTTACCATCACCCCGCGGGTTCATACGTAATAATCCATTGTTTTTTGTGATTGCAACTTCTAAATAAGTCACCATGGGCTCAAGGAAAGCTAGTGCAAGCCCTTTGGTAAAGAAAGCGAAGAACACAATCCTGCCTCAAACGCAGACCCTGACCTTGCTGACCCTGTGCCTGTTGTGGCATTGGGCAAGTCCATGGGATTGGAGGTGAGTGACAGGGATGTGGAAGAGTTGGAGGACCACAGGGAAGAGCTAACCACTGACAAACAGCAAGAGCTTCAACTGGAACAGCATCAGACCACAGCTGAGGAACTTGCTTCAGAGGAGGAGGAAAAGAGAGTGAAGGAGGTGCCTTCTTTGGTGATTAAGGACATGTGCTCAAAGTGGAATGAGTTGCAAAATTCTGTTGTATCACCCTGACCAAGCTGAAACAAGCCATATCTGCAACATGTTCAGTGACAAAACCTTGTCCCACTTCAGGCAAATCATAAAATGCCAGAAACAGACCTCTCTGGACAGATATTTTGTGCGACAGGGGGTCCAGTGACTCTCAAGTTGTTCCCAGTGGCATTAAAAGAAGAAGGGAAGTAACCCCCAGAAAAGGACTTGCTACCTGAAGTCCTAATGGAAGGAGATTCTCCTTCCAAACAATAGTGTACACCTTCCTCCTATCCCCTCCTCCCATCTTCCATCCACCCAGAAGTCTTCAGTAAAGGTAAGTGTAATGTTGTTATTATTTTTTATATGCATGTACAGTGGTCCCCCGCTTTTCGTAGTTCCCAGCAATCGTAAATTTCGCCAATCATAGGGGTATTTTCGTATAAACATGGACTCGCTTTTCATAGGTTGACTCGCGAGTCGTAGTTCGTCCGGGACGCGTACCCATGGCGTGAGCCGGGGCGGCAGCCAGTCTGGCATTGTTTACCAGTGAGCGAAGGTCCCCTCACGTGCTCCAGTGAAATATTTCATATTCCATTTTAGTGCTTGCAAGTACTAAATAAGCTACCATGGCTCCAAAGAAAGCTCCTAGTGCCAAGCCTGTGGTAAAGAAGGTGAGAAATACGATTGAATTTAAGAAAACCATCATTGAACAATATGAAAGTGGTACAAGTGTGGGCGAACTGTCCAGGATGTATAAGAAACCCTACACAACCTTATGTTCCATAGTGGCCAAGAAAAAGGAAATAAAGGATGCTGTTGTTGCAAAGGAAGTAACTATGCTGACAAAAATGAGATCACCAGTACTGGAAGAGGTTGAGAAGTTATTATTGATATGGATAAATGAGAAACAATTAGCAGGAGATACTCTTATGATTTCGATTATTTGTGAAAAGGCTAGGCAGTTGCATGAAGATTTGGTAAAGAAATTGCCTGCAAATAGTGGTGATGTGAGTGAATTTAAGGCCAGCAAAGGCTGGTTTGAGAGATTTAAGAACCGTACTGGCATACATAAGAACATAAGAAAGGAGGAACACTGCAGCAGGCCTGTTGGCCCATACTAGGCAGGTCCTTTACAATTCATCCCACTAACAAAACATTTGCCCAACTCAATTTTCAATGCTACATTACTGCTCTACACCTCCCTCATGTTGTATAAAATATATGCAACACCTGACTATCTTTACTGAAGATGGGCGAGACACTGGCGAGTCTTTACAACGTTTCCCCGCATACTGACTTAATGAACTCTCTGAAATGTCAAACAAAATCTCTACAATGTTTTGCCACTATCCTGGAGCCTCTACTGAAGACACCCAGATACTGCCCATTTATAATATTCAACATGACTGCCCACTGAGGGCTTTGTATTGTATTTTGTCTCTTACATCTTACACATGTGAAAGAAGAACTTACACTAGTGGGCCACGCTCACTTGTGACGTCAACTCTAGCTGCTTCACCTCACTTCTGCTCTAGTGCATAAGGTCTGGTCACATGCCTGTGCTCTAGGCCTGAGGGACTAACCACCTCCCACCAAGGGTGACGGACTGATCACGTCAAACTACCACTGTTTCCGCTGTTATATACTGTATTCGACTAAAGACGCCTGCTGTACAGGTGACACGATTCAGCAATGAAGATATGCAGATGCTGCAAATGTGTCTTAAGTCTTCTACTTGTCAGTATCGCAACTGATGTTATAGTGTGTAAAGACACAAATAGTAATTATAAATGAAACCTGACCCAAAATCTATATTTTAAAGGGGAAACTGGTAAAATATTGTATAAACAAAAACACCGGTTAGGATATACCATATACAAGTACACAACATGTACATGCTTATTGTGACGACACGTACCTGTGATATACCTGTGACCTGTTTCAAGGAGTTTGTTTACCCTGGCAGGCAGGCACCACCAGGGGCACAGTCTGCTCAGTGAGGACAAACCTCAGTTGCTCCCTCGTGGAAAAATAGCAGAAACACTGAAACAGTACACGACAAACTCGAGTGATTCAACAAAGCGGAAGTGTAACCTTATAATACTGGAAGATCTCACAACTATGATCTACAAGAATAATGTATAGTTATAGGCCTGGTCATAGCCCGGGCCACGGGGGCGCAGACCCCCCCAAAACCCTCTCCAGGTAGACACACACGAAATACACAAATAGACTGTATGGTGACACTTGACCTCTGTCATAATGACAAAGCTGAACGTTGGGCGAAAGTCTCAATTCAAGGTTGTTGTGGATATTGTGTCTTAGCCACCTTTACCTTTGATATACCTTTGATGAGTTCCCAGAGTTTTTCTACTCCCGGTTGCTTGCCTGGTCAACCGGGCTGTTGTTGCTGGAGGCCCGCTGCCCACATATCCATCACAGCCTGGTTGATCTAGCACCTGGTGAAGATACTTGTCCAGTTTCCTCCTGAAGACTTCTACACTTGTTCCGGCAGTGTTTCTGATATCTTCTGGAAAGATGTTGAATAGTCTGGGACCCAGGATGTTGATACAGCCACACCACGTGTGTAGCTCCTGGTCCTCGACCAGGCTGCAGGAATATGAAAACTCTCGAAACCGGTCACAGGAATACCAGTCACAGCTCAAATAACTACTGAAGCTACCACACATTGCTGAAGACACGGTGAATGAAACACAGACCTGGGCAGTTTGTAAACCCCCGCCTCACCTGGGCAGTTTGTAAACCCCTGCCTCACCTGGGCAGTTTGTAAACCCCCGCCTCACCTGGGCAGTTTGTAAACCCCCGCCTCACCTGGGCAGTTTGTAAACCCCCGCCACACCTGGGCAGCATGTAAACCCCCGCCTCACCTGGGCAGCATGTAAACCCCCGCCTCACCTGGGCAGCATGTAAACCCCACAGTGTGGTAAGGCATGGTGAGGCTGCCAGTTCGGACCACAAGGCGGCTGGAAAATATGTGCATGAATTCCAGGAGTACATAGAGGCTGAAGGACTGAAACCTGAACAAGTGTTCAATTGTGACAAAACAGGCCTCTTTTGGAAGAAAATGCCGAAGAGGACCTTCATTACACAAGAGGAAAAGGCAATGCCAGGACACAAGCCTATGAAAGACAGGCTGACGCTAATGTTCTGTGCTAATGCTAGTGGGGATTTCAAAGTGAAGCCATTACTAGTGTACCATTCTGAAAATCCCAGTGTGTTCAGGAAAAACAATGTTATGAAGAGTAAATTGTGTGTGTTTTGGAAATCTAATAGTAAGGCGTGGGTCACGAGGGAAATTTTCGTCGAGTGGTTCAATGAAGTGTTTGGCCCTAGTGTGAAGGAGTATCTCCTGGAAAAGAAATTGGATCTCAAGTGCCTGCTAGTAATGGACAATGCACCTGCTCATCCTCCAAACTTGGATGACCTAATTTTTGAGGAGTTTGGGTTCATCACAGTAAAGTTCTTGCCCCTGACTACCACTCCTCTCCTCCAACCCATGGACCAGCAGGTTATTGCAAACTTTAAAAAACTCTACACAAAAGCAATGTTTCACAGGTGCTTGACTGTGACCACAGACACTCACTTGACCCTAAGGGAATTTTGGAGAGAACACTTCAGCATCCTCCATTGCATAACCCTTATAGGTATGGCTTGGGAGGGACTTGGGAGTGACTACCAGGTATGGCTTGGGAGTGACTACCAGGACTTTGAACTCTGCCTGGAGAAAATTGTGGCCAGATTGTGTCGACAAGAGGGATTTTGAAGGATTTGGGACTGAGCCTATGTCTGTTGTAAAATCAATTGTGGCACTGGGGAGTTCCATGGGGTTGGATGTGAGTTTGGAGGATGTGGAAGAATTGGTGGAAGACCACAATGAAGAGCTCACCACTGAGGAGCTGCAAGAGCTTCAGCAGGAAAAGCAACACATCGCAGCTCAAAATCTTGCTGCAGAGGAGGAGGAATAGAGATGGAAGAAGGTGCCTTCTTCAGAAATTAAAGAGATTTTTACTATGTGGGGTAAGATGGAAAGCTTTATGGAGAAATATCACCCTAACAAGGTTGTTGCAAGCCAGGTTGGCAACATGTACAGTGACAAAGTCTTGGGCCATTTTAGGGAAGTGTTAAAGAGACGCCAGAAACAGAGCTCTCTCCACAGTTATTTTGTGAGACAGGACTCCAGTGACTCTCAAGGTGGACCTAGTGGCATTAAGAAACAGAGAAGCAACCCCAGAAAAGCAAATGGTACCTGAGGTGTTGATGGAAGGGGATTTCCCTTCCAAACTATAAACAATCCACTCTCTCCTCCTCCTCCTCCTCCAGTCTCCCATACACTAAGAAGAATCTCCAATAAAGGTAAGTGTTATGCTGTTAATGTTTCATTCATCATTTCCCATTGTATTGTTTATGTACTACATGTATATTTCATGTAAAAAATTTTTTTGTTTTAATACTTCTGGATGTCAGGAACGGATTAATTGTATTTACATTATTTCTTATGGGGAAAATTGATTCGTAAATCGTAAATTTCGTTTATAGTAACGGCTCCAGGAACGGATTAATTACGAAAAACGAGGGACCACTGTACTTGATTTCTGATTGTTTTCAGTATGTAAATCTTTATTTAATTTGAAAAAAATATATATTTTTTAATATTTTTGGGTGTCTGGAACGGATTAATTTTATTTCCGTTATTTCTTAGGGGGAAAATGGTTTCGAGTTTCATGAATTTCAACTTTCGGCAGGCTCTCTGGAATGGATTAATCACGAAACTCGGAGGTCCACTGTACTGGATTAGTTCTAGCATGTGTATAATAGCATCATTTGTGCTTTTATTATTCCCGAATCCAAACTGACAGGGGTTTAGTATGTTGTATGAGACGAGGTAGGAATAGATCTGTGTATGAATTAATTTTTCAAAGATTTTAGAGAGTAGCGGTAAGTTAGAAATTGGTCTATAGTTATTCATGGCGGCTTGATCACCTCCTTTGCGGATCTGGGCAACCCTCGCTATTTTGAGAACTGCTGGGAAGGTGGAGGATTCAATGGATTTGTTAAAGTGTGTTGCAATAATTGGCGACAGTACTGAGTCTGTTTGCTGTTTCAGTTGGTGTGAGTAGGAGTTCGTCTGATTTTGTTAATTTGACTGTATTGTTTTTGGATATCCTTTTACTTCCTAGAATTTCAGATAGGGTTTTCCAGGTCTTTTTCATATCACCTTTGATGTTTTGTAATCTGTTCTCATAATACAAGTTTTTTGACCTTCTTATCAGGCTGGTACGGGCCAACGAGTAACGTTTAGATTGGTCTCTAGTTATCTGACCCACTCTGTACTGTTTTTCATATTGGTGCTTTGTGTTAATGGATTTCAGGATGGTGGGTGTTAGCCAGGGACTATTCAGTCTCTTAGCTGTGAGCTGCTTAGTTTTTTAGGGCAATGCTTGTTATAGAGGTAGTGGGTTCTTTTTATAAAATTATGAATACATTCATTCGTGTCTGTATATGTTTCAAGCTCATGCCAGTCGACGTTATTCATAGCTGCTATAAAGTTATTTACAGCTGTCTCATTATGTAGTCTGAAGGTAACTTTAGTAGTGTCGTGGGGCAAATTACCTAGATTGGTTATGAGAAAGGTAGGGTAGTGGTCTGTGGTGTTGTCTGTAATTATGCCTGATTTTAAAGGGGATATGGTGTTAGTCCACACATGAACATTAATCTTGCTTGCATTAAACACTCACTCAGGCTTGTACTTACCTTCAAAATTACCTACAGTTGCATGGTCATCAGCTTCCCTTTCCTACTTAATTTTATGTTATGCAGGCCAATGCACATTTTAAAATGGCTAGGTGATCCAGAAGTAAACAAGCACATTTATGCAGGCTTTCTGTCCTGCTCACACAGTTTTATAGCACAAGCTTTACTGCCTGATCAAAAGGATATTAAGTGGAGCAAACCACACATTTAGTAATTTTCCTGTCTTATTTAGCTGTAATGACCTCCTTGTACAAGCTGTTGTCCTCGCTTCATCTTCTCGAATTGAATGAATTATTAATGCTCTAATATCAGACACGTGCACAGTCTCCATGACCTATGCACCTAAAACAACAGCCTTGCCCCATATCTTGCAAATCGACAAGGCAGTAAGTAGTTCACTGATAACTCAAGATGGGGTTGCATGACTTCTAAGTCTCTTTTGTGCCTTGTGTTATATTATTATAATCACAAGTAAGCACTAAACCCACAAGGGTCATCCTGTGCTTTGTAGCTACAGTACATTAAAAAAAGTAAACTGGAGTTAAGTCACATTTCTGGTTATTTATGTGGCTTTGAGGATCCTAACACAGTGGTACCTCAGTATATGTCTGCTTTGGAATAAGTCCAACTTGGTATATGTCCTGTTTGGACGCGAAAATTTTTGCTTGGTATATGACCTTTGTTTGGAATACGACTTGCATGCTACAACTTGTATGGGTCAAAATGAGTCATGACACCGTGTGCTACCCTTGTTTACCTCTCTCTCTTGAGACAAAGCCATGACTGCCCACTAGCATCAGTATGCCCACTGCTACCATTCAGTGAACAACCCCGCGCTGTAACTCTGAATTTTCACGAGTGCTAAGAAAGTTAATGAGAAGAGCCAAGCAACGAAGAAAATGACAGAAAATTGACAAAGCCTGGCAGGAGGTTTCATACAGAACAATGGACTCTGCTTGGAGGAATTTGTGGCTGAAAGGAACTTTGAGGGCTTTGTGGCTGTGTCTACAGTGGTGGATATCGTCTCTCTGGGCAGGTCCATGGGTCTGGATGTGAGTGATTGTGATGTGGAGGAGTTAGGGGGGGGGCATAGGGGAGAGCTGACCACTGAGGAGCTGCAGGAAATTGAGGAGGAGGAGCACATGGCTAAGATGGATGCACTTTCTTCAGGCAGTACCACCTCAACAAAGCCCAAACAAGCCATAATAGCATTGTCTGGAATAACCAGACAATGTCACATTTCCAAAACATCCTGAGGAGAAGGCAGAAGCAAAGTTCTCTGGACAGATTTTTAGTAAAAGTCAAACCTGGTGAGCTTCAACCAGGTCCAAATAGGGAAAAAGAGAAGGGGACTCTCCTTCCAAAGAATAACATTTCCTCCTCTTCTCTTCTCAGCACTATCCTAGAAGGCACTCGACCCTTCTCAATAAAAAAAAAAAAGTGAGGTTAAATTTGCATTTATTTCATCTAATTCTTTTGTATTTATGTATTTTAGCATTAAGCAGTGTTTAAATTGCATATTTGGCATTGTTTTATACAACCCAATCAATGTAGAATAGGTCAATAACAATAGGATTTTTTTTTCATGGGAACGAATTATGTTCCCTATATTTCTTACGGAGAAATTCGTTTGGTATACATCCTGTTTGGTATAAGTCCAAGGTCCTGGAACAGATTAAGGCTGTTATCCAAGGTACCACTGTACATACTATCTGTGTCATTGTCAGAAACCATTTATAGCCTACTGTACAAAAGTTTTTGTATTTTAGATAATCACACTATTTCATATACAGTACAGTGGACCCTCAGTTATCGGCCATTCCAGATATTGGCCAATTAAAATTTTGGCTGAAATTCTATCCTGGTTTTCAGCCGTCATTTCGGAGATCAGCTGCATTGGACGTGTCCACCTGCCGCTCTACCACGTTTGTGAGTCAGTCTGGCTGTGTCTCTGGGTGTGGAAGGCTCCATGCATTCATCCAAACATTTCACTATAATCCATTGTTTTTTGTGGTTATTGATTGAGTGCAACTGCAAAATAAGACACCATGGGCCCAAAGAAAGTTCCTTTGATAAAGAAAGTGAGAAACACGATGGAATTTAAGAAAGAAATTGCAGCAAAGTACGAGTGGTGTTCATGTGCTTCAGCTTGCCAGGATGTATCGGAAATCCAGATCAACAATTATTTCCATCCTGGCAAAGAAAGAAGAAATCAAGGAAGCTAATGTTGCAAAACGGGTAAATGTGCTAACGAAACAAAGGTCACCAATAATCGAAGATGTGGAGAAGTTATTGCTGGTGTGGATCAACAAAAAACAATTAGTGGGAGATAATGTTGTGGAATCGATCATTTCTGAAAAGGCAAGGCAGTTGCATGCGGATTTCGTAAAGAAAACGCCTGGAACGAGTGCTGCTGTTAGTGAATTTAGGGCCAGCAAAAGCTGGTTTGAGAGATTTAAGAAGCATAGTGGCATACACAGTGTTGTAAGGCATGGTGAGGCTGCAAGTTCTGACAAATGTGCGGCCGAAGCATTTGTTGATGAATTCAAGGGGTACATAGAAGCTGAAGAATTCCTCCCCCAAACACGTGTTCAATTGTGACGAGACAGGCCTCTTTTGGAAGAAAATGCCAAAGAGAACCTACATCATGCAGGAGATAAAAGGCACTACCAGGACACAAGCCTATGAAAGACAGGCTTACTCTTTCGTTCTGTGGCAATGCTTTGAGGATTTCAAAGTACGTAAAGCCTTTACTTGTGTATCACTCTGAAAATCCCAGTGTGTTCAAGAAAAACAATGTTGTCAAGAGTAAATTGTGTGTTGTGGAAAGCTAATAATAAGGCATGTGTCACAAGGAAAATTTTCATTGACTGGATCCATGAAGTGTCTGGCCCCAGTATGAAAAAATGTCTCCTGGAAAGTAATTTGCCACTCAAGTGCCTCCTGGTACTGGACAGTGCTCCTGCTCATCCTCCAAACTTGGAACACCATTTGTTTAGGGACTTCAGTTTTATAACAGTGAAGTTCTTGCCTCCTAACACCACCACTCTCATCCAGCCCATGGACCAGCAGGTCATTTCTAACTTCAAAAAAACTCTACACGAAAGCAGTGTTTCAAAGGTGTTTTGAAGTGACCTAGGACACTGACTTGATCCCAAGAGAGTTCTGGATGAATCACTTTGGTATCCTCCACTGCATAAGCTTTATAGGTAAGGCTTGGCAGGGAGTGACTTCCAGGACTTTCAACTCTGCTTGGAGAAAATTGTGGTCATAATGTGTCCTCGACAAGGATTTTGAAGGGTTTGAGGCTGACCCTGATGACCCTACGCCTGTTGTGGAATCTATTGTCTCTTTGGGGAAGTCCATGGGACTGGATGTGAGTGGCAAAGATGTGGAAGAGTTGGTGGAGGACCACAGGGAATAGCTAACCACTGAAGAGATGCAAGACCTTCATCTGGAATAGCAACATACCACAGCTGAAGAAATTGCTTCAGAGGAGAAAGAGATAGGGAAGAATGTGCCTTCTTCAGTGATTAAGGACATGTGTGCAAAGCTTTGTGGAGAAATATCACCTTCACCAAGCTGAAACAAGCCATATCTGCAACATGTTCAGTGACAAAACTTTGTCCCACTTCAGGCAAATCTTAGAGATGCCAGAAACAGAGCTCTCTGGACAGTTTTTTTTGTGTGACAGTGGTGCAGTGACTCTCAAGCTGGTCCTAGTGGCAGTAAAAGACAAGGGAGAGGGCTTTGAGACCTCCCTGTCTTCCATAAGCCAACAAGAGTCTTCAATAAAGGTGTGTAATAATGATTTAAATATTCATTTACATATTTTATTTAGTTTTCACTGTTTTGTGTATGTAAACCTGTAATTTATCTTTAAAAAATGTATTATTTGTTAATATTTTTGGGTGTCTGGAACAAATTGTATTTACATTAATACTTATGGGAAATACAGTGGACCCCCGGTTAACGAACTTTTTTCATTCCAGTAGTATGTTCAGGTGCCAGTACTGACCGAATTTTTTCCCATAAGGAATATTGTGAAGTAGATTAGTCCATTTCAGACCCCCAAACATACACGTAC
The DNA here is from genome assembly GCF_038502225.1 of Cherax quadricarinatus. Lineage (NCBI taxonomy): Eukaryota > Metazoa > Arthropoda > Malacostraca > Decapoda > Parastacidae > Cherax > Cherax quadricarinatus. The sequence goes on from NC_091334.1 coordinate 7,890,258, forward strand.
AAACGCACTTACATAAATACACTTACATAATTGGTCGCAATTGGAGGTGATCGTTAAGCGGGGGTCCACTGTATTATTTCGGTTTTTGGCCTTTTCGGATTTAGGCCAACCTTCTGGAACGGATTACAGCTGATAACCGAGGGTCCACTGTATATCATATTTATGGATTCATTGGGCTGTCTTGTCCTGTCAAATAAGCCTTGTAAAAATTTACTGTTGTCATAGCTCTTCAAAAATAGTACAGTGGACCCCCGAGTTTCGTGATTAATCCGTTCCAGAGAGTCTGCCGACTGGCAAAATTCACGATTGGCGAATCTATTTTCCCCATAAGAAATAATGGAAACCCAATTAATCCGTTTCAGACAGCCAATAGTATTAACAAAAAATAATTTTTTTAAAGATTAAATATAGATTTACATACAGAAAACAATGACAATAAAATGGATAAATGAACATTTAACATCACACTTAACCTTTATTGGGTCTTGTTGGTGTAGGAGGTAGGTAGGAGGCAAGAGGAAGGCGAGTTTATTATGTTTCAATATGATGCTAATATCATCTCTACGGCTTATTTATCTATCACAATTCATCTAATATGACATTATAAACAATATTAATAACAAAGAAACATGATATATACTCTAGAATAAAATATGTTATAATGTATGAGAGGAGTAAATGGTGTAAGTGTTGTTGTTGGGTTTAAGGGCCGCCACTGAGAGAAGCCGTGTTGGTGGCGATGGAGGCTTTGGCCACCACCACCATCACACTTAAACAATGTATGTATGTATTTATAAATAAGAAATATTTACATTTTAATTTATAAATAAGTAAGTTTATTCAGGTATACACAAATACAGTTACATACATAGATTATCATACAACAATTAACCATCTCAGACCACTAATTACCCAACAAAAGGCTGCAGTCAGAATGATAACAAATTCCCACTACAGGCAGCACACTCCACCAATATTCAAAACACTATACAAAACAGTAGTTTTGAGGTCAATGTGGCCATAAGTGATCGAGGAAATATAAAAAAAACCTTGACAATAACCCATGTGGAACATTTGTGCAGCACTTTTTCAGAATGTCTTATAACCTATGCCCTAAGTAAAGAGAAACAATTCTGGAACGTAATACTTGTTCAGCTGGCTGGCTGATTGGTTGGCTGCTGGCGGCCTGGCTCCGTTTGTCTGTCTGTGTTTATGTCTATCTCTGTCTCGCAGGTACACATAAATATAAGTATACATAGTGTAAATTACCTAGGATAATCCAAAAAATCCAGACAAAGTGCTATACTCTGCTTGAAGATATGAGTAAACATGACGCAGTCTTGTAGCTCTCTCTGAGATGGAGCACTAGACAGATAGACAGAGAAACAGGGAGCTTGACAGACAGACATGTTTGTGTACCAGTGAAAACAAAGCGAGGGCCAATGCTCATCAAATGTCACCTTTAATCTTATCTTATCAAGTCTTATTTATCACTGCACCCTCACGTATGCTCATCAAATGTCAGCTCTTATCTAATGTTATTTCATCTTATCATGTCACTGTCAGGGGTGGACTGAGGCTTGTTTTTCATGCATCAAGGGAACTTGTGTATTATTATTATTATTATTTTATTTTATTATTATTATTATTATATACATCCACATATCCAAAACATTGTTGGGACCTATAAATACTTTGTATATATTCCAAGGCAATAGTAAATGGCCAAGGCAGGTGTAAATGTCCACCTGTCAGTGTGTTTGTGACAATCTGAGTACAATTTCAATACCTAATACTAGTGTCAGAACAAAGATTGGTTATGAAATGACAAGAACTACTGTAAATTGTAATTATCAGAACATAAAAATTATATAAAATAATATGACATGGAGAGCGTATAAATCCATAGGGGAAGGAAGGTGGGGTAGGGGTCGTCCTTGAAAAAGTTGAAGGGAGGGGGTAAAGGAGGTTTTGTGGGCAAGGGGCTTGGACTTCCAGGAAGCATGTGTGAGCATGTTAGATAAGGATGAATGGTATTTGGAACCTGACGAGCTGTTGGAGTGTGAGCAGGGTAATATTTAGTGAAAGGATTCAGGGAAACCTGTTATTTTTATATAGCCGGACTCGAGTACTGGAAATGGGAAGTACAATGCCTGAACTTTAAAGGAGAGGTTTGGGATATTGGCAGTTTGGAGGGATATGTTGTGCATCTTTATACGTATATGCTTCTAAACTGTTGTGTTCTGGGCACATCTGTAAAAACAGTGATTATGTATGAGTGAGGTGAAAGTGTTGAATGATGATGAAAGTATTTTCTTTTTTGGGGATTTTCTATTTCTTTCTTTTTGGGTCACCCTGCCTCGGTGGGAGACGGCCAACTTATTAAAAAAAAAAAAAAAGGTATATTGGCAACACTTCTGCAAGCGGCAGGACTCGATGTTGCTGTCACCAACTTCTCGGCCTCATATCTCTAAGTACTGACCCTAATTATTTTTTATCCTATAACACTAGAAAAATGTGCTCTTTATTTTCATAAAAAAAAAAATTATTTTTCAAAATACTCAGGGCATTGGGGTAGTGAACGTATATATACAGTGGAACCCTGATTTACGAGTTTAATCCGTTCCAGAAGCTAGCTCGTAACTCAATTTACTCATTTATCAAATTAATTTTCCTCATTTAAATTAATTGAAAAGCCATTAATCCGTTCCTGAACTCTGGAGAGCCAAGAAAAAAATACTACTTGAATATGACGCTATTATCAACTACAGTGGAACCTCAAAATTCGAACTTAATCCGTTCCAGGAGCTAGTTCTAAATTCGAAAAGTCTGAAATTCGAAGCAATATTTCCCATAAGAAATAATGGAAATACAATTAATCCGTTCCAGAAACCCAAAAATATTCACAAAAATAATACATTTTATAGAGATTAATTACAGTTTTACATACACACAACAAATGCTATAGTCTTTAATTATGTATAGTAATATAAAATAACATTTTTACTTACCTTTATTGAAGATTGGTGATGGCATCTGGAAGATAGGGAGGAGGAGAGAGGGAGTTGGGGTTATTGTTTGGAAGGAGAATCCCCCTCCATGAGGACTTCCGGTATCAAAGCCCTCTCTGGGGTTGCTTCCCTTCTCTGTATTTTAATGCCACTAGGACCAGCTTGAGAGTCATTGGACCCCAGTCTCACAAAATAACTGTCTACAGTCCTCTGTTTCTGTCTCACAAAATAACTCCACAGTCGTCTGTTTCTGTCTCACAAAATAGCTGTCCACAATCGTCTGTTTGTCTCACAAAATAACTCCACAGTCATCTGTTTCTGTCTCACAAAATAACTGTCCACAGTCGTCTGTTTCTGTCTCACAAAGTAACTGTCCACAATCGTCTGTTTGTCTCACAAAATAACTCCACAGTCGTCTGTTTCTGTCTCGCAAAATAACTGTCCACAGTGGTCTGTTTCTGTCTCACAAAATAACTGTCCACAGTCGTCTGTTTCTGTCTCACAAGATAACTGTCCACAGTCCTCTGTACATCCTGGCAAGCTCAACAAGTCTCACTCCAATCTCATACTTCTGTATTATTTCCTTCATCACATCTATGGTGTTTCTCACTTTCTTTACCACAGGGGTACTGCTAGCAAGTTTCTTTGGGCCCATGGCAGCTTATTTCACAGCCCCACAAGCACTAAACACAATTAAATAATCGTAAAATGTGTGAATGAGATCGCAGGTTAGTGTTCACTCAAGCATAAACAAAGCTAGACTGCTCATGGCGCCTGCGTGGGGACGCGGACAGAGCGGGCCAGCAGACAGGTCCCGTACCTGGCGGTCTGAAAATAGGGGCGCGTTCGATAATTGGGACACAGTTTGTCCGAAAAAATGGTCTTATTTTCGAAACGTTCGATATTTAATACATTCGATTTTTGAGGTTCCACTGTATACAGCTTATTTGTCTATCACAATTCATCTAATATGACATAATAAACAATATAATTAACACAGAAACATAATATATACTCTAGAATTAATAAAATAGGCCATAATACAGTGGCAGAGGCAGAGGCGAATATGTCCGCCATTTCCTGTGTGTATATACTGAGTATCTTTCCGTGCTCTTATTGTAAGAGAAAACAGAGTATTTTTGAGGCTAACTGCAATAGATCACTATTTTTCTAAGGAAAACACTGAAAATATCGTATATAAACACATAATAAATCATAATATACTACAAAATGTAAAGAAATAATAAACTGTTTATATAAAGTGTATATGTACTTACACATTGAACATAACTGATACAATTTGTTTTGTTTAAACACTGAACATAACTGATACGGTATCTCCTGCGAGCTGCTTCTCTCTCAACCAGGTCAGCAGCAACTTCTCCATCTTTTCATGGACAGAGGTTCGCAGCTTAGACGTTACTGTAACGCCCTTGGCTGGCACTATAGCCTTTAACGAATCCTGCTGCTTTAGTATCGTACATATAGTAAATTATTATTATTATTATAATCAAGGAGAAGTGCTAAACCCGGAGGATTATACAGCACCTGGGGGGGGGGATGTGGAAGGCATTCAGGCTTAATTTGGGGAACTGGAGCACAGACCCAATTCCCTAAATCAAAAGCCTCTCACCAACATCAAGGAACCTTCCTTGAGGGGCACATATAGTAGATGTACTGCGCTGGTATTGTCTGGCTAAATCTACAACTCATGCACCTTGCATATGTTTATCTATGATTTCATGCATTTATTCCATGAAAATCATCATCTTTTTCTTCTCAGCACTGTCCTTTACACTTATTTTCGTAGGACCCATGGTTAGAAAAGCGAAATTTGGCGAAATGACTGTCAAAATTGTAAGCAAATCAGGAGAGAACTGCTTCGACAGCGATGTAAACATCAGCTGCGCCAACTAGCGGCAGGATTCTGAATTATTATCACGTACGTATTATGTACATTATTATTATTTGGGGAACTGAAGCTCTATCGTTATTGTAAAATAATAATTATTATTATTGATTGAACATTAAAATGGTGTAAAATACCGACAGGTTGTTAGGTAAGACACATATGCAACAGTTAGGTATCTTTATTTCGAAACGTTTCGCCTACACAGTAGGCTTCTTCAGTCGAGTACAGAAAAGTTGATAGAAGCATAAGATACTTGAAGACGATGTAATCAGTCCATCACCCTTAAAGTTTTGAGGTGGTCAGTCCCTCAGTCTGGAGAAGAGCATTGTTCCATAGTATGAAACATATTGTTTCATACTATGGAACAATGCTCTTCTCCAGACTGAGGGACTGACCACCTCAAAACTTTAAGGGTGATGGACTGATTACATCGTCTTCAAGTATCTTCTGCTTCTATCAACTTTTCTGTACTCGACTGAAGAAGCCTACTGTGTAGGCGAAACGTTTCGAAATAAAGATACCTAACTGCTGCATATGTGTCTTACCTAACAACATTATTATTGATAATTTAGGGAACTGAAGCTCTATTGTTATAATAATTATTGTTATTACTATTAATTTAGGGAACAAGCTCTATTATCATTGCAATAATAATTATTATTATTTATTATTGATAATTTAGAGAACTGAAGCTCTGTCATTTTTATTATTATTATTATTGTTACTATTATTATTATTATTAATTTAGGGAACAAGAGCATATATCCAATTCCCTAGATCAAGAGACCCTCACCAGTGTCAAAGAACCTTGATGCTGGTAAGGGGCTCTTAATGTAGGGAACTGGATATGTTCTCAAGTTCTCTAAATTAATAATAATAATAATAATAATAATAATAATAATAATAATAATAATAATAATAATAATAGTAATAATAATAATAATAATAATAATAATTATAATGATAAAGCTTCAGTTCCTTTAATTATCAATAATAATACATGTAATTATAATACAATAATGATAGAGCTTCAGTTCCCTAAATTAATAATAATAATAATACATTATTATAACGAGAGCTTCAGAATGAAGTCAACTTGGTGCACTGTTCACCTAGCTGTAGGTGCAGTTGTCTCCTGATTTACTTACATTTTTGACAGTCATTTGGCCAAATTTCACTTTTCTAACCATGGGTCCTAAGAAAGTAAGTGTAAAGGACAGTGCTGAGAAGAAAAAGATGATGATTTCCATTTTTATTATTATTATTAATTTAGGAAACTAGAGCGCATATCCAATTCCCTAGATCAAGAGCCCCTCACCAGCGTCAAGGAACTTTGACGCTGGTGAGGGGCTTCAGTTCCCTAAATTATTATCAATAATAATAGTTATAATAATTATTACAATAACAATAGAGCCTCAGTTCCCTAAATTAATAATAATAATACATTATTATAACGAGAGCTTGAGAACGAAGTCAACTCGGTGCACTGTTTACCTTACAGTGGGAGCAGTTCTCTCCTGATTTGCTTACATTTTTGACAGTCACTTGGCCAAATTTTGCTTTTCTAACCAAGGGCCCTAAGAAAGTAATTGCAAAGGACAGTGCTGTAAGAAAAAGAGAATGATTTCCATGGAATTAAAGCATGAAATCATAGATAAACAAGAGAGGTGTCCAGGTTCTGGGTTGAGGGGGAAGTGGGGGGGGGAGCTGGCTCGTAACTCAAAGCAAAAAATCGACCGATTGACGGCTCGTATCTCAAAAAACTCGTATGTTGGGGCACTCGTAAGTCAAGGTTCCACTGTACTTTTGGAATGTTTATGGGTTAATAACAGCATGTCATGTACATGTACTGCACAAACTTTGACTGCTTCCTAGTTCACATTCCTAGGCAATATTTTATTTTAATTACAGTGGAACCTCGGCTTACGAGTGCCCTGCCATACGAGTTTTTCAGGATACGAACAGTCGCTTGGATGATTTTTTGTTTCTGGATACGAGAAAAAATTCAGGATGCAAGCTTCCCCTTCAAGGGAGGTTCCTTGATGCTGGTGAGGGGCTCTTGATCTAGGGAATTGGATCTGTGCTCCAGTTCCCTAAATTAATAATAATAATAATGAACGAGTTTCAGAACATCACCACTAGGTGGCACAGCCAGCGCCACAACATCAGCTGAGCTTTGCAGTGTGTTTGTCACAGTGGAAGCATTTCTCATGTTATTATTGCCAAATTTCTTTTTTCTAACCATGGGCCCTACGAAAGTAAGTGCAAAGGACAGTGCTGAGAAGAAAGAGAAGATGATGTCCTTTGAATTACAGCATGAAATCATAGATAAACAAGCGAGGGGGTGGCAGTAGGAGCTAGTAGCAAGTAGCCTATCTTCCACCCTCCACCTCTGTCAGCGTACGTACACTTTATAAAACCACTTGATTTCTTTACATTCTCTATTACGTTTTTATACAATATTTCTTATTTATGAAACTAGTGCAGTTAGCCTCACACTTCGTTTTCTCTCATAAAAGAATGGGAAGATATAGTCAGAGCAGGAGAGGGAATGGATGCCGCCACCACCACTCGCCATATTATGGCCTATTTTATTCATTCTAGAGTATATATTATGTTTCTATGTTAATTATATTGTTTATTATGTCAAAATAGATGAATTGTGCTAGATAATAAGCCGTAGAGTTGATATTAGTGTCATATTGAAGTATTTTTGTCATGCCTCCCGAGAGCAGGAATTCCGCTGGAACGGATTAAGGGCATTTCAATTAATTTAAATGAGGAAAATTGACTCAGCATATGAGCAGATCAGGATACAAGCAAGGTCATGGACCTGATTAAACTCATAAGCCGAGGTTCCACTGTACATCATCCGTCTCCCACTGAGACAGGGTGACCCAAAAAAGAAGAAACAAAAGTTTCCTTTTCACATTCAGTAATTTATACAGGAGAAGGGGTTACTAGCCCCTTGCTCCCGGCACTTTGGTCACCTCTTAGAACACACATGGCTTACACAGGAAGGATTCTTCTCCACTTCCCATATATTTTTATATTTTTTTTTATTCATTTCAGTCATGTTGGACTAGTGCTGGTGTCATGAACACCTGCTGGGGCAATGAAAAAAAAGATTTAGGTTACTATAATTATAATAAACCCTTAGACCCTTACAACCAACAATTTTTCATTTCAATAAGTACTCAAGGTAACTATGTTAAAATGCATGAGTAATATACATATACAGCATATACATTGTAACATACACTTATATATTTTTTTTTAACATGTCGGCTGTTTCCCACTGAGGCAGATTAACCCCCCAAAAAAAGAAAGAAAAACCTTTCATCATTTAACACTTTCACTATCATTCATACATAATCACTGTCTTTGCAGAGGTGCTCGGATACAACAGTTTAGATGTCACTCCAAACAGCCAATATCCCAAACCCCTCCTTTAACCCTTAAACTGTCCAAACGTAGATCTACGTTTTTTCAACATTTGAAAGTATGTAAAAAAAGTAGATCTTCTTTTCTTTTTTTATATTTGAAAAAGTGTAAAAAAACTTTGATCTACGTTTTTTTTTTTTTTATATTTGAAAATATGTAAAAAAAAACCATAGATCTACTTTTGGAGCACTACGTATGTGAACGTAGATCTGCTTGGACAGTTTAACCCCTTCAGGGTCCAAGGCCCAAATCTGAAGTGGTGCCCCAGTGTCCAAGAATTTAAAAAAAAAAAATTTATTTTTTCTTATGAAATGGTAGAGAATCTTTTTGTGAAGGTAATAAAACAAAAAGTACGAAATTTGATGGAAAATTGACGAAATTATACTCTCGCGAATTTTGATGTGTCAGCGATATTTACGAATCGGAGATTTTGCCGACTTTGACTCCCATTTTAGGCCAATTACATTATTCCAGTCAACCAAATTCTTAGCTATTTCACTAGTATTACTTCTATTCTATCGATTGAGCACAAGAAATCGCCAAGTCAACTGTTTCAACTACAAATTAAAGTGATCGGAAATTGTTAATTTGGCCAATTTAACACAAAGTTCAAAATATTCCAATTTCAAAATAGGGCCCAGAATAAACAATGTAGGTATTCCTGGAACTAAACTAACATTTCCTCTGTTCATTAGTTATGTTTTGAGGCTTTATAAATAAATTTCATTTTGATTTTTTATTCACATAATGAATTTTTATTCACACCAAAAAATAGAAGATTTACTGTTATGCAATACTGTAATAATTGTATAAATATCATCACCATATTTGTGAATGCATATTAGACCCACCAGCTGGCGTGTATTAGATGTGTGAGGTCGTTTGTTTACTCTTGAATATCGGCAAAAATTTAACATTTCTGCTACTTTGAGCTCAGTTTCAAGCCATTTCCAGTGCTAAAACCAATCAAAATCATCTCTATTTCTGTAATATGTCTTCCATTCTATCAAATGAGACCAAGAAATCGCAAATACAACTATAAAAAACATACGAAAAAACACTGTAAAGTCGCTGTTTTAATCAAAAAATCATGATTTCAGTTTTTTCTCTCATTATACACAGTGTGCTGCAGGATCTGTTTTATGTGGTGCACACATACCACATAGATGTATTCTCTCATATCTAGGCCCAAATGTACCACTCACAGTTTATCAGAGTGAGCTGAGCTCATGATGTAGATCTATGGTTTGGACCCTGAACGTAAAGCCGTAGATCTACGGGACGGACCCTGAAAGGGTTAAGGATTAAAGTGCGGCATTGTACTTCCCATCTCCAGGATTCAAGTCTGGTTAACCAATTTCCCTGAATCTCTTCACAAAATGTTATCCTGTTCACACTCCAACAGCTCGTCAGGTCCCAAAAATCATTCATCTCCATTCACTCCTATCTTACACGCTCACACATGCTTGCTGGAAGTCTAAGCCCTTCACACACAAAACCTCCTTTACCCCCTCTAACATTTCCTAGGACGACCCCTACCCTTCCTTCCTTCTACTACAGATTTATACTCTCTCCAAGTCATTCTACATTGTTCCATCCTATCTAAATGACCAAATCACATCAACAACCCCTCTTGAGCCCTTTGAATAATACTTTTAGTAACTCCACACCTCCTAATTTCCACACTACAAATTCTCTGTATAATATTTACACCACACTTTGCCCTTAGACACATCTCCACTGCCTCCAGCCTCCTCCTTGCTGCAGCATTTACAACCCATATAAAACTGTTGGTACCACTATACCCTCGTACATTTCAAAAATGTGCATTTTCAAATTAACCCTCCGACTGTTTCGGTCGTACATGTATATACATGTATACGTCTTACGAGCCAATGTGTTTGACATATACATACTCAAAAATTCTAGCGGCTTCAAATCAAGCGGGAGAAAGCTGGTAGGCCCACATGTGAGAGAATGGATCTGTGTGGTCAGTGTGTGCAGTATAAAAAAGAATCCTGCAGCAAGCAGTGCATAATGAGAAAAAACTCCGTGTTTTTAGATTAAACCCCCGACTTTGAGGTGTATTTTCGTATAGTTTTTATGATTATATTCTCGTTTTCGTAGTCACATTTGATAGAATGGAAAACATATTATAGAAATAGTGGTGATTTTGACTGGTTTTAATATGAAAAGGATCTTGAAATGGAGCTCAAAGCAGGGGAAGTGTTTGATTTTTGCCGATGTTCAAGAGTAAACAAATGGCGTCATTGCCCAATAAATGTCCAACTAGCCATTCTAATATGGAGTCATGAATGGGTTGACATTATTTACACAATTATTACAATATTGCAGCAGTCTGCATAACAGTAAATCTTCTATTTTTTTGTTTGAATAAAAATTCAAAATAGAAAGCAAGAGTAATATCAAAGGGGCCTGGAGATGTGACTGATGAACAAAGAAAATGTTATTTTAGAGCCAGGAATGTCTGCATTATTCATTCTGGACCCTATTTTGAAATTGGCATATTTTTTAATTTGCATGAAATGGGCCAAGTTGCCAATTTCTGACCACTTTATTGGGTAGTTGAAATCAGTAAATGGGCAGTTTCTTGTACTCAATCAATAGAACAAATGGAGTTCTAAAGAAATAGCTATGAGCTTGGTCAACTGGAACAATGGAATTAGCCGAAAATAGGGCTCAAATTGGGCAAAATCACCAATTCGTAAATATCGCCGAGGTCGCTAACTTCGCAAGAGCGTAATTCCGTAAGTTTTCCGTCAAATTTTGTACTTTTGGTGTCATTACCATTGGAGTTTTTTTTTTCTCATTATGCACTGCGTGCTGCAGGATTTTTTTATATGGTGCACACTGACCACACAGACCCATTCTCTCACATGTGGGGCCTACCAGCTTTCTCCTGCTTGATTTGAAGCCGCTAGAATTTACGCGTATAAATGTCCGAAACAGTGGCGCATAAGACGTATATATACGACCAAAACAGTCAAAGGGTTAAGACCTATATGTTCACATAAATATTAAGGTCCAGACGTGAATTGGGGAGCTGAGATGGTGGGCATTGAAGGAGGGACAATATCAGCAACCTATTGCTCCTCAAGTTCCCAAAATACATGTACATCAGTAAGTACAATCTGTTTTAGATGTGCCAGAGTTCTCCCCAGTTATGTGGGTGAAATGTTTGGAGTGACATCTAAACTATCGTATCTGAGCACCTCTGCAAAGACAAGTGATTTTGTGTGAATGATGGGGAAAGTGTTTCTTTTTTGGGTCACCCTGCCTCATTGAGAGATGGTCAATGTGTTAAAAAAAAAATTATTTTGGCATGATACAATAATTATACAGAGATGGGTGACATTTAGTTGTGAATGCAGAATGCCCATAGTTATGCAGAGCATTTTGGGCAAACTTAAAACTAAAATAGCAATAACTAATCGCTTATATAGTATAAGGACATTAAGGGTTCATAAACAATAAATTTACAGCTGTACTGTATTATGAAAAACAAAGACTATAAAATTGAAATTTATAACAAAATTGCTCCTCACCTGAAATGAAGACATCCTGGTGACATCATACACAAAAACCACGGCACTGACATTACGGTAGTAGTGTTGAACCATTGATCGTCTGAATCTCTCCTGCCCAGCAGTGTCCCACAGCTGCAACTGTTTGATAGTGAAATATGCACCACCTGTTAAGAGGGTATATTCACCTCTAATTTCTTTGAAAATGTCCCCTCAAGGGAGGTTCCTTGATGCTGGTGAGGGGCTCTTGATCTAGGGAATTGGATCTGTGCTCCAGTTTCCTGAATTGAGCCTGAATGCCTCCCCCTTCCCCCCACAGATGCTGTATAATTCCTATGGGTTTAGCGCTCCATGATTATAATAATCTTTGAAAATGTATCAGAGTTATATGACCCTTTTGGGTTTAGTGCTTAGTATTATATTATTTTCTTAACAAATCAGTCGTTTCCCACCAAGGTAAGGTGACCCGAAAAAGAAGAAACACTTTCATCATCACTCACTCTATCACTGTCTTGCCAGAGGCAAGATAGTGATGGAGTGAGTGATGATATGACAATTAAAAATTATTATTATTTGAAAATGTATAGTAATGAGATTACAGTGTCAATTTACTCATTAAACATTTCTACGCATGACAAAAATGGGAAGGGATGTTGTAGTATGGAAGATCTTCTGTACTGTACTGTTTCTGTACTTCTGGCAATACAGCTATTGAATGAGTGATGCAGGGTAATGGCCACTGTGGATTTTTTTATGTCACTAAATTAAATTCATTCTTCTTTGGGAAGCAGAGGCATACTTGTGTCTGGTTTTGTGGTTTTTCTACCTTCATAGCCTAGCCTACAGCCAGACTACCTTGTTAACTCTGGTAACTGACACTTACAATACAGATACAGTATTCATTTGGTTGTTTCATGCCAAAATGTGCATGGTTCTAAATACATATAAGCTATTTTTTTAATTTAAAACTATAGATCATTTAGATTCTAAATATTTTCAGCAAAACTGACTGGTAACATTTAAACACTGATGAGGCACTAACAGCTTCCTTAACCTGTTAACTGTCCAAATGTACATCTACGTTACTGCCAGCGCCCCAAACGTAGATCAACATTTTATTTTTCCTGCCTCTAAATTTGGCACGACTGGCCTGAGATGCCCGTCAGTATAGAATGGGTCTTAAAACTTGGTGTGCGCAGTATTAAAAAAAATCTGGGACCGCTTAGTACCTTGTGGGAACACCAGTTCAATTGAGCGCCAGCTAGAGCAAACACCAGGGATTCACTGATGTCATGTCATATTAATACTCCCCTTTTAAGAGGAAAGTGATGTTAACCCTGAGTTTAGTGGTTTTGAGATGAATGTGGCCACAAGTGGTTGAGGAAATATTAAAAACTTCAATAATAACCCATGTGCAACATTTGTGCAATATCCTTTCAATTTTGATATCACTGGAAGTGTCATCCTGCCAGAATGTCCTTCAACCTATGTCCTAAGAGAAACAATTCTGGAACACGTGTAATACGTGTTTGGCAGGCCAGCTGGTTGGCTGGCTGATTGACTTTGGCTATCTCTATCTCCATCTGTCTGTGTCTCTATCTCTGTCTCAAAGGTACACATAAATACAGTTATTATACATAGTGTAAATTACCTAGGATAACATCCAAAAATAAGAGAAACTTTCGTTTTTCTTTTTGGGCCACCCTGCCTTGGTTGAATACGGCCAGTTTGTTGAAAAAAAAAAATCCAGACAAAATGCTATACTGTGCTTATAGATACAAGGTCTAATAAGCATGACTGGCAAGTAATACGCATTTTCACTTGTTCAGGAATCAGATGTGACAACACTGCATCGTGTGTAATGCCTGTTAGGTCATGAGTGGCTCTCTCTGACACAGAAAGAGTCAAGCAGACAGAGACAGGAAGACAAACACACAGGCAGACAGATAAGCAGAGACACAGATAAACAGTTAGGTACACAGACATGTTTATGTGTAACAGTGAAAACAAATAAAGCCAAGGCAGTGCACATCAAGTGTCACTCTACTGCTGCACTGTCAGCAGTGGAGCGACACTTGTCTTACACTGTGCATCAAGGAGTTTCATATATACAGCCTCTCCTCACTTAATGATGGAGTTCCTTTCCTAAGACCACATCAGTAAACGAATTCGTCGCTGAGTGAGGAGCATATTATAATGGTAGTGGGTTTGTGTTAACCATCTTTGATATTGTTTTAATGTCACTTTTGCACTATTTATAACATTTCTGGTATACTATTTTTAAATGTTTATACAGTAGTACAGTATACTGTACATTGTATCAAACAGAATAGAGGAAATCAGCTCTAATATACAGTGAACCCTCGACCAACGATTTTAATCCATTCCAGACAGCTTGTCCTTAGCAGAATTTATCGTTAGCCAAATTAATTTTCCCCATAAGAAATAATGGAAATCCAATTAATCCATTCCAGACAGCCAAAAGTATTTAAAAAAAAAATTTTTTTTTACATGAAATATATATTTCCCTACAAAGAAAACAATGAGACATGCACAATAAATACATAAATAATAAAATGACACTATTATTGAAGAGTACTGATGAGTGATGAGACACTTTTTCTTGAACACACGGGGATTTTCACTTTGCAATCTCCACTAGCATTACAACAAAACATGAGAGTTAGCCTGTCTTTCATAGGCTTGTGTCCTGGGAGTGCCTTTTCCTCCTGAGTAATGTAGGTCCTGTTTGGCATTTTCTTCCAGAACAGGCCTATTTCGTCACAATTGAACACTTGTTGAGGTTGGAATTTTTCAGGTTCACCATGCCTTATCATACTGTGTATGCCACTACGATTCTTAAATCTCTCAAACCAACCTTTGCTGGCCTTAAATTCACCAATACGAGCACTAGTTCCAGGCATTTTTTCCTGTTCACCTGAATGTTAGTCGACTGGTGTAGGTCGCATCCTGGGGGACAAGATTAATCCTTTCAGGGTCGATAGGCCCTCTCCCAGTCTTGTTCTCAGGGTCAACAAATTTTCAAAAAAAAAAAAAATATTTTTTCTTTTGAAAAGATAGAGAATCTTTTCCCAATCATGATGACACCAAAATTATGAAATTTGATGGAAAACTTACGGAATTATGCTCTCGCGAAGTTAGCGGTCTCGACGATGTTTACGCATTGGCGATTTTGCTCACTTTGAGCCCTATTTTCAGCCAATTCCAGTGTACTGGTCAACAAAAATCATAACTATTTCGCTAGAACTCCATTTTTTCTATTGAATGAGTACAAGAAACCATACCACCCATTTACCGATTTCAACTATCCAATAAAGTGGTCAGAATTAAGCAATTTTGCCAATTTCACACAAATTTCAAAAGATGCCAATTTCAAAATAGGGTCCAGAATAAACAAGACATTCCTGGCACTAAAATAACATTTCCTCTGTTCATTAGTCACATCCCCACGCCCCTCTTACATTTCTTTTGCTTTCCACTTTGAATTTTTATTCTCACAAAAAATAGAAGATTTACTGTTATGCAGACTACTGCATTAGTGTAGAAATGGTATAAATAATATCAGCGCACTTGTGAAAGAATATTAGACTCACCAGTTGACGTGTATTGGACGCATAGCATGATTTGTTTACTTCTGAACTTCGGCAAAAATCGAAGATTTCTGTTACTTTGAGCTCAATTTCAAGGTACTTTTCATTGCAAAACCAATCAAAATCATCTCAATTTCTGTAATATGTCTTCCATTCTATAAAATGAGACCAGGAAAACTAGAATGCCATCATAAATACCGTACGAAAATACAGTGCAAAGTCGCTGTTTTAAACCAAAAACACTGTCAAAGATTTTTTTTTCTCATTACGCACTGTGTGCCGCAGTTTTTTTTTTTATACTGTGCACACTGACCACATAGACCCATTCTTTCATATGTAGGCCTACCAGTTTTCTCTCACTAGATTTGAGGGCGCTAGAATTTAGGAGTACTAGTAGGTCAAAAACCCTGGTGCGTAAGCCGTACTAGTACATCAGAAACCCTGAAAGGGTTAAGGACCCCAGTGGAAATAAGTTAGACAGTCCTCGATGATGCACTGGCTTTCTTGGGTTATCCTGAGTGGCTAACCCTCTGGGGTTAATTGTTTCTGGGAATTGTTTCTCGTTAACCCACACCAACAACACTCTCTCACATCTTTGAGTAATACAGCTGACAGTGGTGCAGCACGAGCAGCTGACTGTGGTACAGTAGCCCCTGATGGTGGTGCAGCAACAGTAGCAGCTGACCATGGTACAGCAGCAGCTGACAGTGGTACAGCAGTAGCTGACAGTGGTACAGCAGCAGCTGACTGGTACAGCAGCAGCTGACTGTGGTACAGCAGCAGCTGACTGTGGTACAGCAGCAGCTGACGGTGGTGCAGCAACAGCTGACCGTGGTGCAGCAACAGCTGACCGTGGTATGATAGTATTTCAATAGTATTTCTCACCCTTTTTACCACAGGGTTGGCGCTAGAAGCTTTCTTTGGGCCCATGGTGGCTTATTTAGCAGTTACAAGCACTAAAAACAATGGAATAATACAAAATATATCGCAGGTATGCTTGAAACCGTCCACCCTGGCTTGTAAACAAAGGCACACTAGCTGAAGGCAGGGCAGCTGAGGCACTCAGGCTGGATGGACAGGCGGACACGTTCGGGATGACTGTTCTTACCCGAGTTTTTCAGCGTTGGTCGAGCCAATATTTTTACACAATAACGCATCATTGCCCGATTTTATCATTAGTCGATGCCATCGTTGGTCAAGGGTCCACTGTACATTATTTAGGTATGCATAGTGGTCAGAGAGCCCGTCGTAAGACCAAGTTGTTGGTAAACGAGTATTGCTGGGACCTATAAATACTTTGTATATATCTAGACAATAGTATGTGACCAAGGCAGATGAAAATGTTCACCTGTCAGTGTGTTTGTGACTATCTGAGTACTGTTTCAGTACCTAATACAGCCTCTCCTCACTTAGTGATGTACTCGTTTACCGATGACTCGGACTTATGATGGGCTCTCCGACCAGTTTGCATACCTAAATAATGTATATTAGAGCTGATTTCCTCTATTCTGTTTATTACAATATACAGTACACAAATGTATAAACATTTAAAAATATACCAGAAATGTTATAAATGGTGCAAAGGTGACATTAAACAATATCAAAGATGGTTGACACAAACTCACTACCATTATAGTATGCTCCTCACTCAGTGACGAATTCGTTTACCAACGTGGTCTTAGGAAGAGAACTCCGTCGTTAAGTGAGGAGAGGCTGTATTAGTGTCAGAACAAAGATTGGCTATGAAATCACAAGAACTACTACAAATTGTAATTATCAGAACATAAAAATTACATAAATTAAAAAAAATAAAGAGAGAAACCAAGGTATATTGGCAACATTTCTGCAAGCGGCAGGACTCCACATTGCTGTCAGGTGAGCATTCAGCGAGTACTGACTCTTAAATTTTTTATTTTTTGGTCTTATTACACACAGAAAATTGCCCTCTTTGAAATATAACATGTGCGGTAACGGTATTTTAACTAGGAAACATTTCACCACAAATGGCAAAACACTTCGTTAAGATATCCTAATACTACACATTACATCACATTTATTGATGTTATATATCATATCCTACCCAGGTGTCTGACACCTGGGTAGGATATGATATATAACAGACATTGCTGTAATATATAACTCTATCTCTATTGCATTCACACTCACATTTCTCATACTCTCTCACTTTCATACTTTCATTCTCTCATACTCTCATTCTTTCATACTCTCATACTCTCATTCTCTATCTCATATTCACTCTTGTTCTCACACACAGAGAGATGTATGATTAAATATACTTGAGAGGTATACTTACCACAATTTCTTCATGGTCAATATTTACCCTCTTCTCCCTAAAGTCAACACCTATAGTAGCTTCAGTTCTCTCAGGAAAGTGACCCCCACAAAATCTGAAGAGAGAAACATTATGTAGGATTAAAGATTTATTTACCTTTCATCTAGGAGACTGTTCTGGTTAGCATATCAGTCACCCCTACAGAACACTGGTCAAATACAAGTTCCTAAAAGCATTATAATTGTGCAGTTATAGGATCATGCCAGAGAATACATAGAAGTTGTAAGGAACTTGTCTCTTGTCTTCATTTATAAATATCCTTTTCTGTCATCTCTTGCTTCTCCTACTCTCCTATTTACATGTGACTGCTAGATTATTACATTCATGGGCAAGCACTAAACTTTAAATGATTTAAAAAGATACTATGAGCAAACCTTAAGACATAGGTAGTAGAAAACACCATAAAGGTCCCCCAGAAACTAAACATTTTAGTGCTTGCTCACATACCTTTCTAAGCCATTTGCTGGCATCAATTACCAAGCTTATACCAACTCCAAGATGGCCATACAGCCTATTGTAGCATTCTCTCTTTCTTAGTTTATTATTCATTATTATAATCATGAGGAGTGCTAAACCCATAGGATTATACAACGCACGTAGGGAGGAGGATGGAAGGTATTCAGGCTTAATTCAGGGAACCAGAGCACAGATCCAATTCCCTAGATCAAGAGCCCCTCACCAGTATCAAAGAACCTCCCTTAACCCTTTGACTGTCGCGGCCGTATATATACGTTTGCGAGGTACCGTGTTTGACGTATATATACTCATAAATTCTAGCGTGAGCGTGTTTGATAGGAGTGAATGGAGACAAATGGTTTTTAATACTTGACGTGCTGTTGGAGTGTGAGCAAAGTAACATTTATGAAGGGATTCAGGGAAACCGGCAGGCCGGACTTGAGTCCTGGAGATGGGAAGTACAGTGCCTGCACTCTGAAGGAGGGGTGTTAATGTTGCAGTTTAAAAACTGTAGTGTAAAGCACCCTTCTGGCAAGACAGTGATGGAGTGAATGATGGTGAAAGTTTTTCTTTTTCGGGCCACCCTGCCTTGGTGGGAATCGGCCGGTGTGATAATAAAAAAAAAATAAAAATAAATTCTAGCGGCTTCAAATCAGGCAGGAGAAAGCTAGTAGGCCCACATGTGAGAGAATGGGTCTGTGTGGTCAGTGTGCACCACATAAAAAAAATCCTGGAGCACGCAGTGCATAATGAGAAAAAAAAAACTCCGACCGTTTTTTTTAATTAAAATGCCGACTTTGTGGTCTATTTTCGTATAGTATTTGTGGTTGTATTCTCGTTTTCTTGGTCTCATTTGATAGAATGGAAACTATATTATAGAAATGCAGGTGATTTTGATTAATTTTACTATAAAAAGAACCTGGAAATGGAGCACAAAGTACAGGAAATGTTTGATTTTTGCCGATGTTCAAAAGTGAACAAATGATGTCATTGTCCAATAAATGTCCAAATAGCCATTCTAATACGCAGTCATGAATGGGTTGATGTAATTTTTACAATTATTACAGTATTGCAGTAGTCTGCATAACAGTAAATCTTCTATTTTTTGTTTGAATAAAATTTCAAAATAAAAAGCAAGAGTAATATCACAGGGACCTGGAGACATGACTGATGAACAAAGAAAATGTTATTTTAGAGCCAGGAATGTCTGCATTGTTCATTCTGGACCTTATTTTGAAATTGTCGTATTTTTTAATTTTCGTGAAATTGGCCAAATTGCAAATTTCTGACCATGTTATTGGGTAGTTGAAATCGGTAAATGGGCAGTTTCTTGTACTCAATCGATAGAAAAAATAGAGTTCTGAAGAAATAGTTATGAGTTTGGTTGACTGGAATAACGGAATTAGCCGAAAATAGGGCTCAAAGTGGGCGAAATTGCCGATTTTTAAATATCGCCGAAGTCGCTAACTTCGCGAGAGCGTAATTCCGTCAGTTTTCCATCAAATTTCGTTTTTTTGGTGTCTTTACAATCGGGAAAAGATTCTCTATCATTTCATAAGAAAAAATAATTTTTTTTTTTCGAATATTTTGCGACACCAGAAGCAACTTCAGGATTTGGCCCTTCGACAGTCAAAGGGTTAAGGGGGTTTCTTAGTGTAACAAAGTGTACAAATAAAGTTTAGGAAAAAATAAAGATTGTTTATTATTATTATTATAACTTCTCACCAATTATGGCCTAAATAGCCAAATACAGGTTGGCTATCACTAATCTGGCAATCAGTAATCCGGTTCCATTAGTAATCCGGCACTAATTTTGGCTAGCATAATTTCAAATTTTCAGGGTTGCCACACCAACCTGCCGCTACTGTTTGGTGGCACTACTTCCTGTATAAGTCATTCCAATTTTTTTTCTCCATTTATTGTTATAACCTGCTTGCTTTTAGCCCTAGCCATGGTTCCAACGAATAAAAGAAATTCTTCTCGTTGTGTAAAGCACATACACCATATAGTGTCCATAGAAGATAAGGTGGCTTGAAGCTACTGTCAGTCACCATAAGCTCAGCTCACTCATATAAGCTATGACTGGTAAATTTGGGCCTACACATGAGTGTGGTAAGTGTGTGCTATATAAAAAAAAATCCTGCAGCACTAAGTGCATGAGAAAAAACTGTGACCTTGGTGTAAAACAGAAAATTTGTGGTGTATTTTCGTATAGTTTTTATGGTTGTATTCTCATTTTTTTGGTCTCATTTGATAGAATGGAATATGTATTACAGAAATATATATGATTTTGATTGGTTTCATAAAGAAAAGTACTTTGAAACTGAGCTCAAAAAAGCAGAAATGTTCGATTTTTGCCGATGTTCAAGAGTAAACACTGTTCAATACATGTCCAACTGGCCGGTCTAATACGTAGTCATGAATGGGTTGACATTATTTATACAATTATTACAATAATGCAATAGTCTGCATAACAGTAAATCTTCTATTTTTTGTGTAAATAAAAATTCAAAATGGAAAGCAAGGGTAATATAATGGGGCCTGGAGATGTGACTAATGAACAGAGAAAATGTTATTTTAGTGCCAGGAATGTCTGCATTGTTTATTCTGGACACTATTTTGAAATTGGCATCTTTTGAAATTTGTGTGAAATTGGCCAAATTACCAATTTCTGACCACTTTACTGGGTAGTTGAAATAGGTGAATGGGCAGTTTCTTGAAATTGAAATGTTTATTTCTCTGTAACAATTTTGGGGTTTAAATATTATAGAATATTAATTACAATTTGTGGTTTACATATTATAAAATATGAATTACAAAGGCTACTAGCATGCCTAGGCATTTTGGGCACACCAATACTAATTCTTACTCTATATTGACACAGGTTATGGAGCATACTGATATTAACGTTAGATAACTGTGGTGATTAAATAGATTTACAATAGTGAGGTAGTTCAAAACCTTTAAGAATATTACAATTTGTAAATTTAGTAATGAGAATGGTTTTTGTCTTGGCATGATACACAGTTTCTATTAAAGTTCCTATATCGGAGTATCTCAGGTAAACTTATGATTAGCTTAAGATTTATTAGGCAATAGCTATATTCGGAGTTTTATGTTTAAGTCATTTGGGTGAGTGTAAATGTAAATTAGGGGGAATCACAGATATTGAGAGTAAGTCTATTTTGTTTTGGATGTGTGCATGATATGAGTAATAGTATAGGTGGTTTTCATTTAGTTAGCTGATGGTGGGGTGTTAGGAAGATAAGATGTTCTTTAATGGTAATTCCGAAAATGTTGGTTGAGTCTGCAGTTCTAGAGTTTTCAGGCAGGAAGTTCCAGATTTTAGGTCCTTTTAGGTACATAGAATTTTTGTATATATTTAGCCAGACACTGTTAATGTCATAGAGATTTTTGTGTCTGGTATTGTGCCTATGGGTCCTGTCACAACTATGAAGAAAGTATTTTAGTTCAGGGTTAATATTGGAATTTATGGTTCTGTAAATGTAGGTTGCACAGTAGTAAGTGTGGATGTTCTTTACAGTAAGTTTAGGCCTTTGAAGAGTGGGGGTGTGTGTCGCCTCATATTGGATTGCATGATAATTCTTACTGTGGCTTTTTGTTGGGTTATTATTGGCTTTAGGTGGGTTGCTGTTGATCCCCAAGCACAAAGGGCATATGTGAGGTAGGGATAGATGAGTGAATAGTATAGTGTGAGTAGGGCTGATTGTGGTACATAGTAACGTATCTTAGAGAGGATCCCAACCGTTTTGGATACTTTTTTAAAGTGTTGGATATGGGTATTGAATTTCAGGTTGCTGTCAAGGTGTAAGCCCAGGAATTTGGCCTCATTATGTTTAGCAATAAGAGTGTCGCTAATCTTAATGTTCAGTTGTGCAACACCTGCTCTGTTTCCAAACAAAATATAGAAAGTTTTGTCAGTGTTAAGTGTAAGTTTATTGGCAGTCATCCAGGTTGATATTTTTAGTAGCTCTTCATTAACAATGGTGTTGAGTGAGGCAAGATTTGGGTGGGAGATGACATAAGTCGTGTCGTCAGCAAAGAGAATTGGTTTCAGGTGTTGTGATATGTTGGGAAGATCACTGATGTATAAGAGGAAGAGCAGGGGACCAAGGACACATCCCTGTGGCACTCCAGTATCAAGGGGTAGTGTTGATGAGGTTATGTCCTTAATGGAGATGTATTGAGGCCTATTAGTAAGGTAGGATTTGAAATATATAAGTGCATGGGCTCTTATATCGTAATGGTCAAGTTTGTGTAGTAGGATGCTGTGGTCTACTGTATCAAAAGCTTTCCTTAAGTCAATAAAGAGTCCTAATGGATATTCCCTATTTTCCAGTGCTGTGTAAAGCAGGTCTAGTATTTTTACAATTGCTTTTATTTTTTCTGAAGCAAAACTGGCAGGAGTTGAGTATGCTTTGTGCTGTTATAAACGAATATAATCTCTTGTGCATGAGTTTCTCAAAGATTTTGGATAGCAAAGGTAAGTCTGATACTGGCCTGTAGTTATTTACATCTGTGGGATCACCACCTTTGTGTACTGGTGTAACCCTTGCTGTCTTAAGTAGTGTCAGGAAAGTGCTAGTTTCTAGTGATTTGTTAAAAAATAATGAAATAGCAGGCGAAAGAATATGAGGTGCTCGCTTGTACAGTAACGGTGGGACTTGAGACAGATTCCCCGATTTATTTTTAAGTGACCTGATAATCGTGGTGACTTCAGTGGGCTCGGTAGGTGCAAGATAGGAGGTTGGGAAATTCCCATCTAAGTAATCACTTGCTCGGGCGTTAGTACCTGGGATTTTACTGGCAAGATTTGATCCTATGATTGAGAAGTCATTTATCTTGTTAACTGTACTCAACTGTAACTTGTACTCAATCAACAGAATAGCAGGAATACTAGTGAAATAACTGAGTTTGGTAGACTGGAACAATGGAATGGGCCAAAAATAGGGTGTAAAGTGAGTGAAATCGCTGATGCGTAAATATCGCCATTGGGTTAAGTGTATTCTAACCTAACCACTCTGTAATCCGGAAAAATCTCTAATCTGGCACCCTACAGGTCCCGATGATGCCGGATTAGTAATGGCCAACCTGTACTAGTTTTCTTTAGGCTAGGTTTCAAGCAATCATTCAAGTGTCTCCAAGACTTGACTGGAGATTATTCCACTCAAAAATTATAGTAACATGTGCAAAATTTCAAATCATATAGGAAGACACATTTAACATGCTACATTAAACTAACAGACTTCTGGTCCATTCTGGATCATTACTAAGTCAAAACTTAACAACAGGCTAGGATGAACTGAAAAACTTGAAAACAAAAATTAAAATTTTTATTTCCTTTGAAACATACATGGACGTTACAATGAATGGGTTTACAGCTCCTCTGGTTACAGTTCTGATACAATTGCATGCAAAAGTAAGCCATATACTGTATTATGCAAAGCTTTTCAAGCAAGCTACTTTTAAAACTTACAAACTGAGGCAGGGTGAATCAGTATCTTGATAAATGATATTCCAAAAAATATTCTGTACTGCATTAATAAATAAATTATTTTACAAGCAAAAACCTTATATTTCCACTCATGACTGAAGAAATGTATACCACTGCCAATACACTATTCTTACCTAAATGTAAGACATGTCTTCCCCACACTGCTGTCTCCTATAACAATGATTTTGAAGGTTTTTTGTCTTCTGTCTCTCAAGAGTGCACCACTCTGTGCAAAAGTTTGCGTGCTGCTGCCATTCATCTTATATTTCTATCCCTGAAAAGCATAAGTATAAATAGAGATCCATAAATAAATGGACACACACATAGTCAAGTGCATCTGAAAAGAATAATAGCTTAAAATAGTGCAGAAGCACATACTGCTAAAAGGAAAGATATAAAATTTTCAATTTAAGAATTATTTAATGCAGAATTGTTGCAACCCCTGAATGGGTTGCAATATATATAATGTATATTATGATTATGAATGTAATGTATATTACCTTTTCATATAATTTTATATTGCTTGTATTTGCGATAATAGCTAAATCGTAAATGTATTGCTTTATATTGTTATTTGACTTGGCTTCCTTTTGTTAGGTAGGATGTAACATATTATGTGCTCAGTTCAAGTCTTGATTGTCTAACTACTGTAATTATCGCTTGTGGCTCGTTAGACTGCTGGCTTCTGTTGCTGGGCAGTACTGTCCACGGAGCTATCACGTGATCGAGAGGGAGGGGGGTGTCCTCACCTCGCCTGAAGTATTCAGTCTGGTCTAGACTCTCTTGGTGGTTGGACAGATTGTCTGTCTCATTATTCTTGTTAGTTCTGTAGAACTCTGTTCACAGAACATTGTATAGACTTAGTGATTTTCGACGTTGTACTGAGGTTGTGTGTCGCATAGACACTCTGAGCAACTCAGGTCCTGAGCTGTAGCTTCTGACCTAACTTGTACTGGTATCTGTGTATTATCACAGTCGGGGATTTTCTTATGCTGAACTTAGATTCAGTAGTATGGGAATTTGGTGACTTTTGTGGAGGATCTGCAGATGGTCCCTACTTAGTGTCGTTATATTATCTCCTTGTTCCTGATTCTGTGTCGCAGTTGCTTGTTATATTGCTATTGGGCTTAGCATTCTTTTTGTTGTTCAAGCAGACTGTTCTGATTGCCAGTTGGTCAAGAAGTTAGTTGATTTGAGGACTTTGTCAGTCACTTGTTTAAGTCTAGTCGAGTCTTGAGACATAGCGATCTACGTACTTAGAGCACTTACACATATACACACAAACTTACTTGTACATATTTGTAATATCTTATTAAATGTTAATGTACCAGACGGTACTTAAGAATTATAAATGTGATATGTGCTTTCAGCACAATAATATTGTACTCGAGAGAAGTGATTATTATTATTTTGATTATTATTAATTTAATTTACTTTGATAATATACCTCTAGACTTAATAAATTTATTAAATTTTAATTTCTCTAGTTAGTAGCCTACCAGTTGTAATCCTGAAGCACTATTGAAACCTACTGAATTCTAATGGATAATTGGACAAGGATACTGACTACTTGTTACGAAAACCCAGTAACAGGCTGGATGCTAGAAGGGCAGTCCTTTCTAGTATTCACTGGAGATCTCTAAGCTTTTAGAATCGCGTTTTTTGTAACAAGACTAAACAAATTTTATTTCTTTGTGCAGTATAAAAATGTAGTTTACATGTAATAAAATACTGTTAAGCACAAAAGTAAGCCACTAGCATGCATGCTCATTGCAGGCAGAATAAATGTGGGGATATAAAAAACATGGATAATGATAGAGTACAGTGCATAGGTAGAGTACAATTATTATTGCTCCCCCATAATTAAATAATTTGGTGTTCGTGTTTAATGTAAATATCTTATGGTGCACTCAGATTATGCAGCTCACAACATGGAACAAAAAAACAGAGCCATCAGTGCATAACTGAGAAGACTTCGGCATCTAGAATTGTTTACAAAATGGTCAACCAAGAGCCAATAATAGTTACTGAACTGCCAGCAAGCAAAAAGAAAGCAACACGATTTTATTTGATAACAAATTATCAATTCCTTACCAGAAAAACGTGCAAAAAAATACTACCTATTTACAAATACAAAAAAAAAAAAAGCCACAATACTGTGACTGAAACAATACACAAATAACCTATACATAGGAGAAGGGAGCTTACGATGATGTTTTGGTCATCATAAGCTCCCCTACCCTATGTGCGAGTTATTTATGTACCTATTTACAACACAAATCTATCAAATTACCCCCAACAAAATGCAAAATTATTTTATCAGTGGCTGCAAGAGAAAAACAATCCTTCTTTCACTCAATGTACATAAAATTCCCTGCAAAGCCTGCAACAAATCATACATAAAAAAAAGACAAATGCAATAACTGAACACAAGAGGTCTGTTAGATATATACAATATCCTCCAGCAATTTTTCAACACGTCAAAATTCATAACTGTAGTACTAACTAGTAACCTGTTTTTCTTATATACATATAGAACCCAGAAATGTTCATATAAGCATTTCAAATTACTCTGTACATGTGTACTATATAATATTTTGGAAATTAAAATGTTATTTTGATTTTTAATTGTATTAATAAGTCCATTGAGTCTGGTATAACTGCTTTATTACCTAATTTCAGTATTTCACAAGGCTGGTAGAAACTGAATGTTATAACCACCCTTGCCATGAAGACCTTCCTTCACCTGAGATGTGTGCTTTATGTCAGGTAAAATGTCACTGTTAAGCCGAAACATACAAGAGTCTTTTTATTTTCTACTTTATTTTCTCCTTGTGGATTAGTTTGTATACCTGGAGTGGGTTTCCGGGGTCAATGCCACCACAGCCCGGTCTGTGACCAGGGCCACAATGAGTTATTTGTTTTTTTTATCTCAAGGCAGAGTGACCTAAGAAGGAAACATATTGACCATCATTCAATCAATCACTGACTTACCAGAAGTGTGCTGACATCACAATTTAGATTACCTCCCAACTACAACATTCCCACCCAACCTTCAGGGTGCAAGCATTACTAATACAAACATTGGAAAACCATAATCACCACCAATGAGTATGCAAAAAAGACTTGCCATCAAGGGGCTCAAGTCTGGCGAACCAATTTCCCTGAATTCCTTCATAAGTGTTACCTTGATCACACTTCAACAGAACATCCACTAAAAACCACTTGTCTCCATTCACTCCTATCTAACATACTCACACAAGTCTGCTAGATGCTCCAGCCCTTAAAACCCAAAAGCTTCTTTCACCCCCTCCCTCCAACCATTTCTGGTACAACCCCTACCTTTCCTACCTTTCACCCCAGATTTATACACGCTCATCATCAAACTGACCCTCTCCCTGTTCTTTAAGTGCCCAAACCACTTCAGCAATTCTTCCTCACACTCTTAATTTCTGCACTCCAAACCCTCTGCATCACACTGATAGCACACATTTCTCTCAAACATGACATCCCTACTGCCTCTAGTCCCTTTCAAATAATGAATAAAATGCTCTTTAGTACCTATAAATCCCAATATTGTTTTGAACTATCATTAAGCAGTCACATACAATCCAAGGAAGGGGAGGCAGCCAGGTACAATCCAAGGAAGGGGAGGCAGTCAGGCACAATCCAAGGAAGGGGAGGCAGTCAGGTACAGTCCAAGGAAGGGGAGGCAATCAGATACAATCCAAGGAAGGGGAGGCAATAAGGTACAATCCAAGGAAGGGGAGGCAGTCATGTACAATCCAAGGAAGGGGAGGCAGTCAGGTACAATCCAAGGAGGGGAGGCACTCATGTACAATCCAAGGAAGGGGAGGCAGTCAGGTACAATCCAAGGAAGGGAGGCAGTCAGGTACACTCCAAGTAAGGGGAGGCAATCAGGTACAATCCAAGGAAGAAGAGACAATCAGGTACAATCCAAGGAAGGGGAGGCAATCAGGTACAATCCAAGCAAGGGGAGGCAGTCAGGTACAATCCAAAGAAGGGTAAGCAATCAGGCACAATCCAAGGAAGGGGAGGCAATCAGGTAAAATCCAAGGAAGGGGAGGCAACCAGGTACAATCCAAGGAAGGGGAGGCAATCAGGTACAATCCAAGGAAGGGGATGCAGTCAGGTACAATCCAAGGAAGAGGAGGCAGTCAGGTACAATCCAAGGAAGGGGAGGCAATTAGGTACAATCCAAGGAAAGGAAGTCAGGTACAATCCAAGGAAAGGGAGGCAGTCAGGTACAATCCAAGGAAGGGGAGGCAGTCAGGTACAATCCAAGGAAGGGGAGGCAGTCAGGTACAATCCAAGGAAGGGGAGGCAGTCAGGTACGATCCAAGGAAGGGGAAGCAGTCAGGTACAATTCAAGGAAGGGGAGGCACTCAGGTACAATGGAAGGAAGGGGAGGCACTCAGGTACAATTGAAGGAAAGGGAGGCAGTCATGTACAATGGAAGGAAGGGGAGGCAGTCAGGTACAATGGAAGAAAGGGGAGGCAGTCAGATACAATGGAAGGAAAGGGAGGCAGTCATGTACAATGGAAGGAAGGGGAGGCACTCAGGTACAATGGAAGGAAGGGGAGGCAGTCAGGTACAATGGGAGGAAGGGGAGGCAGTCAGGTACAATGGAAGGAAGAGGAGGCAGTCAGGTACAATGGAAGGATGGGGAGGCAGTCAGGTACAATGGAAGGAAGGGGAGGCAGTCAGGTACAATGGGAGGAAGAGGAGGCCATCAGGTACAATGGAAGGAAGGGGAGGCAGTCAAGTACAATGAAAGGAAAAGGAGGTAGTCAGGTACAATGGAAGGAAGGAGAGGCAGTCAGGTACAATGGAAGGAAGGGGAGGTAGTCAGGTACAATGGGAGGAAGGGGAGGTAGTCAGGTACAATGGAAGGAAGGGGAGGCAGTCAGGTACAATGGAAGGAAGGGGAGGCAGTCAGGTACAATGGAAGGAAGGGGAGGTAGCCAGGTACAATGGAAGGAAAGGGAGGGAGTCAGGTACAATGGAAGGAAGGGGAGGCAGTCAGGTACAATGGAAGGAAGGGGAGGTAGTCAGGTACAATGGAAGGAAGGGGAGGGAGTCAGGTTCAATGGAAGGAAGGGGAGGCAGTCAGGTACAATGGAAGGAAGGGGAGGTAGTCAGGTACAATGGAAGGAAGGGGAGGCAGTCAGGTACAATGGAAGAAAGGGGAGGCAGTCAGGTACAATGGAAGGAAGGGGAGGCAGTCATGTACAATGGAAAGAAGGGGAGGCAGTCAGGTACAATGGAAGGAAGGGGAGGCAGTCAGGTACAATGGGAGGAAGGGGAGGCAGTCAGGTACAATGGAAGGAAGAGGAGGCAGTCAGGTACAATGGAAGGAAGGGGAGGCAGTCAGGTACAATGGAAGGAAGGGGAGGCCATCAGGTACAATGGAAGGAAGGGGAGGCAGTCAAGTACAATGGAAGGAAGGGGAGGCAGTCAAGTACAATGGAAGGAAGGGGAGGTAGTCAGGTGCAATGGAAGGAAGGGGAGGCAGTCAGGTACAATGGAAGGAAGGGGAGGTAGTCAGGTACAATGGAAGGAAGGGGAGGCAGTCACGTACAATGGAAGGAAGGGGAGGCAGTCGGGTACAATGGAAGGAAGGGGAGGTAGCCAGGTACAATGGAAGAAAAGGGAGGGAGTCAGGTACAATGGAAGGAAGGGGAGGCAGTCAGGTACAATGGAAGGAAGGGGAGGTAGTCAGGTACAATGAAAGGAAGGGGAGGCAGTCAGGTACAATGGAAGGAAGGGGAGGCAGTCAGGTACAATTGAAGGAAGGGGAGGCAGTCAGGTACAATGGAAGTAAGGGGAAGCAGTCAGGTACAATGGAAGAAAGGGGAGGCAGTCAAGTACAATGGAAGGAAAGGGAGAAAGTCAGGTACAATGGAAGGAAAGGGAGGCAGTTAGATACAATGGAAGGAAAGGGAGGGGAGGTAGTCAGGTACAATGGAAGCAAAGGGAGGGAGTCAGGTACAATGGAAGGAAGGGGACGCAGTCAGGTACAATGGAAGGAAGGGGAGGCAATCAGGTACAATGGAAGGAAGCGGAGGCAGTCAGGTACAATGGAAGGAAGGGGAGGCAGTCAGGTACAATGGAAGGAAGGGGAGGCAGTCAGGCACAATGGAAGGAAGGGGAGGCAGTCAGGTACAATGGAAGGAAGGGGAGGCAGTCAGGTACAATGGAAGGAAGGGGAGGCAGTCAGGTACAATCCAAGGAAGGGGAGGCAGTCAGGTACAATCCAAGGAAGGGGAGGCAGTCAGGTACAATCCAAGTAAGGGGAGGCAATCAGGTACAATCCAAGGAAGAAGAGACAATCAGGTACAATCCAAGGAAAGGGAGGCAATCAGGTACAATCCAAGGAAGGGGAGGCAGTCAGGTACAATCCAAGGAAGGGTAAGCAATCAGGTACAATCCAAGGAAGGGGAGGCAATCAGGTACAATCCAAGGAAGGGGAGGCAGTCAGGTAAAATCCAAAGAAGGGGAGGCAACCAGGTACAATCCAAGGAAGGGGAGGCAATCAGGTACAATCCAAGGAAGGGGATGCAGTCAGGTACAATGCAAGGAAGAGGAGGCAGTCAGGTACAATCCAAGGAAGGGGAGGTAATTAGGTACAATCCAAGGAAAGGAAGTCAGGTGCAATCCAAGGAAAGGGAGGCAACCAGGTACAATCCAAGGAAAGGGAGGCAATCAGGTACAATCCAAGGAAGGGGAGGCAGTCAGGTACAATCCAAGGAAGGGGAGGCAGTCAGGCACAATCAAAGGAAGGGGGAGGCAGTCAGGTACAATCCAAGGAAGGGGAGGCAGTCAGGTACAATCCAAGGAAGGGGAGGCAGTCAGGTACGATCCAAGGAAGGGGAGGCAGTCAGGTACGATCCAAGGAAGGGGAAGCAGTCAGGTACAATTCAAGGAAGGGGAGGCACTCAGGTACAATGGAAGGAAGGGGAGGCACTCAGGTACAATTGAAGGAAAGAGAGGCAGTCAGGTACAATGGAAGGAAGGGGAGGCAGTCAGGTACAATGGAAGAAAGGGGAGGCAGTCAGATACAATGGAAGGAAGGGGAGCCAGTCATGTACAATGGAAGGAAGGGGAGGTAGTCAGGTGCAATGGAAGGAAGGGGAGGCACTCAGGTACAATGGAAGGAAGGGGAGGCACTCAGGTACAATTGAAGGAAAGAGAGGCAGTCAGGTACAATGGAAGGAAGGGGAGGCAGTCAGGTACAATGGAAGAAAGGGGAGGCAGTCAGATACAATGGAAGGAAGGGGAGGCAGTCATGTACAATGGAAGGAAGGGGAGGTAGTCAGGTGCAATGGAAGGAAGGGGAGGCAGTCAGGTACAATGGAAGGAAGGGGAGGCAGTCAGGTACAATGGAAGGAAGGGGAGGTAGTCAGGTACAATGGGAGGAAGGGGAGGTAGTCAGGTACAATGGAAGGAAGGAGAGGCAGTCAGGTACAATGGAAGGAAGGGGAGGCAGTCAGGTACAATGGAAGGAAGGGGAGGTAGCCAGGTACAATGGAAGAAAAGGGAGAGAGTCAGGTACAATGGAAGGAAGGGGAGGCAGTCAGGTACAATGGAAGGAAGGGGAGGTAGTCAGGTACAATGAAAGGAAGGGGAGGCAGTCAGGTACAATGGAAGGAAGGGGAGGCAGTCAGGTACAATGGGAGGAAGAGGAGGCAGTCATGTACAATGGAAGGAAGGGGAGGCAGTCAGGTACAATGGAAGGAAGGGGAGAAAGTCAGGTACAATGGAAGGAAAGGGAGGCAGTTAGGTACAATGGAAGGAAAGGGAGGGGAGGTAGTCAGGTACAATGGAAGGAAAGGGAGGGAGTCAGGTACAATGGAAGGAAGGGGACGCAGTCAGGTACAATGGAAGGAAGGGGAGGCAATCAGGTACAATGGAAGGAAGCGGAGGCAGTCAGGTACAATGGAAGGAAGGGGAGGCAGTCAGGTACAATGGAAGGAAGGGGAGGCAGTCAGGTACAATGGAAGGAAGGGGAGGCAGTCAGGTACAATGGAAGGAAGGGGAGGCAGTCAGGTACAATCCAAGGAAGGGGAGGCAGTCAGGTACAATCCAAGGAAGGGGAGGCAGTCAGGTACAATCCAAGTAAGGGGAGGCAATCAGGTACAATCCAAGGAAGAAGAGACAATCAGGTACAATCCAAGGAAGGGGAGGCAATCAGGTACAATCCAAGGAAGGGGAGGCAGTCAGGTACAATCCAAGGAAGGGTAAGCAATCAGGTACAATCCAAGGAAAAGGAGGCAATCAGGTACAATCCAAGGAAGGGGAGGCAGTCAGGTAAAATCCAAGGAAGGGGAGGCAACCAGGTACAATCCAAGGAAGGGGAGGCAATCAGGTACAATCCAAGGAAGGGGATGCAGTCAGGTACAATGCAAGGAAGAGGAGGCAGTCAGGTACAATCCAAGGAAGGGGAGGCAATTAGGTACAATCCAAGGAAAGGAAGTCAGGTACAATCCAAGGAAAGGGAGGCAATCAGGTACAATCCAAGGAAGGGGAGGCAATCAGGTACAATCCAAGGAAGGGGAGGCAGTCAGGTACAATCCAAGGAAGGGGAGGCAGTCAGGCACAATCAAAGGAAGGGGAGGCAGTCAGGTACAATCCAAGGAAGGGGAGGCAGTCAGGTACAATCCAAGGAAGGGGAGGCAGTCAGGTACAATCAAAGGAAGGGGAGGCAGTCAGGTACGATCCAAGGAAGGGGAGGCAGTCAGGTACGATCCAAGTAAGGGGAAGCAGTCAGGTACAATTCAAGGAAGGGGAGGCACTCAGGTACAATGGAAGGAAGGGGAGGCACTCAGGTACAATGGAAGAAAGGGGAGGCAGTCAGATACAATGGAAGGAAGGGGAGGCAGTCATGTACAATGGAAGGAAGGGGAGGCAGTCAGGTACAATGAAAGGAAGGGGAGGCAGTTAGGTACAATGGGAGGAAGGGGAGGCAGTCAGGTACAATGGAAGGAAGAGGAGGCAGTCAGGTACAATGGAAGGAAGGGGAGGCAGTCAGGTACAATGGAAGGAAGGGGAGGCAGTCAGGTACAATGGGAGGAAGAGGAGGCCATCAGGTACAATGGAAGGAAGGGGAGGCAGTCAAGTACAATGAAAGGAAGGGGAGGTAGTCAGGTACAATCCAAGGAAGGGGAGGCAGTCATGTACAATCCAAGGAAGGGGAGGCAGTCAGGTACAATCCAAGGAAGGGGAGGCACTCATGTACAATCCAAGGAAGGGGAGGCAGTCAGGTACAATGGAAGGAAGGGGAGGCAGTCAGGTACAATGGAAGGAAGGGGAGGTAGCCAGGTACAATGGAAGGAAAGGGAGGGAGTCAGGTACAATGGAAGGAAGGGGAGGCAGTCAGGTACAATGGAAGGAAGGGGAGGTAGACAGGTACAATGGAAGGAAAGGGAGGCAGTCAGGTACAATGGAAGGAAGGGGAGGCAGTCAGGTACAATGGAAGGAAGGGGAGGTAGTCAGGTACAATGGAAGGAAGGGGAGGCAGTCAGGTACAATGGAAGAAAGGGGAGGCAGTCAGGTACAATGGAAGGAAGGGGAGACAGTCAGATACAATGGAAGGAAGGGGAGGAAGTCATGTACAATGGAAGGAAGGGGAGGCAGTCAGGTACAATGGAAGGAAGGGGAGGCAGTCAAGTACAATGGGAGGAAGGGGAGGCAGTCAGGTACAATGGAAGGAAGAGAAGGCAGTCAGGTACAATGGAAGGAAGGGGAGGCAGTCAGGTACAATGGAAGGAAGGGGAGGCAGTCAGGTACAATGGGGGGAAGAGGAGGCCATCAGGTACAATGGAAGGAAGGGGAGGCAGTCAGGTACAATGGGAGGAAGAGGAGGCCATCAGGTACAATGGAAGGAAGGGGAGGCAGTCAAGTACAATGAAAGGAAGGGGAGGTAGTCAGGTACAATCCAAGGAAGGGGAGGCAGTCATGTACAATCCAAGGAAGGGGAGGCAGTCAGGTACAATCCAAGGAAGGGGAGGCAGTCAGGTACAATGGAAGGAAGGGGAGGTAGCCAGGTACAATGGAAGGAAAGGGAGGGAGTCAGGTACAATGGAAAGAAGGGGAGGCAGTCAGGTACAATGGAAGGAAGGGGAGGTAGTCAGGTACAATGAAAGGAAGGGGAGGCAGTCAGGTACAATGGAAGGAAGGGGAGGCAGTCAGGTACAATGGAAGGAAGGGGAGGCAGTCAGGTACAATGGAAGGAAGGGGAGGCAGTCAGGTACAATGGAAGGAAATGGGGGCAGTTAGGTACAATGGAAGGAAAGGGAGGCAGTCAGGTACAATGGAAAGAAGGGGAGGCAGTCAGGTACAATGGAAGGAAAGGGAGGGGAGGTAGAGAGGTACAATGGAAGGAAAGGGAGGGAGTCAGGTACAATGGAAGTCAGGGGACGCAGTCAGGTACAATGGAAGGAAGGGGAGGCAGTCAGGTACAATGGAAGCAAGGGGAGGCAGTCAGGTACAATGGAAGGAAGGGGAGGCAGTCAGGTACAATGGGAGGAAGGGGAGGCAGTCAGGTACAATGGAAGGAAGGGTAGGCAGTCATGTATAATGGAAGGAAGGGGAGGCAGTCAGGTACAATGGAAGGAAGGGGAGGCAGTCATGTACAATGGAAGGAAGGGGAGGCAGTCAGGTACAATGGGAGGAAGGGGAGGCCATCAGGTACAATGGGAGGAAGGGGAGGCCATCAGGTATAATGGAAGGAAGGGGAGGCAGTCAGGTACAATGGAAGGAAGGGGAGGCAGTCAGGTACAATGGAAGGAAGGGGAGGCAGTCAGGTACAATGGAAGGAAGGGGATGCATTCAGGTACAATGGAAGGAAGGGGAGGCAGTCAGGTACAATGGAAGGAAGGGGAGGCAGTCAGGTACAATGGAAGGAAAGGGAGGCAGTCAGGTATAATGGAAGGAAAGGGAGGCAGTCAGGTACAATGAAAGGAAGGGGAGGTAGTCAGGTACAATTGAAGGAAAGGGAGTCAGGTACAATGGAAGGAAAGGGAGGCAGTCAGGTACAATGGAAGGAAGGGGAGGCAGTCAGGTACAATGGAAGGAAGGGGAGGCAGTCAGGTACAATGGAAGGAAGGGGAGGCTGTCAGGTACAATGGAAGGAAGGGGAGGCAGTCAGGTACAATGGAAGGAAGGGGAGGCAGTCAGGTACAATGGAAGGAAGGGGAGGCAGTCATGTACAATGGAAGGAAGGGGAGGCAGTCAGGTACAATGGAAGGAAGGGGAGGTAGTCAGGTACAATGGAAGGAAGGGGAGGCAGTCAGGTACAATGGAAGGAAGGGGAGGCAGTCATGTACAATGGTAGGAAGGGGAGGCAGTCATTTACAATGGAAGGAAAGGGAGGCAGTCAGGTACAATGGAAGGAAGGGGAGGCAGTCAGGTACAATGGATGGAAGGGGAGGCAGTCAGGTACAATGGAAGGAAGGGGATGCAGTCAGGTACAATGGAAAGAAGGGAAGGCAGTCAGGTACAATGGAATGAAGGGGAGGCAGTCAGGTACAATGGAAGGAAGGGGAGGCAGTCAGGTACAATGGAAGGAAGGGGAGGCAGTCATGCACAATGGAAGGAAGGGGAGGCAGTCAGTTTCAATGGAAGGAAGGGGAGGCAGTCAGGTACAATGGAAGGAAGGGGAGGCAGTCAGGTACAATGGAAGGAAGGGGAGGCAGTCAGGTACAATGGAAAGAAGGGGAGGCAGTCAGGTACAATGGAAGGAAGGGGAGGCAGTAAGGTACAATGGAAGGAAGAGAAGGCAGTCAGGTACAATGGAAGGAAGGTGAGGCAGTCAGGTACAATGGAAGGAATTGGAGGCAGTCAGGTACAATGGAAGGAAGGGGAGGCAGTCAGGTACAATGGAAGGAAGGGGAGGCAGTCAGGTACAATGGAAGGAAGGGGAGGCAGTCAGGTACAATGGAAGGAAGGGGATGCATTCAGGTACAATGGAAGGAAGGGGAGGCAGTCAGGTACAATGGAAGGAAGGGGAGGCAGTCAGGTACATTGGAAGGAAAGGGAGGCAGTCAGGTATAATGGAAGGAAAGGGAGGCAGTCAGGTACAATGAAAGGAAGGGGAGGTAGTCAGGTACAATTGAAGGAAAGGGAGTCAGGTACAATGGAAGGAAGGGAGGCAGTCAGGTACAATGGAAGGAAGGGGAGGCAGTCAGGTACAATGGAAGGAAGGGGAGGCAGTCAGGTACAATGGAAGGAAGGGGAGACTGTCAGGTACAATGGAAGGAAGGGGAGGCAGTCAGGTACAATGGAAGGAAGGGGAGGCAGTCAGGTACAATGGAAGGAAGGGGAGGCAGTCATGTACAATGGAAGGAAGGGGAGGGAGTCAGGTACAATGGAAGGAAGGGGAGGTAGTCAGGTACAATGGAAGGAAGGGGAGGCAGTCAGGTACAATGGAAGGAAGGGGAGGCAGTCATGTACAATGGTAGGAAGGGGAGGCAGTCATTTACAATGGAAGGAAAGGGAGGCAGTCAGGTACAATGGAAGGAAGGGGAGGCAGTCAGGTACAATGGATGGAAGGGGAGGCAGTCAGGTACAATGGAAGGAAGGGGAGGCAGTCAGGTACAATGGAAAGAAGGGAAGGCAGTCAGGTACAATGGAATGAAGGGGAGGCAGTCAGGTACAATGGAAGGAAGGGGAGGCAGTCAGGTACAATGGAAGGAAGGGGAGGCAGTCATGTACAATGGAAGGAAGGGGAGGCAGTCAGGTTCAATGGAAGGAAGGGGAGGCAGTCAGGTACAATGGAAGGAAGGGGAGGCAGTCAGGTACAATGGAAGGAAGGGGAGGCAGTCAGGTACAATGGAAGGAAGGGGAGGCAGTCAGGTACAATGGAAGGAAGAGAAGGCAGTCAGGTACAATGGAAGGAAGGTGAGGCAGTCAGGTACAATGGAAGGAATTGGAGGCAGTCAGGTACAATGGAAGGAAGGGGAGGCAGTCAGGTACAATGGAAGGAAGGGGAGGCAGTCAGGTACAATGGAAGGAAGGGGAGGCAGTCAGGTACAATGGAAGGAAGGGGAGGCAGTCAGGTACAATGGAAGGAAAGGGAGGCAGTCAGGTACAATGGAAGGAAAGGGAGGCAGTCAGGTACAATGGAAGGAAGGGGAGGCAGTCAGGTACAATGGAAGGAAGGGGAGGCAGTCAGGTACAATGGAAGGAAAGGGAGGCAGTCAGGTACGATGGAAGGAAGGGGAGGCAGTCAGGTACAATGGTAGGAAGGGGAGGCAGTCAGGTACAATGGAAGGAAGGGGAGGCAGTCAGGTACAATGGAAGGAAAGGGAGGCAGTCAGGTACAATGGAAGGAAGGGGAGGCAGTCAGGTACAATGGAAGGAAGGGGAGGCAGTCAGGTACAATGGAAGGAAGTGGAGGCAGTCAGGTACAATGGAAGGAAGGGGAGGCAGTCAGGTACAATGGTAGGAAGGGGAGGCAGTCAGGTACAATGGAAGGAAGGGGAGGCAGTCAGGTACAATGGAAGGAAAGGGAGGCAGTCAGGTACAATGGAAGGAAGGGGAGGCAGTCATGTACAATGGAAGGAAGGGGAGGCAGTCAGGTACAATGGAAGGAAAGGGAGGCAGTCAGGTGCAATGGAAGGAAGGGGAGGCAGTCAGGTACAATGGAAGGAAGGGGAGGCAGTCAGGTACAATGGAAGGAAGGGGAGGCAGTCAGGTACAATGGAAGGAAGGGGAGGCAGTCAGGTACAATGGAAGGAAGGGGAGGCAGTCAGGTACAATGGAAGGAAGGGGAGGCAGTCAGGTACAATGGAAAGAAGGGAAGGCAGTCAGGTACAATGGAAGGAAGGGGAGGCAGTCAGGTACAATGGAAGGAAGGGGAGGCAGTCAGGTACAATGGAAGGAAGGGGAGGCAGTCAGGTACAATGGAAGGAAGGGGAGGCAGTCAGGTACAATGGAAGGAAGGGGAGGCAGTCAGGTACAATGGAAGGAAGGGGAGGCAGTCAGGTACAATGGAAGGAAGGGGAGGCAGTCAGGTACAATGGAAGGAAGGGGAGGCAGTCAGGTACAATGGAAGGAAGGGGAGGCAGTCAGGTACCATGGAAGGAAGGGGAGGCAGTCAGGTACAATGGAAGGAAGGGGAGGCAGTCAGGTACAATGGAAGGAAGGGGAGGCAGTCAGGTACAATGGAAGGAAGGGGAGGCAGTCAGGTACAATGGAAGGAAGGGGAGGCAGTCAGGTACAATGGAAGGAAGGGGAGGCAGTCAGGTACAATGGAAGGAAGGGGAGGCAGTCATGTACAATGGAAGGAAGGGGAGGCAGTCATGTACAATGGAAGGAAGGGGATGAAGTCAGGTACAATGGAAGGAAGGGGAGGCAGTCATGTACAAGTCTGGATGAAGCAAGAATATATCAGAAGCGTCAAAGTTCACAAAAAATATGCCGCAGAATTTTTCCAACCGTATTAATGCGAAAAATAATTATCAGTCGGCGTGTTAACCCCCTAAGACGTATGTAGGACTAAAACCCAGAAAAATAAAAGTTTTATTCCTCCACAAGGACCAAGTATGTGGAGACAAGGAAACTGAGACACATCTTCACCTTTAAAAACAAATATTTTCTTTTTAGTTTTTAGCTTCAGTCTGGTTAACAACACACTGGACTGGTTCCTATGTACTCGATAATAAACTTTAGTAGAGAAAAGAGGTATTTAGAGGATGTAAATGACTCACATTCGCCTGAGACACTGACGATCAACCTCCTCTTGTTGATGTTTGTCATCAGCTGGTGGACGGGCGCATTCAACCACATCTCTAACACATTAATTAATACCTGTGATTTATTTTGTAATGCTCACTCACAATGAAAACAAAATATATTACGTCCTTACACAGTAAATGTTTTATTTTCAGAATTCCATTCGAAGATTTTTAAATAAACAATTCATTCATTTTACGTAGATATATGTATGTATATGTATGTATGTATGTATGTATGTATGTATGTATGTATGTATGTATGTATGTATGTATGTATGTATGTATGTATGTATGTATGTATGTGTATATGTATGTATGTAAGTATGTATGTATGGATGTATGTATGTATGTATGTATGTATGTATGTATGTATGTATGTATGTATATATATATATATATATATATATATATATATATATATATATATATATATATATATATATATATATATATATATATATATATATATATATAGATAGATAGATAGATAGATAGATAGATAGATAGATAGATAGATAGATAGATAGATAGATAGATAGCAATGTTAATATAACTGTAAGCTTGTTGGCAAAATCTATTTATAAATATAAAAAATCATGTTAATATGTAATGATTGTTTTCTGTGGAGACAAGTTTTTTTTATCAGAAGAACGTAGAATACTTCAGATATGACATTCAATATATTGCTAAAAAAACTCAAACCTATTAATGTATTTATAAAAGTACTAATTTAATACATTCCATTAATAAAAGAAGCCTGTGTTGTCAGTAGTAGAATAAAGGTATCCTGATATCATAGAAAGAGACCTATTAAAAATAAGCTAAACTGGCTTTATTGAGTTATAATAGATTAAATGTATATTCTGTGTTCATTTTGTGCCAATAACATCTATGGACACTTAAGACCACTATAGTAAAATGCTTATATGTTATGGATCAAAATCTTTATAAAAAAAAAAAAAGTAACTTAGGAAAGTTACCTTCACTAATGAATGTGATGCTCGCCATTATTGTTTACATGACGTCACTTCCCCGACGTCATCTCCTACAGCCGCCATCTTGGCCGGTACCACGCGGGATTTTGTACAATTTACGCTTATCTCAAGGGTCTAGGACCACTCAGAGCATATTTAAGCTGATAGACAAATAAATAATCATGGATCCGAGAAAACAGCAACTTCCACCAAAGGAAAATGCTCTATTTAAACGAATTCTGGTGAGTTGAAGAGACGCATGGCTTGTTGTTGGGGTTCGTCTGCATAAAAACAAAACGTATAAAATATTTTATTTAATCTACTGCTTTCTCTAAGTAAAATAAACCACCGTTTTAGGCTTGGCTTCGGTATCCTAGATAGTTGAAGATTTCCATCGACGCTGAAGAAGTTGATGTAAGGCGCAAGTGGCCGCAATAAAACCTCAAAAATAAAGAGCTGGGTGGGAAGCTGGAACAATATTTTAACAAACCTATAAAACTCATTTGACAGATTTGGACAAATACTCGGCAGTGTAGGAAGTAAAAATATGTTTATGATAATTCACGGGCAGTAGTGTTGGAGTAAAAGAGCTCCCAGGTCTTCAAAATCCAGGACATGATGGTGTGGAAAGGAATATAATTTTAGATTTTGGTGTTGTATGGGACCTAACATGATGTTTGTTGTGTTAACATAAATTAGGATTTTTTTTAAACCCGGGGTAGGGAGGGTTAGCCATCCAGGATAATCCAAGGTATTCAGGGTGTCATTGAGGTTTGTCTTGTCTTATTTCCATTGTGGCCCTTGAGTCCTGTCCCCCAGGATGCAACCCACACCAGTTGACTAACACCCAGGTACCCACTACTATGTAATTTCCTTCCAACTCCTCTCTCGTCTCTGCTGACGTGCTGCACCACTACTGATGGTACACATTAATGAGCTTTCCAAGGACTCAAATGGAAATAAGTCACTTTGGCTTGTTTGGGTTATCCTAGGTATTTACACTATGTATGATAATTGTACTTACGTGTACCTATGCCTAAATAAATTTACTTGCTTCCAATTTGAATATTTTACTTGGCAGAATCGGCAAGTTCATTATTGGTTTGTCAGTTTTAAAATAACTGGCCTGGGAATTATGATGCATCAGGCAATTTACATTTGTAATTTTATTTATTTTTGCTGTTACACTTTAAAAAGTATTTTTTTCTTTTATGTAACAGACTGTACCTTCAGAACAATACATAATGTAGTAAGATGAGATTTTATTTGAATTTTTAACCCCAGAGGGTTAGCTACCTAGGATAACCCAAGAAAGTGAGTGCGTCATTGAGGACTGTGTCTTATTTCCATTGGGGTCCTTCAGTTTTGTCCTCCAGGATGCAACCCACTCCAGTCAGCTAACACCCAAGTACCTACTTACTTGGTAGGTAAATGAGAACAGCAGGTGTAAGGAAACACGCCCAATGTTTCCACCTAGCTAGGAATTGAACTACGGACACTCACTGTGTGAGGCGAGAGTGTTGCCTACCAGTCACAGTGTTCATCTTTATTGGGCTATCCTAAGTTTTATATAAATAATGCAGTTTTTATATGCTTATAATATATGTGTACTCAATACCATTATAAAAAAAATTACACAGCCTAAATAAAAAATTTTAAATTTTCTGGCTACTTTCTAGAAGCAGCTAATTCTTCCTCCTGGGCTAGAAAATTGAGCTAACTTTTATGACACTGACTCCAACAAGGTGATGGCTATGGATGTATCCAGGCAAGGCTGTTTTCAGGTTAGGCGCTAGTATCATGGGATACTAGCACCAGCAGCTACACAGCTGAGGTTATGAATGGTGACTTAACACCTACAAGTATGTAAAAAAGAAACACATGTAGTATCTAGGACATTTATTAAGGAGACATTTCCCCCCAAAACAAGGGTTTGGCAAGTATTTGAGATTATAAAACTGTATTTTTAGCAGTTTTGGTAACAGCAATGAGAAATTCTAAACAGCAGCTGTGATGTGGGTCTAATCTTTGATGAGAAGCCTGGGATGTTGGAAGTCTGAGATGGTTGTGGGCATTGCAGTGTATGGCACAAGTGTTTATTGTCCCTTACAAATCTATTTCAAATTACTGCACTTTGTCATGACCTTTTTTGGGGTTATCCTAGGTAATTTTATACAATGTATGATTGTATTTATGTGTACCTGTGCCTAAATAAACTTGCAAAACATTCAGTACTCTGAAGGCCCATGGGATGCATAGCTTTTTTGAGCAAACTTTATTTTGGGGGTCACATCAATGAATGGTTAACAGTTTTGAAGTTGGCCTTTGAAATCTTCAACAGTGTGTTCCAGATTTGGGATCTTTTATGTGGATTGAATTTGGATAATAGGTTCTTAATAGTGTTGGAAGTCATTCTGGCTATGTGGGTCTTATTTTTAGCAATAAGGTTGTGGATGGATTGTCTCAGAAATCTGTCAGACTGGAAGAACATAGGATTAGTTTAGTTTGGGCATTAGAATAGGATGGAGAAGGATAGGATGGCAAAAAGGATATATAAATCCAGAGTGGAAGGTAGGGGTAGGGGGCATCCCAGGAGTAGTTGAAGGGAAGGGGTAAAGGAAGCATTGAGTTTTAGGGGTCTGAGCATCCAGCAGGTTTGTGTCTGCATTTTAACAGTGAATTTAAATGTGCCATTGTAGTGTGAGCAAGATGAAGGCTTTAGATCTGATAACAAATAAGATCATAAAAGGATATGAGAGAACAGATAAGATTTTTATGCTTAAGGCCACCTGTGTTAGGCACTTGTATAGGTCCTCATGTAAGAAAGATCGCCAATGTTAGGCACTTGCAGGCTCATTTAAGCCTGCCTGTGTTATTTGCAGGCGCTCTTGTGAACAAAGCCATCTATGTTCGGCACTTGCAGGTTTCCTTATGACCAAGGCTACCCACGTCAGGTACTCATGCTCAAGAAAGTATAAAACACCTTTATTCAAAAGACAACTTAATTCAAAGCATCAGTTTTGATGTTTTATGCATGTGTATGTTATTTGTGGATTTATAAGTCAGGCAAAAGTTTAGAGGTTAGGTGATGGTTTGTTTTGGTTTGAAGCTATCTCCCAGATCAGCTCTTAACAACTTTATTCATATCTTTTCTACCAGATCTATCCTTTAAGAACAATGATGCTGAAAATGAGAATCTTAAAAAAAATTAGAATCAGTTTCGGGCATCTCTGATGTCTCAGAAATGAAACTTTGTAGGTATTTTTTGTTGATTTCTGTTATGCACAAAAAACAAAAAAGGCTGTTTTTTTTTATTTTTTAACACTCAAAACCTTTACCAAATATTGATAAACATTATAATATACAGCAGAACCCCCGTATCCACTGATTCAGTAGCCACGGTTTCGGTTATCCACAGTTTACCATGGCCCAAGAATACCTCTGAATTTTGCATAATAATGGCCCCAAACCACAAAAGTAGAAAAGCTGGCAGTTCTACAAAGCCTAAGAGAAGCTGTGAAGTGCTATCTATCAGTAAAAAAATGATAATTCTCCACTTATTGTGCATAATTTATCGATTAAACTTCATAATAGGTATGTATATAGGTATACATGGGATTTACTACTATCCACTGTTTCGGTATCTACAGCAGGTCCATGGAACATATCCCTTATAGATACAGGGGT
The DNA here is from genome assembly GCF_038502225.1 of Cherax quadricarinatus. NCBI lineage: Eukaryota > Metazoa > Arthropoda > Malacostraca > Decapoda > Parastacidae > Cherax > Cherax quadricarinatus. The sequence continues at coordinate 7,933,526 of NC_091334.1, forward strand.
CCTACTGTACTGTACACTTAGAATGTTAAAATATATTAAATGCTTGTTTTCTACTACATTGTGGTGCCTTTTTACCTTTTATAAATAGATGTTAAAGATTTTATTTCTTTGCAACGGTTACAATGTGTATTTACAATTTTGATTTATTAAGTGCAAAGAAAGCCACTATCATGCCGGGACATTTCGGGGAGACTAAACCTGATGCTTACTGACTGCTAAATACTAGACTATACAGTGGTACCCCAAGTTACAAATTTAATTCGTTCCAGAAGGCTGTTTGAGTGCTGTTACCGAAAAAATTTGTTCCCATAAGGAATAGTGTAAATTAGATTAGTCCGTTTCAGAACCCAAAAATACACTTACAAAAGCACTTACAAAAATACACTTACATAATTGTTCGAGTTGGGAGCTGTTCGAAACTCAAGGTAGCACTGTACATTGTTTTCCTTATTATAACAGAGGTAGCTACTGGTTTACAGTAATTAAAAATTACAGTATTACAATTTAGCACAGTTTACAGTAATGAGATTGAAACAGTTTTAAGTTTGAAATAATCCTGAATTAATTGAGCAATTGTAAAATATTTTGGATTTTTTGAGCTGCTGGTAGGTGATAAAGTATAGTGGTTATTTGGTTAATTTTGGGAGATGAGGTGATTTATAAGTAGAGTCTTCAATTGATTTGCAGGCAGGGGCCCTTTTGTATGTTCAGGCAATGATTTCCAGATCTTCGGGCCCTTTATGTGCATAGCATTTTTGCATAGGGTGATATGGACATGAAGAATGTGAGTGTTTTGTGCTCTGTGTGTTTTGTTGTTATCAAAGAGGAGGGTTTATAGTATTGGAGTATAATGGCCAATGTATATAGTAGGTGCAAATAGCATTTATTGAACACATTATTTCCTACTTCAATGTAATGTAGTATTTCATATATCTCTTGTTTTCTACAGAAATGCTATGAGCAGAAACAGTACAAAAATGGATTGAAATTTGCAAAGCAAATCCTGGCAAATTTCTCGGATCATGGAGGTAAGTTTTTGCTGCTTTTTTTTTTTTTTTTTTTTTTTTTTTAACTCCCTTTTTGTCAAAAAAAAGGGGGAAAGGCTTTATATTTTAATGGGAAGGCAGAAATAAGGAAACATGAAAAATATTTCTTTTTCTATCTGTGTTGGGGAAAATGCATGATTTTGGGTATCCAGAAAATTAAAAACTTTGAATTCTTGGTTAGTGGAGTAGTTGGTACTGGTGCCAAAACCAGAACCTTTGAACTGGGTGTGTTAGATTCTTGTACTACAAAACTGACCCCTGTAATGTGTGCTACTTTATAAAATATTTAACAGAATATCTTCACAAATCCTTTAGAAAATATATCAACAAGACTCGCAAAATCATAATGACACAATTGCAAATGAACCATACCACAGGCGGGGCTAGAACCCTCGATCAAAGTCACCAAACTCCTGAGCTGGCCCAGTAGCTAATGCGTCGGTCTGGAGTTTTATGACTCTGATTGCAGGTTCTGTCCCTGCCCGTGGTATGGTTTATATCAACAGCAACACTTGCATATTCATACCCACTTTATGAATTGTTGCCCTAGTCGTTTCTTTAAAAGTTTCTTTAGTAAACACAGGCAAAGTTATGATTCAGTTGTACATCAACACAATTATGGACTTTTCCAAATCATTATCCCTCAGTAATTACTTGGGTGCTTTTTTTAACCTCTTTGTAATTATAGTGCCTGTTTGTAGCTACAGAAGTAAAGCTTGTCTTGTGATGTCTTGGGGTGTTAATGTTGCAGTTTAAAAACTGTAGTGTAAAGCACCCTTCTGGCAAGACAGTGATGGAGTGAATGATGGTGAAAGTTTTTCTTTTTCGGGCCACCCTGCCTTGGTGGGAATCGGCCAGTGTGTTAATAATAAAAAGTAAAATAAAATTTAAATATTGTAATGGTTGTAGCACTTATCTCCTCTTTCAGTTTATTCCATTATTCTATCTCACTGTTTGTAAAAAAAAAAAAATTGTCGGTATTACAACCCAGGATTCCAAATGGCCTGTTATCCCGGGTGTAATGGGAGCAAAATAAACACAGCAGAAAAAGTTTAGACTTATATTATCCTTCACCAATTTAGAACAGCAATATGTACACTATGTACAGTGATAAGTATAGTGCACTCCACGGTAAGCAAGGCAGAAATAGAAGCCACAAGATAGCAGACCGTGCTTCAACCAGCTCTAGAATGGGAATGACAAGGGCAGACAGGAGAGTGGTACCCACATAACCTCTGCGATTGCCAAAACCACCATCTTATTGGCTAAAACCTGGTCACTAGTTGAACGACGGGGCCCCATCATCAACTCTTAGCAACCTGGTTCGCTGGTTGGGGGAGATAGCCTGTAAATGAGGGTGTGTACATGCGCCGAATAAAGGTTACGTACTCTATGCATGCCACACCCCCACCCCGAGAAGGCTGAGGATTAGGCTGCCACCTCCCAGTGGTAACCGTGCCGCCATGGCACAAAATAATAGGACCGCCTTTCCTCTCCACCATCCAACTCTTAGATAGACCTCAGCTTTTCTCGTGACAAAAAGCCAAACCCTAAACTCAAAGTGAGACAGCAGTCAGTCAGAGCATAGGTCCAAGATACAGGCAGACAGTAGCCCGCATCCCCTCACTAAAAAAAAACCCCACACCAGGGGATAAAAAAAAAGAGCGTGAAAAGGGGTTACCACAAATAATATAACATCCTAACCTAAATAAATAAAAATATTAGACTCTAGATAAAGAGTCCGCCAACACATTTTCTTTGCCGGCAATATATTTAATTCTGAATGAGTATGGTTGCAGTCTTAGCGTCCAGCGCATGAGCCTTGTGTTGTGGTTCTTCATGGCTTGGAGATATACTAGAGGATTGTGATCACTGTAGACTGTGACCACCTGCGATGTCTGGCCCACATAAACATCGAAATGCTCCAAAGCCAGTACCAGCGCGAGGGCTTCTTTTTCAATGGTAGAGTAAGCCCTCTGATGTGGCTGGAACTTGGCTGAAAAGTATGCTACAGGCTACAACTCCTCATTCTCGATTTGTAATAGTACTGCCCCAACCCCAGACTCACAAGCATCAACCTGTAATGAAAAAGGTTTGGAGAAGTCTGGAGACAAAAGAATGGGTGCAGTACACAATAATCTTTTTGCTTTATTAAAAGCAGTGTTACAGTCTGAGGTCCAGTTAAAGGGAACTTTGTGACTGGTAAGAGAGGTAAGAGGGGCTACAATATCTGAGAAATTCTTACAGAATCTTCTGTAAAATCCTATCATGCCTAGGAAACGTTGAAGAGATTTCCTATCATGAGGAACTGGATAATCTTTAATAGCAAGAACTTTAGCAAGTTTAGGTGCAACTTTACCACTACCTACTTCATGGCCTAGAAAAGTGACAGTGGCCTGGCCAAAGGAAGATTTAGATAAATTAACTGTTAAATGGGAACTCTGAAAGGTCTCAAAAAGAGCCTTAAGTCTAAGTAGGTGTTGATCCCAAGTATCAGACACCACAACAATATCATCTAGGTATGCTGCCATGCCTTCAAGTCCTTTAATAGCCTGATGGATAAGTTTCTGGAATGAAGAGGGGGAATTCTTCATTCCGAAGGGGGTAACAGTGTATTGATAATGACCTCCTGGAATTACGAAGGCAGAGATTTCCTTCGCCTTATCCGTTAAAGGTACCTGATAGTAACCTTTAAGGAGATCTAACTTGGACACAAAAGTAGCCTTACCCACAAAGTCAATTACGTCATCCAGACGAGGAAGAGGGTAAGCATCTGTGATTGTGACCTACTTTGTTACAGAGGAAGCAGACGACAGGCTTGCCCTTTACTCCCTGCGGACGTTGCAACTGGTGTCGCTCTATCTGGTGTCTCTCTGGATACTGTTGTCGAGATGCACCCTGTTGAGTAATTTGTCTCTCAGCACGTGGACCATAAGTTGAGAAGCGTGGCTCACCAGGTGACTTAGTTGGCTGACGTAGACGTTCTCCCTCCAGCTGGCACTTCATTCTCCAAGGTTGATGATCTCTGCTCATGCCAGGCTGTTGAAAAGAGAGACGGGACCGCTCGGACAAGGAGCGGTTAGTTTCGAAGGTATCAGCCAACCTGGCTGCCTCCAATGCAATGGTTAAGTCACGATCCTGCAGAAAGACTCGAACCTCTGGTCCCACAGACTCCAGCAGGTTATCAATCAGAATAAGCTGTACCAGCTCCTCAAAGGTAGAGACACCACTTGCTTTATACCAGCTGGTAAAAGCTTTGGTTTGCTGTCTCACAAAGTCCACTAGGGATTGACCAAGCTGCCGCCTGCTTAATTTAAAAAGCTTACGGTATTTGGCTGGGATACATGTTTATGCTCCCAACACTGTGGTCTTCACTACTTTATAATCAGAAAATTCAGCGTCATTTAATACTGACGTAAATTCCTGTGCCTTACCCAATAATGCTGTATGAACCAACGATGCCCAATGCTGTTCCAGCCACCTCAAGGCTCGAGCCTGATTTTCGAAGCTTTCGAAAAAATTTTCTGGTTCGGCCTCATTGAAGCGGGGAACAAACTGTACTGCTTTCTGTAAACTAAAATTATTTACAGAATGCGAAAACTGCCTCCTTTCTCTTTCCCTATCAAATTCTTCCCTTGCGAATGCTCTCTGTTCCCTAGTTTGCTCAAGATTGATTTTTGCCAGCTCAAGTGCCAACGACGCTGATTCACCTTGAGACAACCCAGCTGCACTATACTGACCATTTTGCTCCGTAGGTGTATCATCTTCCTCCTGCGAGAACATAGTAGTTTTTGCCCTAGCTCCCGTAGAGGGAGGAGTCTGATGTGCGATCTCTTATTCTATAAGTTTGTCAGGAATCAGTGAACGCAGTTGCGCTGCTGTGAGAGTGCGTTTGTATTTAATGCCAATGGAATGAGCAATTTGCCAACAACGCTGTAGGGACAATTTAAGTAGGTTATGCAAAGTATATGCCGACACCAGACGTCTGACTCGTCTAGGTGGCATAAGTTATTCGCTATGCACAGTACGATTGCAGAATACCCCAACGTAACACGTTAATTTGCAGGACACGCTTAGCTATGCACAGTACGATTGCAGAATACGCATACAAGCAAAGCTGACTGCAAAATTCTCCACACCGAACAGGCTAGTAATAACTGACACGCAAAATTTGTAAAGCAATGCCAGACATCCACACTGTTCTATAAGATTGACCATAGCGAAGCGAGCACACCGAACAAGCTAGTAGCGAGCTGTTGAACGATCACACAATAGCAAGGCTGACCATAACAGTAACTGACACGCAAAATTTGTAAAGCGTAGGCAAAGCTAATGCAATGCCAGACAGCAAGCGGCACAATGTTCCTGCTACGAGCTTCACCCTAAGCTCAACCATTTCTCTAAGTCCAGCTCCAGCTCTCGGACAGGCTACCCATATTACAACCCAGGATTCCAAATGGCCTGTTATCCCGGGTGTAATGGGAGCAAAATAAACACAGCAGAAAAAGTTTAGACTTATATTATCCTTCACCAATTTAGAACAGCAATATGTACACTATGTACAGTGATAAGTATAGTGCACTCCACGGTAAGCAAGGCAGAAATAGAAGCCACAAGATAGCAGACCGTGCTTCAACCAGCTCTAGAATGGGAATGACAAGGGCAGACAGGAGAGTGGTACCCACATAACCTCTGCGATTGCCAAAACCACCATCTTATTGGCTAGAACCTGGTCACTAGTTGAACGACGGGACCCCATCATCAACTCTTAGCAACCTGGTTCACTGGTTGGGGGAGATAGCCTGTAAATGAGGGTGTGTACATGTGCCGAATAAAGGTTACGTACTCTTTGCATGCCACAGTCGGTATCCCTTTGGCTCTTTTATTATTATTATTATTATTATTATTATTATTATTATTTTGTCTGTAGCCACTTGTTATCTTATGATGCATCTCAAAGGACCAAAGATAAATGGCATCAGGAGAGACAGAGCAGAAGGCTGTTGGATAAATACCTGAGACAACATGGTGTTCTTCAGGACTAATAACTGTTTAGTGCATTAATTGGTGACTACACACACACCTCTCAAAATGGTGACTGATATTGATGGCTTGGGAGATTAAAAATCTTGGTAGAGCCCTCCAGATAGGTACTGCATATTAGTAAGAATCTTCTGCAAAAATTTTTTTAGTATTTCCCTACAAGAGGGAAAATTGGCGGGCAAATGAAAAATTGCACACATTGTGCCAATATTTAAGGTGACATGTAGGATCCTTTAACCCGTAACGGTCCAAACGTAGATCTACATTCTTACCGCTAGCGTTCCAAATGTAGATCTACGTTTTATTTTTCCTGCCTCCAAATTTGGCAGATTAGCCTGAGATGCCTGGTCAGCATAGAATGGGTTTTAACAATTGGTGTGCATAGTATTAAAAAAATCTGGGACCACTTAGTACCTTGTGGGAGCACCAGTTCAATTGAGCACTGGCTAGAGCAAACAGCTTGGCAAACACCTGGGATTCACTGATGTCATGTAGTATTAATGCTCCCATTTTAAGAGGAAAGTGATGTTGACCCTTTGAGGTGGATGTGGCCATAAGTGGTTGAAGAAATATCTAAAACCTTGATAATAACCCATGTGCAACATTTGTGCAACACCCTTTTAGAATGTCTTATAACCTATGCCCTAAGTAAAGAGAAACAATTCTGGAACATGTAATACATGTTTGGGAGGCTGGCTGGCTCTATCTCCGTCTGTCTGTATCTATGTCTATCTCTGTCTGTCTCTGTCTATCTCTGTGTGTCTCTTTCACAGGTGCACATAAATACAATTATACAGTGTAAATTACCTAGGATAAGCCAAAAAATCCAGACAAAGTGCTATATTGTGCTTGTAGATATAATGCATAAGCATGACTGTCAAATACGTATTTACACTTGCTCAGGAACCCGACGTGATGACACAGTTGTGTGTAATACCTGTTGGTTCATGAGTGGCTCTCTCTGAGACAGAAAGACAAGCAAAGAGACTGAAAGAGAGACAAGCAGTCAGAGAGACAGATAAGCAGAGATAGAGATAAACAGAGAGCTAGACAGACAGATGGACGGAGAGCTAGACGGACAGATAGAGAGCTAAACAGACAGACAGACGTGTTTATGTGTAACAGTGAAAACAAGTAAAGCCAGGGCTGTGGATGCTCGTCAAATGTCGCCATTGCACTGTTAACAGTGGACTGACACTTGTCTTACATCATGCTTCAAGGGAAATTATTTTATTTATTTATTATCACACTGGCCGATTCCCACCAAGGCAGGGTGGCCCGAAAAAGAAAAACTTTCACCATCATTCACTCCATCACTGTCTTGCCAGAAGGGTGCTTTACACTACAGTTTTTAAACTACAACATTAACACCCCTCCTTCAGAGTGCAGGCACTGTACTTCCCATCTCCAGGACTCAAGTCCGGCCTGCCGGTTTCCTTGAACCCCTTCATGAATGTTACTTTGCTCACACTCCAACAGCACGTCAAGTATTAAAAACCATTTGTCTCCATTTACTCCTATCAAACACGCTCACGCATGCCTGCTGGAAGTCCAAGCCCCTCTCACACAAAACCTCCTTTACCCCCTCCCTCCAACCTTTCCTAGGCCGACCCCTATCCCGCCTTCCTTCCACTACAGACTGATACACTCTTGAAGTCATTCTGTTTCGCTCCATTCTCTCTACATGTCCAAACCACCTCAACAACCCTTCCTCAGCCCTCTGGACAACAGTTTTGGTAATCCCGCAACTCCTCCTAACTTCCAAACTACGAATTCTCTGCATTATATTCACACCACACACATTGCCCTCAGACATTACATCTCCACTGCCTCCAGCCTTCTCCTCGCTGCAACATTCATCACCCATGCTTCACACCCATATAAGAGCGTTGGTAAAACTATACTCTCATACATTCCCCTCTTTGCCTCCAAGGACAAAGTTCTTTGTCTCCACAGACTCCTAAGTGCACCACTCACCCTTTTCCCCTCATCAATTCTATGATTCACCTCATCTTTTCATCTTTCATAGACCCATCCGCTGACACATCCACTCCCGAATATCTGAATGCATTCACCTCCTCCATACCCTCTCCCTCCAATCTGATATCCAATCTTTCATCACCTAATCTTTTTGTTATCCTCATAACCTTACTCTTTCCTGTATTCAATTTTAATTTTCTTCTTTTGCATACCCTACCAAATTCATCCACCAATCTCTGCAACTTCTCTTCAGAATCTCCAAAGAGCACAGTGTCATCAGCAAAGAGCAACTTTGACAACTCCCACTTTGTGTGATTCTTTATCTTTTAACTCCACGCCTCTTGCCAAGACCCTCGCATTTACTTCTCTTACAACCCCATCTATAAATATATTAAACAACCACGGTGACATCACACATCCTTGTCTAAGGCCTACTTTTACTGGGAAATAATTTCCCTCTTTCCTACATACTCTAACTTGAGCCTCACTATCCTCGTAAAAACTCTTCACTGCTTTCAGTAACCTACCTCCTACACCATACACCTGCAACATCTGCCACATTGCCCCCCCTATCCACCCTGTCATATGCCTTTTCCAAATCCATAAATGCCACAAAGACCTCTTTAGCCTTATCTAAATACTGTTCACTTACGTGTTTCACTGTAAACACCTGGTCCACACACCCCCTGCCTTTCCTAAAGCCTCCTTGTTCATCTGCTATCCTATTCTCCGTCTTACTCTAATTCTTTCAATAATAACTCTACCATACACTTTACCAGGTACACTCAACAAACTTATCCCCCTATAATTTTTGCACTCTCTTTTGTCCCCTTTGCCTTTATACAAAGGAATTATGCATGCTCTCTGCCAATCCCTAGGTACCTTACCCTCTTCCATACATTTATTAAATAATTGCACCAACCACTCCAAAACTATATCCCCACCTGCTTTTAACATTTCTATCTTTATCCCATCAATCCCGGCTGCCTTACCCCCTTTCATTTTACCTACTGCCTCACGAACTTCCCCCACACTCACAACTGGCTCTTCCTCACTCCTACAAGATGTTATTCCCTATCTTCATCAACATTTAACAATTCCTCAAAATATTCCCTCCATCTTCCCAATACCTCTAACTCTTCATTTAATAACTCTCCTCTCCTATTTTTAACTGACAAATCCATTTGTTCTCTAGGCTTCCTTAACTTGTTAATCTCACTCCAAAACTTTTTCTTATTTTCAACAAAATTTGTTGATAATATCTCACCCACTCTCTCATTTGCTCTCTTTTTACATTGCTTCACCACTCTCTTAACCTCTCTCTTTTTCTCCATATACTCTTCCCTCCTTGCATCACTTCTACTTTGTAAAAACTTCTCATATGCTAACTTTTTCTCCCTTACTACTCTCTTTACATCATCATTCCACCAAATTATTATTATTATTATTATTATTATTATATACTCCCGCATATCCAAAACATTGTTGGGACCTATAAATACTTTGTATATATTCCTAGACAATAATAAATGACCAGGGTAGGTGTAAATGTTCACCTGTCAGTGTGTTTGTGATGATTTGAGTACAGTTTCAGTACAGTGGTCCTTCAATAATAGGTTGGGCTCGATAGTCGTCCTTTTCGTAAATCGTCCAAACATTGGCTCGCAAATGGTCGGTTGACTCATTAATCGTCGTTCATCCTGGGCGCATACTCACGGCTCTGAGCCGCTTCGGCCTCCCTTCCCAGCCAGTGTGCCATTGTTTACCAGTGAGGAACAGTCCCCTCACGTGTTCATACAAAATATTTTATAATACAGTGGACCCCCGCATAGCGACCTTAATCCGTGCAAGAGGGCTGGCTGTTATGCGAAATGTTCGGTATGTGAATGAATTTTCCCCATAAGAAATAATGGAAATAAAATTAATCCGTGCAAGACACCCAAAAGTATGAAAAAAAAAATTTTTTACCACATGAAATGTTAATTTTAGTACACACAAACTGAAAAAGGCATGCACAATTACATGACACTTACTTTTATTGAAGATCTGGTGATGATTGATGGGATGGGAGGAGGGGAGAGAGAGTGTTAGTGTTTAGAAGGGGAATCCCCTTCCATTAAGACTTGAGGTGTCGAGTCCTTTTCTGGGGTTACTTCCCTTCTTCTTTTAATGCCACTAGGACCAGCTTCAGAGTCACTGGACTTCTTTCGCACAACATATCTGTCCATAGTGGCCTGTACCTCTCGTTCCTTTATGATTTGTCTAAAGTGGTTCACAACATTGTCATTGTAACAGTCACCAGCACGGCTTGCAATAGCTGTGTGAGGGTGATTTTCATCAAAAAAGGTTTGCACTTCAAGCCATTTCGCACACATTTCCTTAATCTTTGAAGTAGGCAATTCCTTCAATTTCTCTCTCCCCTCCTTTGAACCAGTTTCCCCAGGTCTGGCCTCTTGCTCTTGAAGTTGATCTATCAGCTCATCAGTGGTTAGTTCTTCATTGTCCTCCTCCACCAACTCTTCCACATCCTCCCCACTAACCTCCAACCCCAAGGACTTCCCCAATGCCACAATTGATTCCTCAGTTGGTATACTCCTCTCAGGGTTAGCCTCAAACCCTTCAAAATCCCTTTTGTCTACACATTCTGGCCACAGTTTCTTCCAAGCAGAGTTCAAGGTCTTCTTAGTCACTCCCTCCCAAGCCTTACCTATAAGGTTTATACAATTGAGGATATTAAAGTGATCTCTCCAAAACTCTCTTAGAGTCAGTCGAGTTTCTGAGGTCACTACAAAGCACCTTTCAAACAGAGCTTTTGTGTACAGTTTTTTGAAGTTTGCAATAACCTGCTGGTCCATGGGCTGCAGGAGAGGAGTGGTATTAGGAGGCAAAAACTTCACCTTAATGAAGCTCATGTCCCCATAAAGTCGCTCTGCCACGTCTGTAGGATGACGAGGGGCATTGTCTAACACCAGGAGGCACTTAAGTTCTAATTTCTTTTCAGTTAGGTAATCTTTGACATTGGGGGCAAATGCTTGGTGTAACCAGTTATAGAAAAAGTCCCTAGTGACCCATGCCTTACTGTTTGATCTCCACAGCACACACAAATTATCCTTGAGGACATTCTTTTGCCTGAACGCTCTGGGAGTTTCAGAGTGATACACTAATAAAGGCTTAACTTTGCAATCACCACTAGCATTGGCACACATCAACAAAGTAAGCCTGTCTTTCATAGGCTTATGTCCTGGGAGTGTCTTTTCCTCCTGAGTAATGTAGGTCCTGCTTGGCATTTTCTTCCAGAACAGGCCTGTTTCATCACAATTAAACACTTGTTCAGGTTTCAGTCCTTCAGTTTCTATGTACTCCTTGAATTCCTGCACATATTTTTCAGCCGCTTTGTGGTCCGAACTGGCAGCCTCACCATGCCGTATCACACTATGTATGCCACTACGCTTCTTAAATCTCTCAAAAAAACCTTTGCTGGCCTTAAATTCACTCACATCATCACTAGTTGCAGGCCTTTTTTTAATTAAATCCTCATGCAACTTCCTAGCCTTTTCGCTTATGATCGCTTGAGAGACGCTATCTCCTGCTAGCTGTTTTTCATTTATCCACACCAATAAGAGTCTCTCAACATCTTCCATCACTTGCGATCTTTGTTTCGAAAACACAGTTAAACCTTTGGCAAGAACAGCTTCCTTGATTGCCTTTCTGTTGCCCACAATAGTAGAGATGGTTGATTTGGGTTTCTTGTACAACCTGACCAGGTCGGTGATACGCACTCCACTTTCATACTTATCAATGATCTCTTTCTTCATTTCTATTGGAATTCTAACCCTTATTGCTGTAGGGTTGGAACTAGAAGCTTTCTTGGGGCCCATGGTCACTTATTTTCCAGAAACAGCACCGAAAACACTGTAATAATACGAAATATTCCGATTGTATGCTTGAATGTTACCGCGGAGGCTGGCTGGTAAACAATGCCACCGGCGGAACATATGAGGCTGGCTCAGGCCGCACATTGGACGCGTCTCGGACGAAGGGCGCTGAGCAGGTTTTTGGGCGGTATGCGGGGCAAAATTTTAGCGATCAAAGCGTCCAGTATGCGGATTGTCCGTTATGCAAGGCGTCCGGTATGCGGGGGTCCACTGTACATGTATTCCATTCATTTTAGTGCTTGCAAGTGCTAAATAAGCTACCATGGCTCCAAAGAAAGCTCCTGGTGCCAAGCCTTTGGTAAAGAAGGTGAGAAATACGATTAAATTTAAGAAAAACATCATTGAAAAATATGAAATTGGCGTACGTGTGGCCAAACTGGCCAGGATGTATAACAAATCCCGTAAAACCATATCTTCTATCATGGCCAAGAAAAAGGAAATCAAGGAAGCTGTTGTTGCGAAGGGGGTAAATTATGCTGACAAAAATGAGATCACCAGTACTCGACGAAGTTGAGAAGTTGTTATTGGTGTGGATAAACGAGAAGGAGGAAGAGAGATGGAAGAAGGTGCCTTCTTCAGAAATTAAGGAGATTTTTGAAATGTGGGGTAGGATGGAAAGATTTATGGAGAAACATCACCCTGAGAAGGATGTTGCAAGCCATATCGGCAACTTGTACAGTGACAGTCTTGGCCCATTTTAGGGAAGTTTTAAAGAGACGGCAGAAACAGAACTCTCTGGACACTTTTTTTTTGCGAGACAGGACTCCAGTGACTCTCAAGTTGGGTCCTAGTGGCATTAAGACACAGAGAAGAGAAGTAACCCCAGAAAAGGACTTGGTACCTAAGTTGTTGATGGAAGGGGATTCCAATACCAAACAGTAACTAATCCAATCTCTCTCCTCCTCCTCCAGTCTTCCATACACTAAGAAGAATTGCCAGTGAAGGTAAGTATTATGCTGTTAATGTTTCATTCATCATGTCCCATTGTATTGTTTATGTACTACATCTCTATTTCATGTAAAAAAAATTTTTGTTTTAATACTTCTGAGTGTCAGGAACGGATTAATTGTATTTACATTATTTCTTATGGGGGAAATTGATTTGAAAATCGTCTTTTTCGATAATCGTCTCACTTCCAGGAACAGATTAGCGACGATAAACGAGGGACCACTGTACTTAATATTAGTGTCAGAACAAAGATTGGCTATGAAATCACAAGAACTACTATAAATTATAATTATCAGAACATGAAAATTATATAAAATATAAAAACGAGAAGAAAAGGTATATCAGCAACACTTCTGCAAGCGGCAGGACTCAATGTTGCAGTCAGGTGAGCATCCAGTGCCAACTTCATGACCTCATATCTCGGTAAGTACTGTCCCTAATTTTTTTTATTCTATAACACTTAGAAAAATGCGCTCTTTATTACTTTTTATTTTTTCTCTCCAAAAACATTCAGAGCGCTGGGCGAGAGAACGTATATATACGTTTGGACCGTTTACAGGTTAAACTATAGGATAATTTTGCTGATGAGTTTCGTAAAATTATTGCAAAAGCTAATAGAGGAAAGTGGTTAGAACACAGAACACCTAGAGAGGGATAGCATACCAAATGGTAAACAGTTTGGCTTTTGATCTGCAAATTGCTATTGGTATGTAGAATTTGTTTAGCTGAGTCAGTAATTGATTAAGAAAAGAAAAGGTTATTTTTAAAAGAATGTAAGTAAGTAAGTATGGGTGGGCAGATTATATTTAATCCTTTGAGGGGTCCAAGAATTTAAAAAAAAAAAAAATCTTATGAAATGGTAGAGAATCTTTTTCTGAAGGTAATAAAACAAAAAGTACAAAATTTGATGGAAAAATTGATGAATTACACTATCGCGAATTTTACCGTGTCAGCAATATTTTTGCATTGGCGATTTTGCCCATTTTGACTCCTATTTTAGGTTAATTACATTATTCCAGTTGACCAACGTCTTAGCTATTTTGCTATTATTACTTCTATATTTTATTGATTGAACACAAGACACTGCCCAACCACTTCAACTACCCAATAAAGTGATCAGAATTTGGTAATTTGACCAATTTCACACAAAGTTCAAAATATTGCAAACTCAAAATAGGGTCCAGAATAAACAATGTAGGCATTCCTGGCACTAAAATAACATTTCCTCTGTTTATTATGTTTTCAGGCTTTACAGATGAATTCCATTTTGAGTTTTTATTCACTTAAAGAATATTTATTCACACCAAAAAATAGAAGATTTACTGTTATGCAATTATGCAATATTGTAATAACTGTATAAATATCAGCACATTCGTGAATGTATATTAGATCCACCAGTTGATGTGTATTGGACGTGTGACGTCATTTGTTTACTCTTAAACATCGGCTACTGTGAGCTCGATTTTAAGCTAAAACCAATCAAAATTATCTCTATTTCTGTAATATATCTTTCATTCTATCAAATGAGACCAAGAAGCTGTGAATACAACCATAAAAACCATACAAAAATACACTGCAAAGTCGGTGTTTTAATCCAAAATACACAGTCTCATTCTTTTTCTCATTGTGCACTGCGTACTGCAGGATTTGTTTTATATGGTGCACACTTACAGCATAGATTCACTCTCTCGTATCTAGGAATAAATTTCCCGTTCACAGCTTATCTGAGGGAGATGAGCTCGTGACGTAGATCTTCAGCTTGGACCCCTAAAGGGTTAAAAGAATGGATGGGTAGATTAAATTTAAAAGAATGGATGGGTAGATTATATTTAAAAGAATGGATGGGTAGATTGTATTTAAAAGAATGGATGGAAAGTTTATATTTAACCCTTAAACTGTCCAAACATAGATCTACATTTTTTCGACATTTGAAAGTATGTAAAAAACGTAGATTTTTTTTTTTTACATTTGAAAACGTATAAAAAAACTTTGATCTACTTTTTTTTTTTAAATATGTAAAAAAACCGAAGATCTACTTTTGGAGCACTACTCATGTGAAAGTAAATCTGTTTGGACAGTTTAAGGGTTAAAAGAATGGATGGGCATATGTACTATATTTTAAAAGAATGGATGGGCAGATTATATTTAAAAGAATGAATTGGAAGATTATATTTACTTAAATTTTGAGAAAACCTTTGTTTTTAAAGTTCACCATGAGGAGACTAATTTGGAAACTTCAAATTATAAAAGGAGGAAAACTCAACTAGCACAGTGGCTAAGAGAATTTGAGAGGAAAATGCAAACAGTGACAGAAGAGAAAATGTCCTTTCAGGAAAAAATGACTGGGATACGACAAGGATCTATACCTTCACCACACTTCTTATCCGTGCATAATGTAATACATCCGATGGTTATTAGGTAATACATATCACATGATTCATCAACTTGAAATTCCAAAATATTGATCATAATATTTTGAAAAGAAAAAATTATGTGATTAGATGTTAAACAAGCTCAGATCTGTGACTAGCATATAAAAGTTAGCTTGCACTAAGCGATTTGGTTTCTGAACTGGATAAAAAGATAATTTTTTTTTTTGGGGGGGGGGGGCATTGTTCTTACATTCTTTCTTGTCTCCTTTTTCCCTTATACAGGGGAACTATGCACATTTCTTCCAATCCTTTGGTACCATCTCTTCTTTCATGCATATATTAACATCTGTATCATTCTTTATCATTCTACCTACTTCTTTTCTCACTTTCCCCAAACCCACCTCAGGCTGCTCCTTATTCCTATATGATATTATCCCTCCCTGCCCCATGCATGAAATCACTGCCTCCTCTTTATCATTAACATTCAACAACTCATCAAAAGATCCTCTCCATTTTTTCCAGTACCTCCCTTCTTTTATTCTTAACTGCTAAGTCTGTTTGCTCTCCAGTGCCTCTTATAAAATTTAAATGAAGAAGCATACTCCATGCTAAAGATTATCTCAGTTGTGGTGTACACATAATATATTGAAGCTTTGGATTTGGATTTTGCCACCGAAGTGGCTAGTTTATTGTGCACCCCATATCCATCCTGTGGACGGTAGCGCGAGAGCATATGGATACACAAAAGGCCTAGGAACTAGGCCCCAAAGGGTTAACAGGAATACATATGGATTTATATCGACATATCTATAGTTCACTTATCTGTTACAAGCAAATTTAGGAAATTTGCTTAGTATATCTGGTATCTTATTTTCATTAATAAGATATCTTGACATGTCACATAGGTTATTATACTGTCTGTCTCTGTATTCCTCAATAAGTGGACAATTAAGCACATAGTGTTCAAGAGAATGACCATATGCCTGATCACATAATTTACATTTAGTTTGATCATCATCTGTGTGTCTCCCAAACTGCCAGAAGTACTTGTAACCAAGCCTAAGCCTGGCCACTACAACATCAGTCAGTCTGTTCACATTGCAAGTTGCTCCATAAACATACTTATCTACGTTCATGTTATCATAGTGGGTTATAGATCTACTCAGGCTTCTAACTGCATTCCTATAACAATCATTTTCATTATTTACTTCTCTCCTAATATTATTCCTAATGCTAGACACAGTTATACCAAAGTTATATTCTACATTCTCCTTCTTGATACTCTTCTTGGCTAACATATCAACTTTATCATGAAGGAGTAATCCAATGTGTGATGGGATCCATAGCAATTGTACATTAATTCCTTTGTCCCTAATTTTTGAGTATCTATACCTGGCTTCCCCAATGAGCATGTTGTTGGAGTCATTATATGAGCCAAGAGCCTTCAATGATGACATAGAATCAGTAATGATGATAAGAGTCAAGCTCAGTGTCATAGGTTGAAGCTTTGGTATTGGAAAAACAGTACTAACCATCTCATTGAGAATATTAGTGCTATCAAAACAACATCTGTTCATATTCTGTAATGTTTCGTATGTGACATCACTTGAAGTCACAGGGTGAGTATCCAGCATGGTGCGGGTCATTCATGTGTGTGTGTTTCTCTCTCTCACGTTATAAAAAATTCTGTTAATACCTAAAGCATAATGCCATATATTGCTACTACCACTACAACAAATAATAGTAATAATAATACAGCAAAACCTTTCATTAATGGATTTTTGGTAATTTAGGACAAAATGATTAGCCAAGCAAACACTAGAAACATCATTCAAAATTAAAAAAAAATCCATTGTTCCAGATTTTGTCCATAGTGATAGTGTCCAGTTGTTTTCTGAACCATCAGACCAGGTCCTATGATTCCAATATTTGTCTAATAAGAGCCAGGGGTTCCCCATCCAGGGCCTTTGTTTTTATTTTTCCTTGACCCATAGGCCTCCTATGCCAGTTTGTTTATGATCACTCGTACACTCGTCATTCAGTCTCCAATTTTTTCTGGATTTACAGGTGTGACTTAATTAACATATTAAGTAAAGCACAATTTACAATGGCTTCTAAAGCAAGTGATGGTGCCAAGAGGAAACGTGGAATTAAGCAGAAACTTGAACTAGTAAAGGCTAATTGTGGCATCTAAGTAGCACAAGTATGTGGGGAATGTGGCGTTAAAGAAACAGTGTCTGGTATGTGTAGGAGTAAGTGTAGATGCTAGTGGAGCTTCATAGCTCTTCTGACTGGGAATAAAAGTTATTCTTAATCACCACTATTGATCATGGCAGTTTATTCCTCACTTTTCCTTTCTCACACTCTCATTGGTTCATTAACCCTTAAACGGTCCAAGCGTATATATACGTTCTCTCGTGTAGCGCCCCAAACGTATATATACGTTTCATTTGTCATTCGTTCAGCATTGGCACAATAGGCCTGAGTCACCTAGACATGAGAGAATGGGTGTGCACACTTAGTGTGTGCCATATGAAAAAAATTGGGGATGCCTGGGTACCACATGCTCTTTTTTGCTATAAAAAAATGCCGATTTTTTTTTTCTCTCAAAATATTCAGGACGCTGCGCAGGTGAACGTATATATACATTTGGACCGTTTAAGGGTTAATTAGAAGATTCAGTATATTGTGTCGCACCATTGGACAAGGTATACAGGCCTAGCTGACCTCGATGACATACTACTACACAGAAAACCTCTTGGTATGCAGAGCATTTCAGGCAAATTAGGTCAATTTTGTTCCAGGATGCAATCCACACCAGTCAGCTAACACCCAGGTACTCATTATTACTGATGGGTGAACATAGGCAGCCGATGTAAGGAAACATGCAAAATGTTGCTACCTTCGCCAGGAATCAAACCCGGACCCTCACTGTGTGAAGTGAGAGCTTTTGCCACCAGGCCACGAGCCTGGGTTATTGTTCATCAATGTCACTAAACTCGGCAGTTTTACTCGTGAGAAAGGCATCAACAAATTTTGCTGAAGTATGTACGTACTTACATGAAAGCAACTGGATGACATTTTGTATGGCAGTAAGACAAATTGCACGTGGCATCTTGAGCAGATACCAAGGTGCCTACTTTACCTTAAAGACAAAATTTATTTTACATGACCTAGTTATTATTGTGAATCTAAATTTTAGTACAGCAAAGCAGGATATAGATTTCTTTTGCTTCTTTTATTTTTAAGTTAGGTACTTGAGAAATCATAAAGAAAATCTGAGAATCCTGATGAAGTATGTTATCCAACATTTCCAGCCTTCCTACCCCACACCACCCCACAAAAAAAAAAAAAATTCTGACAAAAATAAATTTTTATGTCCAATTTAAAAGATATTTAAAAAATAAATTGCTAACTCCTAAATTAAATAATGCTAGAGGAAAGTAGTTTTTTATTAGTGAAGAAAGATTAAGGATTACATTTTTTATAGTGAATAGTAAAATACATTTTTTTTTAACAAACCATCCATATCTCACTGAAGCAGGGTGACCCAGGGAAAACAAGTCTTTCTTTTTACTTTTAATAATTTATACAGGAAAAGGGGTTACTAGCCCCTTGCTCCTGGCATTATAGCTACCTCTTAGGACACATGGCTTTGGAGAAAGAATTGTTTTCCTCTTCCCCGTGGAGATAAGAGAAAATAAATAAGAACAAGAACTATTAAGAAAATAGAAGACAGCCCAGATGGGTGTATAAACATATATGCATGTACATGCATGTGTAGAGTGACCTAAGTGTAAGTAGAAGTAGCAAGATATACCTGTTATCCCGTGTGTTTATGAGACAGAAAAAAGACACTAGCAATCCTACCATTACAAAATTTAATGCAATAATAGGATATGTTACAAAATGTAACTTAGACTTGCATGATGTAAAGAGGAAAACCAAGTGTAAAGAAAGTAGATGAATGGCAGTATTAAGAAGTGTGAGTGTGTGTGTGTGTGTGTGTGTGCTTATATGGCTATCATAAATGCTTCCTCCATCTCATTTGGAATAACTTTCAAACCAAATTGAGCACTACTTCTATACATAAAGTTCACTGTTTTATTATTTCAGAAACTCTTGCTATGAAGGGACTTATATTGAACTGCCTGGGGCGAAAAGAAGATGCCTACAACTTTGTGAGACAAGGCCTCCGCAACAATTTGAAGAGTCATGTATGTTGGCATGTTTTTGGGTTACTGCAACGATCCGACAAGAAGTACGATGAAGCTATCAAGTGTTACCGAAATGCTCTCAAATGGGACAAGGACAATCTGCAGATATTGCGTGATCTCTCCTTGCTTCAGATTCAAATGAGAGATCTTGATGGCTACAAGGCAAGTGATATATGATGAATATTATGAATTAATGGGGAAGTGGATAAGAATCTTTCCTCCATAAGTCATGCATGTAGTAAGAGGCGACTAAAATACCTGAAGCAAGGGGCTAGTAACCCCTTCTCCTTTTTAAATTACTGTTTGTAAAAGGAAGAAAAACTTTTCAAAATTTTTTTTTCATTCTTGTATGTTTAATTTGTAAAGGATGTATCTTAATATTGTAGGTAGTAGGTTGGTAGACAGCAACTACCCAGGGAGGTACTACCGTCCTGCCAAGTGAGTGTAAAACGAAAGCCTGTAATTGTTTTACATGATGGTAGGATTGCTGGTGTCTTTTGTCTGTCTCATAAATATGCAAGATTACAGGTACGTCTTGCTACTTCTACTTACACTTAGATCACACTACATATTCATGTACAAGCATGTATATACACACCCCTCTGGGTTTTCTTCTATTTTCTCTCTAGTTCTTGTTCTTGTTTATTTCCTTTTATCTCCATTGGGAAGTGGAACAGAATTCTTCCTCCGTAAGCCATGCGTGTTATAAGAGGCAACTAAAATGCCAGGGGCAAGGGGCTAGTAACCCCTTCTCCTGTATATATTACTAAATGTAAAAGGAGAAACTTTCGTTTTTCCTTTTGGGCAACCCTGCCTCGGTGGGATACGGCCGGTGTGTTGAAAGAAAGAAGAAAGTATCTTAATATATACAGTGGAACCTCAAAAATCGAAAGTATCATATATCGAACGTTTCAAAAATAGGACCATTTTTTTGGACAACCTGTGTCCCTGTTATCGAACGCGCCCCTATTTTCGGATTGCCGGGTACGGGACCTGTCTGCCGCCCGCTCTGTCCGCGTCCCTGCGCAGGCACCGTGAGCAGTCTAACTTTGTTTATGCTTTAGTGAACACTAACCTGCACTCTCATTCACGCATTTTACGATTATTTCGTTGTGTTTAGTGCTTGTGGGACTGTGAAATAAGCTGCCATGGGCCCAAAGAAACTTGCTAGTGGTACCCCTGTGGTAAAGAAAGTGAGAAACACCATAGATGTGAAGAAGGAAATAATACAGAAGTATGAGAGTGGTGTGAGACTAGTTGAGCTTGCCAAGATGTATGGGAAAAACAAGTCGACCATCGGTTCTATCCTGTCAAAGAAAAAACAAATCAAGGAAGCTGATGTTGCGAAAGGTGTTAATATAGGGAGTGGATGAGGTGCCTTCTTCAAAGATTAAGGAGATTTGTGCCAAGTGGAATGATGTCCAAATGTTTGTGCAGAAGTACCACCCTCAGCAAGCTGAAACAAGACATCTTTGCAACAAGTTCAGTGACAACCATGTTCCATTTTAGGGAAATGTTAGAGGTGCCAGAAACAGAGGACTGTGGACAGTTATTTTGTGAGACAGGGGTCCAGTGACTCTCAAGCTGGTCCTAGTGGCATTAAAAGACAGAGAAGGGAAGTAACCCCAGAGAGGGCTTTACCTGAAGTCCTCATGGAGGGGGATTCTCCTTCCAAACACTAACCCCAACTCCCTCTCTCGTCCTCCCTATCTTCCAGATGCCATCACCAATCTTCAATAAAGGTAAGTAAAAATGTTATTTTATATGTATTACTATACATAATTCAAAACTATAGTACAGTGGACCCCCGCATACCGATTTTAATCCGTGCAAGAGGGGTCATTGGTATGCGAAATAATCGGTATGCGAATGAATTTTCCCCATAAGAAATAATGGAAATCAAATTAATCTGTGCAAGACACCCAAAAGTATGAAAAAAAAAAAATTTTACCACATGAAATGTTAATTTTAATACACACAAACTGAAAAAGGCATGCACACTTACATGACACTTACTTTTATTGAAGATCTGGTGATGATTGATGGGATGGGAGGAGGGGAGAGAGTGTTAGTGTTTAGAAGGGGAATCCCCTTCCATTAAGACTTGAGGTGTCGAGTCCTTTTCTGGGGTTACTTCCCTTCTTCTTTTAATGCCACTAGGACCAGCTTCAGAGTCACTGGACTTCTTTCGCACAACATATCTGTCCATAGTGGCCTGTACCTCTCGTTCCTTTATGACTTCCCTAAAGTGTTTCACAACATTGTCAGTGTACAGGTTGCCAACATGGCTTGCAATAGCTGTGTGAGGGTGATTTTCATCAAAAAAGGTTTGCACTTCAAGCCACTTTGCACACATTTCCTTAATCTTTGTAGTAGGCAACTTCTTCAATTTCTCTCTCCCCTCCTCTGAACCAGTTTCCTCAGGTCTGGCCTCTTGCTGTTGAAGTTGATCTATCAGCTCATCAGTGGTTAGTTCTTCATTGTCCTCCTCCACCAACTCTTCCACATCCTCCCCACTAACCTCCAACCCCAAGGACTTTCCCAATGCCACAATGGATTCCTCAACTGGCATAATCCTCTCAGGGTTAGCCTCAAACCCTTCAAAATCCCTTTTGTCTACACATTCTGGCCACAGTTTCTTCCAAGCAGAGTTCAAGGTCTTCTTAGTCACTCCCTCCCAAGCCTTACCTATAAGGTTTACACAATTGAGGATATTAAAGTGCTCTCTCCAAAATCTCTTAGAGTCAGTTGAGTTTCTGAGGTCACTACAAAGCACCTTTCAAACAGAGCTTTTGTGTACAGTTTTTTGAAGTTTGCAATAACCTGCTGGTCCATGGGCTGCAGGAGAGGAGTGGTATTAGGAGGCAAAAACTTGATGTTAATGAATTTCATGTCCCCATAAAGTCGCTCTGCCACGTCTGTAGGATGACCAGGGGCATTGTCTAACACCAGGAGGCACTTAAGTTCTAATTTCTTTTCAGTTAGGTAATCTTTCACATTGGGGGCAAATGCATGGTGTAACCAGTCATAGAAAAAGTCCCTAGTGACCCATGCCTTACTGTTTGCCCTCCACAGCACACACAAATTCTCCTTGAGGACATTCTTTTGCCTGAACGCTCTGGGAGTTTCAGAGTGATACACTAATAAAGGCTTAACTTTGCAATCACCAGTAGCATTGGCACACATCAACAAAGTAAGCCTGTCTTTCATAGGCTTATGTCCTGGGAGTGCCTTTTCCTCCTGAGTAATGTAGGTCCTGCTTGGCATTTTCTTACAAAACAGGCCTGTTTCATCACAATTAAACACTTGTTCAGGTTTCAGTCCTTCAGTCTCTATGTACTCCTTGAATTCATGCACATATTTTCAGGCATGCGTGAGCGTGTTTGATAGGAGTGAATGGAGACAAATGGTTTTTAATACTTGACGTGCTGTTGGAGTGTGAGCAAAGTAACATTTATGAAGGGATTCAGGGAAACCGGCAGGCCGGACTTGAGTTCTGGAGATGGGAAGTACAGTGCCTGCACTCTGAAGGAGGGGTGTTAATGTTGCAGTTTAAAAACTGTAGTGTAAAGCACCCTTCTGGCAAGACAGTGATGGAGTGAATGATGGTGAAAGTTTTTCTTTTTCGGGCCACCCTGCCTTGGTGGGAATCGGCCGGTGTGATAATAAAAAAAAAAAAAAAAAAAAAAAAAAAAAAAAAAATTCAGCCGCTTTGTGGTCCGAACTGGCAGCCTCACCATGCCTTATCACACTATGTATGCCACTACGCTTCTTAAATCTCTCAAACCAACCTTTGCTGGCCTTAAATTCACTCACATCAGCACTAGTTGCAGGCATTTTTTTAATTAAATCCTCATGCAACTTCCTAGCCTTTTCGCTTATGATCGCTTGAGAGACGCTATCTCCTGCTAGCTGTTTTTCATTTATCCACACCAATAAGAGTCTCTCAACATCTTCCATCACTTGCGATCTTTGTTTCGAAAACACAGTTAAACCTTTGGCAAGAACAGCTTCCTTGATTGCCTTTCTGGTGCCCACAATAGTAGCGATGGTTGATTGGGGTTTCTTGTACAACCTGGCCAGGTCGGCGATACGCACTCCACTTTCATACTTATCAATGATCTCTTTCTTCATCTCTATTGGAATTCTCACCCTTATTGCTGTAGGGTTGGCACTAGAAGCTTTCTTGGGGCCCATGGTCACTTATTTTCCAGAAAAAGCACCGAAAACACTGTAATAATACGAAATATTCCGATTGTATGCTTGGATGTTACCGCGGAGGCTGGCTGGTAAACAATGCCACCGGTGGCACATGTGAGGCTGGCTGAGGGCGCACATTGGACGTGTCTCGGACGAACATCGGTGAGCGGGTTTTTAAGCGGTATGCGAGGCAAAATTTTTGCGATTAAAGCAAGCGGTATGCGGATTAATCGTTATGTGATGTCAACGGTATGCGGGGGTCGACTGTATTTGTTGTATGTAAAACTGTAATTAATCTCTATAAAATGTATTTTTTGTGTGAATATTTTTGGGTTTCTGGAACGGATTAATTGTATTTCCATTATTTCTTATGGGAAATATTGCTTCAAATTTCAGACTTATCAAATTTAGAACTAGCTCCTGGAATGAATTAAGTTTGATTTTTGAGGTTCCACTGTACTGTATATACTTTAGAGCTTACTTTATTCTCTATTTTGGAGAATAGAGTATTCTTGATGGTAATGTATAGGTCAGGGGTTGGAAACCTGCAACTCTCTGTACATACATGTGATTCTTTATTAGCTATTGAAGCACATAATACACAAAATAAAAATTCCAAATTGTAAAAGCAAACCAACGTGTGCAATGGTTTTCAGGAATGCCACCAAAGTGGCGTTCCTGAAAACAGTTGCACACAAGTGATCGTTAAACAAATGGTGTAGGTAAACACGGGTACTTTTGGTGGAGGTGCATTTTCTTGGTTGCGTGTGTAGCTCAAAACTTTATCTAAAACACAGCAGTCAGTATTATTCTTCCTTGAAAAGCTGCCAATCCCTGGTTAAAGTGGATTTCAGTTTGACGAGTTCTTTTATTCAGGGAGGTAATAATATATACCGCAAATCTAAGGAACTCTAAAGGAGGAGTTTTTAATTCGATTTGCCATTTATTTAGAAATGTGTGTTTAGGGTATCAGTCAACCAAGTAACTACCCTTGTGATATGCTGCAGATTTTGTGTTGAACTCTCCATGATTTTTCTTAAATTCTTTTTATATCTTTATGTAAAATTTAAGATGTAAAAATTGCATGTATTGTACAGTATTTAGAGAAGTTTAAAAATTAATTCTTAACCATAACTAGTGAGACAAAGTTTTGAAAGACTGACAATTTTTTGTATTTATTTTATGTTGATTGTGTTTTTCAGTATAAAACTATCAAACATATCACACTGATTATTAAGTAGTAGCTTATTCACAATTCTGCAAGGTATTGACAAGATGAAGTAGGGAAACTTATAATAAAATATACAGATATTCTTAAATCAACTTAAAAATGTTTTTTTTTTTTTTTTTTTTTTCTCCAACAAGTCGGCCGTCTCCTACCGAGGCAGGGTGGCCCAAAAAAAGAAAGAAAATCCCCAAAAAGAAAATGCTTTCATCATCATTCAACACTTTCACCACACTCACACATTATCACTGTTTTTGCAGAGGTGCTCAGAATACAACAGTTTAGAAGCATATACGTATAAAGATACACAACATATCCCTCCAAACTGCTAATAGTTGTATTAAATGTCATAACTTACAAGGATTCAAGTCATAAATATATTGAAATGTGTAACTTGCTTGTTCTGTACATATTTATTACTGAGTCATAGATCAATATTTGAACTACTCCCTATTACAGGAAACTCGGTATAAATTATTTGAACTCCGACCCACACAACGTGCTTCATGGATTGGTTATGCTATGTCCTTCCACCTTTTACAAGATTATGACACAGCATTGAAAATCCTTGAAGAATTTAGGAAAACCATCCAGGTGATTATGCCCTTTAGTTAGTAATTTTTTTCAGTGTTGCAAATATATTCATTGAACATTGTGTGACATGTAGCTTGCATCATTTATTCCTTGATAATCATACGGAAATTAGTAAAATTCTTCAGATTTGTGTGTTGTATACAGTTGATCTATTGGACAATTTTTTTTTTAAATCCTGTTAATTTTTTTTAATTACAGTATAAGTTCATGTAAATGCTTATAACTGAAAAATCCATAGGTGGATCAACAGTATTAGATTCCAACTGGCACAAAAGTTACATCCCTTTTATTTAAAGTTTGTTTTATTTGTACAATACAAGGCATAAAAATAAAATTCACCTTTTTAATAAATGTGAAGTACTTACTAACCCACAATTTAGAATTTTAAAATAATCTTTCAGAGAATCATATAACAAGATATTTGATTTAATAATATTGATCCTTAATACAGTACTGTTTCCTTATTTACAGTGGAACCTGTTTTTTTCAGTTAGAGTAAATTTGTTTTTCTTGGGGTGGATGGAGCTAAAAGGCAGTGCTTAAAGATTTATAACTGATAATGTTACTAATTACATATTTCTGTGCTTTTAACATTCAGTTTCCTATCCTAGGTGTGTTTATACAGGTTTTGAACATGTTGGTGATTGATAACTTGATCAATTTCTTTTCTTTTAATTAATACATTGGCCATTTCCAACCAAGTTCAGCAATTAAACAAGAAAGTGAACAGATGATCTTGCAGAACCACTATGATAAGTGTTTGGCTTACATAGGGCCGTCACAGGATACGTTATATAAGTAAAAAATTTTTAACACCATGGGAATAACAGGTCTAATTAACAGCTGTTTCTTATATAACAGTCAATATATGCAGTGTTTTTTTTATATTTTTTTCATCAAGGCTAAAATGTGAGGATACTGGAGATGATGTTTATATGCAAATTGAGAGGAACTCCAAGATTTAAGTCCTTTGCCTCCTTCCATTTGCATAATCAAGGTTGAAATGAGGGAGGTAAATATACTGTGAATACAGTATGTAGTTTATATACATCTTGCAGCAGTTTGGTGGTTAAATTTGTACGGTGGAACCTTGTTTTTCAGCCGTAATCCATTCCAGAAGGTTGGCCTAAATTCGAAGTAATATTTCACATAAGAATTAATGTAAATATAATTAATCTGTTCCAGACTCCCAAAAATATTCACAAAAAAAAAATACATTTTTTAAAGATTAATTATAGTTTTACATACACAAAACAATGAGAGCTAAATAAAATAAATTAAGAACATTTAAATCACTATTACATGCCTTTATTGAAGACTCTTGTTGGCTTATGGAAGACAGGGAAGAGGAGAAAGGGAGGGCAGATTATTGTTTGGAAGGGGAATCCCCTCCATAAAGACTAGGTAACAAGTCCCTCTCTGGAGTTACTTCCCTTCTTTGTCTTTTAATGCCATTAAGACCAGCTTGAGAGTCGCTTGACCCCTGTCGCACAAAACAACTGTCCAGAGTGCTCTATTTCTGGCTTCTCTAAGATTTCCCTGAAATGGGACAAGGTTTTGTCACTGAACATGTTGCAGATAGAGCTTGTTTAGCTTGGTCAGGGTGATATTTCTCCACAAAAGTTTGCACCTCATTCCACTTTGCACAAATGTCCTTAATCACTAAAGAAGACACATCCTTCCCTCTCTCTCTCCCTCCTCGTCCTCTGAAGTAAGTTCCTCAGCTGTGATCTGTTGCTGTTCCAGTTGAAGGTGTTGCAGCTCTTCAGTGGTTAGCTCCACCAACTCTTCCACATCCTCGCCACTTGCATCCAACCCCATTGACTTCCCCAGTGCCACAATAGATTCCACAACAAGCAGAGGGTCGACAGGGTCAGGGTCAGCCTCAAACACTTCAAAATCCTTCTCAAGGACACAGTCTGACCACAATTGTCTCCAAGAAGAGTTCAAAGTCCTGAAAGTCACTCCCTGCCAAGGCTTATGCAGTTGTAGATATTGAAGTGATTCCTCCAGAACTCTCTTAGGGTCACTTCAGTGTCCGAGGTCACTTCAAAGCACTTTTGAAACACTTCTGTGTAGAGTTTTTTTTGAAGTCAGAAATGACCTGCTGGTCCATAGGCTGGATGAGAGGAGTGGTGTTAGGAGGCAAGAACTTCACTGTTATAAAACAGAAATCCCTAGACAATTGGTCTACCAAGTTTGGAGGATGAGCAGGAGCATTGTCCATCACCAGGAGGCACTTGAGTTCCAATTTATTTTCCAGGAGGTATTTTTTCACACTTGAGCCAAACACTATGGACCCAGTCAATGAAAAGTTGCCTTGTGACTATGCCTTATGATTAGCTTTCCACATCACATGCAGTTTACTCTTGATGACATTGTTTTTCCTTGAACACTCTGGGATTTTCAGTGCGATACACAAGTAAAGGCTTCATTTTGAAATCCCCACTAGCGTTAGCACAGAACATGAGTGTTAGCCTGTCTCTCATAGGCTTGTGTCTGGCAGTGCCTTTTCCTCCTGCGTGATGCAGGTCCTCTTTGGCATTTTCTTCCAAAAGAGGCCTGTTTTGTCACATTTGAACACTTGTTGGGGTTGAAATTCTTCAGCCTCTATGCACCCCTTGAATTCCTGTACAAATTTTTCAGCCTCACGTTTGTCTGAACTTGCAGCCTCACCATGCCTTACAGCACTGTGTATGCCACTACGCTTCTTAAATCTGTCAAACCAGCCTTTGCTGGCCTTAAATTCACTATCATCATCACTAGTACCAGGCATTTTCTTTACGAGATCCGCATGCAGTTGCCCTGCCTTTTCACAAATGATCGTCTCTGAAGCATTGTCTCCCGCTAACTGTTTTTCCCTCATCCACAACAACAACAACTTCTCCACATCTTCATTTGTTTGTGATCTCTTTTTCATTAACACTTTTACCCCTTTTTCCTCGTCAGATTCCTTGATTTGTTGTTTCTTGGCCACGATAGAAGTGATTGTTGATTTGTTTTTGCCATATATCCTGGGAAGTTCCAGCACCCGCACACCACTTTTATAATTTTCTATTACTTCCTTCTTAAATTCCATCGTGTTTCTCACTTTCTTTACCAAAGGACCTTTACTAGGAACTTTCTTGGGGCCCATGGTGACTTATTTCACAGTCACACTTAAAAAACCAACAAAAACAATGGATTTTAAGGAAATATTTGGATGAATGCTCAGAGTATATGCGCACTTGCTGACAGACAAAGGGAGACTGACTCTCCTACGCGTGGCGTCCTGGCGGGAGGGGGGCCGAGGCATCTAATACAGCCGATTTTTGAGGCAATGGCCAAAATATGGAGCAGAATTTCCACTGAAAAAAGCGGCCTAAATATGAATCGGCCGATAAACTCAGCAGCCAAAAAATGAGATTCCGCTGTATTTTGTGATAAATGAATTATCACTGGTCAACAACCAAAATGCTTCCGAGACCAGAGTAGCAATTTCCAACCAGTTTTAGGTCACTGATAATGAATTCTTCTTTCAACAAACCAGCCGTATCCCACCGAGGTAGGGTGGCCCAAAAAGAAAACAAAAGTTTCTCTTTTTAAATTTAGTAATTTATACAGGAGAAGGGGTTACTAGCCCCTTGCTCCTGGCATTTTAGTCGCCTCTTACAACAGGCATTGTAAATAACAAAAAGGCACAATACCGTGACTGGAACGATACACAAATAACCCGCACATAAAAGAGAGAAGCTTACGACGACGTTTCGGTCCGACTTGGACCATTGACAAAGTCACCGTGACTTTGTCAATGGTCCAAGTCGGACCGAAACGTCGTCGTAAGCTTCTCTCTTTTATGTGCGGGTTATTTGTGTAACAGGCATTGCTTACGGAGGAAGAATTCTGCTCCACTTCCCCATGGAGATAAGAGGAAATAAACAAGAACAAGAACTAGAAAGAAAATAGCAGAAAACCCAGAGGGGTGTGTGTATATATATGCTTGTACATATATATTATGAGGATAACAAAAAGATTAGGTGATGAAAGATTGGATATCAGATTGGAGGGAGAGAGTATGGAGGTGAATGTATTCAGATATTTGGGAGTGGACGTGTCAGCGGATGGGTCTATGAAAGATGAGGTGAATCATAGAATTGATGAGGGGAAAAGGGTGAGCGGTGCACTTAGGAGTCTGTGGAGACAAAGAAATTTGTCCTTGGAGGCAACAAGGGGAATGTATGAGAGTATAGTTTTACCAACACACTTATATGGGTGTGAAGCATGGGTGATGAATGTTGCAGTGAGGAGAAGGCTGGAGGCAGTGGAGATGTTATGTCTGAGGGCAGTGTGTGGTGTGAATATAATGCAGAGAATTCGTAGTTTGGTAGTTAGGAGGAGGTGCGGGATTGCCAAAACTGTTGTTCAGAAGGCTGAGGAAGGGTTGTTGAGGTGGTTAGGACATGTAGAGAGAATGTAGCAAAACAGAATGACTTCAAGAGTGTATCAGTCTGTAGTGGAAGGAAGGCGGGGTAGGGGTCGGCCTAGGAAAGGTTGGAGGGAGGGGGTAAAGAAGGTTTTTGTGCGAGGGGCTTGGACTTCCAGCGGGTATGCGTGAGCATGTTTGATAGGAGTGAATGGAGACAAATGGTTTTTAATACTCGACATGCTGTTGGAGTGTGAGCAAAATAACATTTATGAAGGGATTCAGGGAAACCGGGAGGCCTGACTCGAGTCCTGGAGATGGGAAGTACAGTGCCTGCACTCTGAAGGAGGGGTGTTAATGTTGCAGTTTAAGAACTGTAGTGTAAAGCACCCTTCTGGTAAGACAGTGATGGAATAAATGATGGTGAAAGTTTTTCTTTTTCTGGCCACCCTGCCTTGGTGGGAATCGGCCAGTGTGCTAAAAATAATAAAAAACTTGTATGTGTAGTGTGACCTAAGTAGAAGTAGAAGTAGCAAGACGTCCTGAAATCTAGCATGTTTATGAGACAGAAAAAAGGACACCAGCAATCTTACCATCATATAAAACAATTACAGGCTTTCGTTTTACACTCACTTGGCAGGACGGTAGTACCTCCCTGGGCGGTTGCTGTCTACCAACCTACTACCTATACTGATAATGAATATCATGGTTAAAATTGTTTGTTAGCTCTACTTTTCAATGTACACCTATGTGTCACAACAGGTTCCAACAGGCTTTCAGCAGTGTTTTTCTTACCATACTGTCTCACTGCCATTCATTATTGTTCCAGCAGTCATAAAAGGTGGTTGTGCTATGCAAGTTTATATTTTGAGGTGAAAAGTAGGTGATTTTCTTAGCCAAATAAGGTGGATACACCAAGTACTGCTGCTCTGTGTGAATGGGACAGCCATGCAAGAGGTTCCCACTACATCAGGAGAGACTGGCCACCTCATCAATCATTGGAGCCTGGGATGAAAAATGTTCAACATCCACCTCTCATGGAGCCAAACAAAATTTTGCTACCACCACTACACACAAAACTGGGGCTCATGAAAAACTTTGTGAAAGCTATGGACAAATCCAGTCAAGGATTCAAGTATTTAACATCAAATTCCCCTCATGCTAAGATAAGAGAGAGAGTCTTCAATGGTTCTCGGATTCGAGAGCTTCTTGAAGATGGTGACTTTGAATCAGACCTTCATGGGGAGGAGAAAGCTGCTTGGGAAGCATTCAAGTTAGTGGTGAAGGGATTTCTCTGAAACAGAAGGGAAGGCAACTATGAAGAATTGGTGGAAAACCTTATAAAAGCTTACAGGAACATGGGTGGTAACATTTATTATTATTATTTTTTTTATTATTATCACACCGGCCGATTCCCACCAAGGCAGGGTGGCCCGAAAAAGAAAAACTTTCACCATCATTCACTCCATCACTGTCTTGCCAGAAGGGTGCTTTACACTACAGTTTTTAAACTGCAACATTAACACCCCTCCTTCAGAGTGCAGGCACTGTACTTCCCATCTCCAGGACTCAAGTCCGGCCTGCCGGTTTCCCTGAATCCCTTCATAAATGTTACTTTGCTCACACTCCAACAGCACGTCAAGTATTAAAAACCATTTGTCTCCATTCACTCCTATCAAACACGCTCACGCATGCCTGCTGAAAGTCCAAGCCCCTCGCACACAAAACCTCCTTTACCCCCTCCCTCCAACCCTTCCTAGGCCGACCCCTACCCCGCCTTCCTTCCACTACAGACTGATACACTCTTGAAGTCATTCTGTTTCGCTCCATTCTCTCTACATGTCCGAACCACCTCAACAACCCTTCCTCAGCCCTCTGAACAACAGTTTTGGTAATCCCGCACCTCCTCCTAACTTCCAAACTACGAATTCTCTGCATTATATTCACACCACACATTGCCCTCAGACATGACATCTCCACTGCCTCCAGCCTTCTCCTCGCTGCAACATTCATCACCCACGCTTCACACCCATATAAGAGCGTTGGTAAAACTATACTCTCATACATTCCCCTCTTTGCCTCCAAGGACAAAGTTCTTTGTCTCCACAGACTCCTAAGTGCACCACTCACTCTTTTTCCCTCATCAATTCTATGATTCACCTCATCTTTCATAGACCCATCCGCTGACACGTCCACTCCCAAATATCTGAATACGTTCACCTCCTCCATACTCTCTCCCTCCAATCTGATATTCAATCTTTCATCACCTAATCTTTTTGTTATCCTCATAACCTTACTCTTTCCTGTATTCACCTTTAATTTTCTTCTTTTGCACACCCTACCAAATTCATCCACCAATCTCTGCAACTTCTCTTCAGAATCTCCCAAGAGCACAGTGTCATCGGCAAAGAGCAGCTGTGACAACTCCCACTTTGTGTGTGATTCTTTATCTTTTAACTCCACGCCTCTTGCCAAGACCCTCGCATTTACTTCTCTTACAACCCCATCTATAAATATATTAAACAACCACGGTGACATCACACATCCTTGTCTAAGGCCTACTTTTACTGGGAAAAAATTTCCCTCTTTCCTACATACTCTAACTTGAGCCTCACTATCCTCGTAAAAACTCTTCACTGCTTTCAGTAACCTACCTCCTACACCATACACTTGCAACATCTGCCACATTGCCCCCCTATCCACCCTGTCATACGCCTTTTCCAAATCCATAAATGCCACAAAGACCTCTTTAGCCTTATCTAAATACTGTTCACTTATATGTTTCACTGTAAACACCTGGTCCACACACCCCCTACCTTTCCTAAAGCCTCCTTGTTCATCTGCTATCCTATTCTCCGTCTTACTCTTAATTCTTTCAATTATAACTCTACCATACACTTTACCAGGTACACTCAACAGACTTATCCCCCTATAATTTTTGCACTCTCTTTTATCCCCTTTGCCTTTATACAAAGGAACTATGCATGCTCTCTGCCAATCCCTAGGTACCTTACCCTCTTCCATACATTTATTAAATAATTGCACCAACCACTCCAAAACTATATCCCCACCTGCTTTTAACATTTCTATCTTTATCCCATCAATCCCGGCTGCCTTACCCCCTTTCATTTTACCTACTGCCTCACGAACTTCCCCCACACTCACAACTGGCTCTTCCTCACTCCTACAAGATGTTATTCCTCCTTGCCCTATACACGAAATCACAGCTTCCCTATCTTCATCAACATTTAACAATTCCTCAAAATATTCCTTCCATCTTCCCAATACCTCTACCTCTCCATTTAATAACTCTCCTCTCCTATTTTTAACTGACAAATCCATTTGTTCTCTAGGCTTTCTTAACTTGTTAATCTCACTCCAAAACTTTTTCTTATTTTCAACAAAATTTGTTGATAACATCTCACCCACTCTCTCATTTGCTCTCTTTTTACATTGCTTCACCACTCTCTTAACTTCTCTCTTTTTCTCCATATACTCTTCCCTCCTTGCATCACTTCTACTTTGTAAAAACTTCTCATATGCTAACTTTTTCTCCCTTACTACTCTCTTTACATCATCATTCCACCAATCGCTCCTCTTCCCTCCTGCACCCACTTTCCTGTAACCACAAACTTCTGCTGAACACTCTAACACTACATTTTTAAACCTACCCCATACCTCTTCGACCCCATTGCCTATGCTCTCATTAGCCCATCTATCCTCCAATAGCTGTTTATATCTTACCCTAACTGCCTCCTCTTTTAGTTTATAAACCTTCACCTCTCTCTTCCCTGATGCTTCTATTCTCCTTGTATCCCATCTACCTTTTACTCTCAGTGTAGCTACAACTAGAAAGTGATCTGATATATCTGTGGCCCCTCTATAAACATGTACATCCTGAAGTCTACTCAACAGTCTTTTATCTACCAATACATAATCCAACAAACTACTGTCATTTCGCCCTACATCATATCGTGTATACTTATTTATCCTCTTTTTCTTAAAATATGTATTACCTATAACTAAACCCCTTTCTATACAAAGTTCAATCAAAGGGCTCCCATTATCATTTACACCTGGCACCCCAAACTTACCTACCACACCCTCTCTAAAAGTTTCTCCTACTTTAGCATTCAAGTCCCCTACCACAATTACTCTCTCACTTGGTTCAAAGGCTCCTATACATTCACTTAACATCTCCCAAAATCTCTCTCTCTCCTCTGCATTCCTCTCTTCTCCAGGTGCATACACGCTTATTATGACCCACTTCTCGCATCCAACCTTTACTTTAATCCACATAATTCTTGAATTTACACATTCATATTCTCTTTTCTCCTTCCATAACTGATCATTTAACATTACTGCTACCCCTTCCTTTGCTCTAACTCTCTCAGATACTCCAGATTTAATCCCATTTATTTCCCCCCACTGAAACTCTCCTACCCCCTTCAGCTTTGTTTCGCTTAGGGCCAGGACATCCAACTTCTTTTCATTCATAACATCAGCAATCATCTGTTTCTTGTCATCCGCACTACATCCACGCACATTTAAGCAACCCAGTTTTATAAAGTTTTTCTTCTTCTCTTTTTTAGTAATTGTATACAGGAGAAGGGGTTACTAGCCCATTGCTCCCGGCATTTTAGTCGCCTCATACGACACGCATGGCTTACGGAGGAAAGATTCTTTTCCACTTCCCCATGGACAATAGAAGAAATAAAAAAGAACAAGAGCTATTTAGAAAAAGGAGAAAAACCTAGATGTATGTATATATATATATGCATGTGCGTGTCTGTGAAGTGTGACCAAAGTGT
The DNA here is from genome assembly GCF_038502225.1 of Cherax quadricarinatus. Classification (NCBI taxonomy): domain Eukaryota; kingdom Metazoa; phylum Arthropoda; class Malacostraca; order Decapoda; family Parastacidae; genus Cherax; species Cherax quadricarinatus. Next base: position 7,968,299 of record NC_091334.1, read on the forward strand.
AAGTAGGAGTAGCAAGATATCCCTGTTATCTTAGCGTGTTTATGAACTTAAAATCCACTTTTTGGACTCACATTTAGACACTTTTCCAGCGGACTGTGGGACAGTTACTGAGGAACATGGTGAAAGGTTTCACCAAGATATTTCAACCATGGAAAAATGGTACCAGGGCAAATGGGGCACAAGAATGCTTGCAGACTATTGGTGGACATTGGCAAGAGATGATTATTCAGCCCACTATAAGCTTCAAGCAAACAGGCAGAGAGTAGCTACGGATTAGAGTTTAACCCTTTCAGGGTTTCCGATGTACTTGTACGGCTTACGCACCAAGGTTATTGATGTACTAGTACGCCTAAATTCTAGCGCCTTCAAATCTAACAAGAGAAAGCTGGTGGGCCTACATATGAAAGAATGGGTCTATGTGGTCAGTGTGCACAGTATAAAAAATATCCTGCAGCACACTGCGTAATGAGAAAAAAAAATTTGACAGTGTTTTTGATTTAAAACAGTGACTTTGCACTGTATTTTCGTATGATATTTATGGTTGTATGCTAGTTTTCATGGTCTCATTTTATAGAATGGAAGACATATTACAGAAATTGAGACGATTTTGATTGGTTTCACAATGAAAAGTACCTTGAAATTGAGCTCAAAGGAGCAGAAATGTTTGATTTTTTGCCAAAGTTCAAAAGTAAACAAATCATGTTATGCGTCCAATACACGTCAACTGGTGAGTCTAATATTCTTTCACAAGTGCGCTGATATTATTTATACCATTTCTACACTAATGCAGTGTCTGCATAGCAGTAAATCTTCCATTTTTTGTGAGAAAAATTCAAAGTGGAAAGCAAAAGAAATGTAAGAGGGGTCTGGGGACGTGACTAATGAACAGAGAAATGTTATTTTAGTACCAGGAATATCTGTCTTGTTTATTCTGGACCCAATTTGCAAATTGGCATCTTTTGAAATTTGTGTGAAATTGGCAAAATTGCTAAATTCTGACCACTTTATTGGATAGTTTAAATCGGTAAATGGGTGGTTTCGTGTACTCATTCAATAGAAAAAATGGAGTTCTAGCGAAATAGTTATGATTTTTGTCGACTAATACACTGGAATTGGTTGAAAATAGGGCTCAAAGTGGGCGAAATTGCCAACATGTAAACATCGTCGAGACCGCTAACTTCGTGAGAGCGTAATTCCGTAAATTTTCCATCAAATTTCATACTTTTGGTGTCATTATGATTGGGAAAAGATTATCTATCTTTTCATAAGAAAAAAACAATTTTTTTTTTTTCCCTGAAAAATTTTTGACCCTGAGAACAAGTTTAGGAGAGGGCCTCTTGCCCCTGAAAGGGTTAAATCATACTGACACACATTGTACAGTAGGGCCCCGCTTTACTGCGTTTTGCCTTACGGCATTCCACTAATACGGCGATGTCAAATTATGACCAAAATTTGCTATACGGCAAGCGGTCTTTCAAATACGGCGCCCCCCACCCAGTTTGTTTACATTCTCCATGACCACATCTATTATGTCAGGAAATTTTCCAAAATTTCAAGTGTTTTAAAGTTACTGCGTATTTTATACGTACTCTGATAATTATATTTATGTGTACCTGTACCTAAATGTACTTACAGAGTACGCGAATGAACTAAAAGTAGACACATATTAATACACATTTATTTTGCCTGACCAAGTGATCACCCACTACCTGTTCAGTTTGTGTTCTTACATTGTCTCAACTCTGTATCTCATTCTCTCTCTCGTTTACTCTTTCGTTAACTAGTTGGCTCTCATTGACGATGGCGTATAAGGTTAGCTGTGATAAAAAGAGAAGTCATAAGCCTCTTGCTTTAGGTGCCAAGTTAGAGGATGATGGTGTGCCATTCTGATTTTATTTAATAAACACCCTGCCACTCACCTCTCACACATTAATATTAATATTTTAAGGTAAGTAATAAGTGTACTCTGTGTGTATCTTACCTTTTATTGTGTTTTTAATGCCTATTTCTATTGCTAACTTTGATGTTGGTGAGGGGCTCTTGATTTAGGGAATTGTATCTGTGCTCCAGTTCCCCGAATTAACCCTTTGACTGTCGCGGCCGTATATATACGTCTTACGAGGTACCGTGTTTGACGTATATATACTCATAAATTCTAGCGGCCTCAAATCAAGCAGGAGAAAGCTGGTAGGCTCACATGTGAGAGAATGGGTCTGTGTGGTCAGTGTGCACCATATAAAAAAATCCTGGAGCACGCAGTGCATAATGAGAAAAAAAAACTCCAACCGTTTTTTTTTTCTTTCTTTTTAAATTAAAATGCCGACTTTGTGGTCTATTTTCGTATAGTATTTATGGTTGTATTCTCGTTTTCTTGGTCTCATTTGATAGAATGGAAAACATATTATAGAAATAGAGGTGATTTTGATTGATTTTTCTATAAAAAGAACCTGGAAATGGAGCTCAAACTAGGGGAAATGTTTGATTTTTGCCAATGTTCAAAAGTAAACAAATGATGTCATTGTCCAATAAATGTCCAACTAGCCATTCTAATATGCAGTCATAAATGAGTTGACATTATTTATACAATTATTACAATATTGCAGTAGTCTGCATAATAGTAAGTCTTCTATTTTTTGTTTGAATAAAAATTTAAAATAGAGAGCAAGAGTAATATCAGAGGGGCCTGGAGACATGACTGATGAACAAAGAAAATGTTATTTTAGAGCCAGGAATGTCTGTATTGTTCATTCTGGACCTTATTTTGAAATTGTCATATTTTTTAATTTTCGTGAAATTGGCCAAATTGCAAATTTCTGACCACATTATTGGGTAGTTGAAATCGGTAAATGGGCAGTTTCTTGTACTCAATCGATAGAAAAAATGGAGGTCTAAAGAAGCAGCTATGAGTTTGGTCGACTGGAACAACGGATTAGCCGAAAATAGGGCTCAAAGTGGGCGAAATCGCCGATTTGTAAATATCGCCGAGGTTGCTAACTTCGCGAGAGCATAATTCCATCAAATTTCGTTTTTTTTTGGTGTCATTACAATCGGGAAAAGATTCTCTATCATTTCATAAGTTTTTTTTTTTTTTTTTGTTTTTTTTTTTTTTTTTTTTTTTTTTTTTTTTTTTTTTTGGCGACACCAGGAGACACCTCAGGATTGGGGGGTTGCGACAGTCAAAGGGTTAAGCCTGACTACAGGTTTAGCGCTTCCCCTTGATTATAATAATAATAATGTTGCTAACTTAATATAAGTTAGTGTAAACTTGTTGTATGGCATTTATTGCATATTTTATATGTGCTCTGATAATAATACATTGTACTTGTTGAGCTGTGTGGTAGCCGGGTGGAGGGATATTACGTTTTCTCTGCTCAGCCATCAGAGAAAACGTATATGAATCTGCGTTTGGCCCAGCCACTCCCCCACTTCGCTTTTGTTTACAATTTTCGGCATGAATTATTCATTACTTCTCCCTTCGTTTATGATAGCATCTAAAGGTAGTTGTTAGAAATTATTAAATTCAGTGAACAAGGTATGTCAATGTTAATAATATGGCTCTGGGCCACAGTGTAGGTAGCCGGTAGGTGTAGCCCAGGCGAGCTACACCTACCAGCTACATACACTGACTTCCTACAAATAAATACTACTCACCTCTCTTCCTATATTAAGACTACACATATTTTAAGGTAAATAACGAGTGTACTGTATGTGTATTTTACCTCTCTGGGATGTTTTAAGTATCGTATATTAAGTATGAGACGGGGAGCCAGGGCTACCTACACCTGGGCTACCTGCACCTGACTTCCTACAAATAAGTACTACTCACGTCTCTCCCTACATTAAGATTACAAATACTTTAAAGATAAGTAATGAATGTACTGTGAATGTATTTTACTTTGTGTGTTTTTAATGCCTAGTTCTATTACTAACTTAATATAATTTAGTGTAAACTTGTTGTCTGGCATTTATATGCAGCTGTACATGGAAAAAATGGCGTTCTGCCTTCCGGCGATGTCTGCTTTTCGGCGACAGCCTGGAACCTAACCCGCCGTATAAGTGGGGCCCTACAGTACATCATAATAAAATAATCAAATATTACATGTCTCATATCTTTAAACCTATAGCCAATAAGCATTTTTCAAGGTGATATTTGGATTCAGGACATGAAAATACATAAGAATTAACTAATTTCATTTAAGAAGCATACAACTTTTCAAAAATTGTTGACCATTGTTACCTGTCTGTAAGAGAGGTTGCCACCAGTATTCATGTTATCTGTGATAATTGTATGTAATACATTATTTATAGCAGACAGTCTGTTACCACTTTTCCTGATAAAACTCTGAAAAAACTGTATTTTTTCGATGAGCAAATCATGGTTGTCACTTAGAACAGCATTAATTGAGAGGAAAATACAATGAACCCCCGCCTTACGAACGCATTGCGTTACGTTAAATCCGCCATATGAAGCACTTGAACGCAAAAAAATTGCATCACCTCACGATAAACTTGCTTTACGTGATTCGTCCGGGACGCATCACACGTGTGGCCTCAGCGCCAGTGTTTACAAGCCAGCCAGTGCGGTCGCATCTACGCATACATTCAGTACATTTCACATTATCCCAGTGTTTTTAGTGCTTGTAACTGAAAAATAAGTCACCATGGACTCCGAGAAAGCTTCTAGTGCCATCCCTGTGGTAAAAAGAGCGAGAATTAGTATGGGATTGAAAAAAGAGATTAAGGAAATGTGTGTAAAGTGGGTTGAACTGCAAACCTTTATGGATGAAAATCACCCTGACACATCTACTGCAAGCCTTGTTGGCAACCTGTACAATGACAATGTTATGGCCCATTTTAGGAAAGTCTTAAAGGAACGGGAGGTACAGAGCTCTATGGACAGAGTTGTTGTGAGGCAGAGGTCCGGTGAGTTTCAAGCTGGTCCTAGTGGCATTAGAAGACGGGAAGTAACCCCGGAAAAGGACTTGCTACCTCAAGTCCTAATGGAAAGGGATTCCTCTTCTAAACAATAACTTCCACACACTCCCCTCCTCCCATCCCATCAATCATCACCAGATCTTCAATAAAGGTAAGTGTCATGTATTCTATTCTTAGTACAGTAGTAATTGTGCATGTCTTCTTCAGTTTGTGTGTATTAAAATTGACATTTCATGTGGTAAAAATTTTTTTTTTATACTTTGGGGTGTCAGGAACGAATTAATTTGATTTCCATTATTTCTTGTGGGTTAAATCAATTCGGCTAACGATAATTTCGGCTTACGATGAGCTCTCAGAAACAGATTAATATTGTAAGGCAGGGGTCCACTGTATAATGCTCCGCAGGATCTTTTCCCTTTGCATCGTGGCATGCCTTCGGGCGAGGCCATTGTTTTCTGGGGAAGGCCTAGTCACATTTGTAGTGTAAGCAACCTCCTGTGTCAGTTCTCTGTGCAAAATTATGCAGTGTTGCGTAATCCGAGGCTGAAAATATTCACCGAGCATTATAGCTTAAATTACAGTAGAAGAACAGAAAGGCACAATACCGTAGCTGGAACAACACACAAATAGCCCACACACATAGGAGAGAGAAGCTCTTATTTTGCTATTTGCTAAATAAGGCTGGGAGGAAATTTTGTTTAGATAACTTGAGAAATATTTATTCATATTTTTATATTGACATGTGATACTATTATTATATTTCAGAAAACTACTTATGACTATGAATACAGTGAACTCTTGCTGTACCAGAATCTTGTTATAAGAGAGAGCAAGAATTTACGTGAAGCATTAAAGCATCTCAATACATATGAAGCCAACATTTGTGATAAAGTCACTCTCCAAGAGCTTAGAGGTCAGTTTGTGTGTCAGTTATCTGTAGTTTCCAGAGGTCTTTTATGCTTGAAGCTTGAGAGTAAGCTTGTTTGGTGATTTTCTAATGAGCCAAATTGTTATACCCTAGAGCTGTATGTAAGCCATCATACCTATCACAGCCTGATTTATTGTCACTTTTCTTGGTCATGGTCTTTTATTTATTTTCCCAATACCAGCCGTCTCCCACCAAGGCAGGATGACCCAAGAAAAACTTTCTTTTTATATTTAGTAATTTATACAGGATAAGGGTTAGTAGCCCCTTGCTCCCAGCATTTTAGTTGCTTTTTACGACACGCATGGCTTACAGAGGATGGATTCTTTTCCAATCCCCTATGGAATGCAGTCGTTAACTGTTGTAGGTTGGTAGACAGCAACCACCCAGGGAGGTACTACCGTCCTGCCAAGTGAGTGTAAAACGAAGCCTGTGATTGTTTTACATGATGGTAGGATTGCTGATGTCTTTTGTCTGTCTCATAAATATGCAAGATTACAGGCATGTCTTGCTACTTCTACTTACACTTAGGTCACACTACACATACATGTACACATTTATTTATACACACTCATCTGAGTTTTCTTTGATTTTATCTTAATAGTTCTTGGTCTTATTAATTTTCCTTTTATATCCATGGGGAAGTGGAATAAGAATCTTTCCTCCGTAAGCCATGCGTGTTGTAAAAGTCAACTAAAATGCCGGGAACAATGGGCTAGTAACCCCTTTTCCTGTAAAGATTACTAAAAAGAATAAGAAGAAGAAAATTGTCAAAGTGGGAAGTCTGAATGTGCGTGGATGTTGTGCAGATGATAAGAAAGAGATGATTGTGGATGTTATGAATGAGAAGAAGCTGGATGTCCTGGCTTTAAGTGAAACAAAGCTGAAGGGGGTGGGAGAGTTTCAGTGGAGAGGAATAAATGGGATTAGGTCAGGGGTTTCAAATAGAGTTAGAGCTAAAGAAGGAGTAGCAATAATGTTGAAGGATAAGCTATGGCAGGAAAAGAGGGACTATAAATGTATTAATTCAAGGATTATGTGGAGTAAAATAAAGATTGGATGTGAAAAGTGGGTTATAATAAGCGTGTATGCACCTGGAGAAGAGAGAAGTGTAGAGGAGAGAGAGAGATTTTGGGAAATGTTGAGTGAATGCGTGGGGAGTTTTGAATCAAGTGTGAGAGTAATGGTGGTTGGGGATTTTAATGCTAAAGTGGGTAAAAATGTTATGGAGGGAGTAGTAGGTAAATTTGGGGTGCCAGGGGTAAATGTAAATGGGGAGCCTTTAATTGAGCTATGTGTAGAAAGAAATTTGGTAATAAGTAATACATATTTTATGAAAAAGAGGATAAATAAATATACAAGGTATGATGTAGCACGTAATGAAAGTAGTTTATTAGATTATGTATTGGTGGATAAAAGGTTGATGGGTAGGCTCCAGGATGTACATGTTTATAGAGGGGCAACTGATATATCGGATCATTATTTAGTTGTAGCTACAGTTAGAGTAAGAGGTAGATGGGAAAAGAGGAAGGTGGCAACAACAAGTAAGAGGGAAGTGAAAGTGTATAAACTAAGGGAGGAGGAAGTTCGGGTGAGATATAAGCGACTATTGGCAGAAAGGTGGGCTAGTGCAAAGATGAGTAGTGGGGGGGTTGAAGAGGGTTGGAATAGTTTTAAAAATGCAGTATTAGAATGTGGGGCAGAAGTTTGTGGTTATAGGAGGGTGGGGGCAGGAGGAAAGAGGAGTGATTGGTGGAATGATGAAGTAAAGGGTGTGATAAAAGAGAAAAAGGTAGCTTATGAGAGGTTTTTACAAAGCAGAAGTGTTATAAGAAGAGCAGAGTATATGGAGAGTAAAAGAAAGGTAAAGAGAGTGGTGAGAGAGTGCAAAAGGAGAGCAGATGATAGAGTGGGAGAGGCACTGTCAAGAAATTTTAATGAAAATAAGAAAAAATTTTGGAGTGAGTTAAACAAGTTAAGAAAGCCTAGGGAAAATATGGATTTGTCAGTTAAAAACAGAGTAGGGGAGTTAGTAGATGGGGAGATGGAGGTATTGGGTAGATGGCGAGAATATTTTGAGGAACTTTTAAATGTTAAGGAAGAAACAGAGGCAGTAATTTCATGCACTGGTCAGGGAGGTATACCATCTTTTAGGAGTGAAGAAGAGCAGAATGTAAGTGTGGGGGAGGTACGTGAGGCATTACGTAAAATGAAAGGGGGTAAAGCAGCTGGAACTGATGGGATCATGACAGAAATGTTAAAAGCAGGGGGGGATATAGTGTTGGAGTGGTTGGTACTTTTGTTTAATAAATGTATGAAAGAGGGGAAGGTACCTAGGGATTGGCAGAGAGCATGTATAGTCCCTTTATATAAAGGGAAAGGGGACAAAAGAGACTGTAAAAATTATAGAGGAATAAGCTTACTGAGTATACCAGGAAAAGTGTACGGTAGGGTTATAATTGAAAGAATTAGAGGTAAGACAGAATGTAGGATTGCGGATGAGCAAGGAGGTTTTAGAGTGGGTAGGGGATGTGTAGATCAGGTGTTTACATTGAAGCATATATGTGAACAGTATTTAGATAAAGATAGGGAAGTTTTTATTGCATTTATGGATTTAGAAAAGGCATATGATAGAGTGGATAGAGGAGCAATGTGGCAGATGTTGCAAGTATATGGAATAGGTGGTAAGTTATTAAATGCTGTAAAGAGTTTTTATGAGGATAGTGAGGCTCAGGTTAGGGTGTGTAGAAGAGAGGGAGACTACTTCCCGGTAAAAGTAGGTCTTAGACAGGGATGTGTAATGTCACCATGGTTGTTTAATATATTTATAGATGGGGTTGTAAAGGAAGTAAATGCTAGGGTGTTTGGGAGAGGGGTGGGATTAAATTATGGGGAATCAAATTCAAAATGGGAATTGACACAGTTACTTTTTGCTGATGATACTGTGCTTATGGGAGATTCTAAAGAAAAATTGCAAAGGTTAGTGGATGAGTTTGGGAATGTGTGTAAAGGTAGAAAGTTGAAAGTGAACATAGAAAAGAGTAAGGTGATGAGGGTGTCAAATGATTTAGATAAAGAAAAATTGGATATCAAATTGGGGAGGAGGAGTATGGAAGAAGTGAATGTTTTCAGATACTTGGGAGTTGACGTGTCGGCGGATGGATTTATGAAGGATGAGGTTAATCATAGAATTGATGAGGGAAAAAAGGTGAGTGGTGCGTTGAGGTATATGTGGAGTCAAAAAACGTTATCTATGGAGGCAAAGAAGGGAATGTATGAAAGTATAGTAGTACCAACACTCTTATATGGGTGTGAAGCTTGGGTGGTAAATGCAGCAGCGAGGAGACGGTTGGAGGCAGCGGAGATGTCCTGTTTAAGGGCAATGTGTGGTGTAAATATTATGCAGAAAATTCGGAGTGTGGAAATTAGGAGAAGGTGTGGAGTTAATAAAAGTATTAGTCAGAGGGCAGAAGAGGGGTTGTTGAGGTGGTTTGGTCATTTAGAGAGAATGGATCACAGTAGAATGACATGGAAAGCATATAAATCTATAGGGGAAGGAAGGCGGGGTAGGGGTCGTCCTCGAAAGGGTTGGAGAGAGGGGGTAAAGGAGGTTTTGTGGGTAAGGGGCTTGGACTTCCAGCAAGCGTGCGTGAGCGTGTTAGATAGGAGTGAATGGAGACGAATGGTACTTGGGACCTGACGATCTGTTGGAGTGTGAGCAGGGTAATATTTAGTGAAGGGATTCAGGGAAACCGGTTATTTTCATATAGTCGGACTTGAGTCCTGGAAATGGGAAGTACAATGCCTGCACTTTAAAGGAGGGGTTTGGGATATTGGCAGTTTGGAGGGATATGTTGTGTATCTTTATATGTTTATGCTTCTAGACTGTTGTATTCTGAGCACCTCTGCAAAAACAGTGATAATGTGCGAGTGTGGTGAAAGTGTTGAATGATGATGAAAGTATTTTCTTTTTGGGGATTTTCTTTCTTTTTTGGGTCACCCTGCCTCGGTGGGAGACGGCCGACTTGTTGAAAAAAAAAAAAAAATTCTCGTAATAGGTCTGAATAAAGATTGAACCTTAAATGTTAACACACATCATGACTGTGCCTTGAAAGGATTTTTGCTATTACAGGCAGACCCTGCTTATGCAGCAGGTTACTTTCCGGGCTACCAATGTAAAGCAAAAATTGTTGTAAAGGGAAACGGCCTTTTTTCACTTCGAAATGCATATAAAATCTTGATAACTTTTTTTTTTTATTATTAACTCATCGGCCGATTCCCACCAAGGCAGGGTGGCCCAAAAAAGAATAACTTTCATCATCATTCACTCCATCACTGTCTTGCCAAAGGGGTGCTTTACACTACAGTTTATAAAACTGCAACATTAACACCCCTCCTTCAGAGTGCAGACAGGGGTGTTAATGTTGCAGTTTTATAATCCACAGTGTAAAGCACCCCTCTGGCAAGACAGTGATGGAGTGAATGATGATGAAAGTTTTTCTTTTTCGGGCCACCCTGCTTTGGTGGGAATCGGCCGATGTGTTAATAAAAAAAAAGCGTTATCAAGATTTTATGTGTTTATCCTATTATATATTTAGTGAGCAGTAGAGCTAGGCCTAAAAAATGCATGTACTACAGTACACACAATACTTACCTTAAAATATTTTCAACCTTAGCTTATAGTGAGTGATGAATATATTTATTGTAGGAAATCATCAAGAATAGATATAATTGAAAGCCAATGCATTAGCGAAATGCCATAAAACGAAGTGCTGTAACGCAGGGCCCTCCTGTCGTGCATCTGCTGTGTCTTTAGCTCGGTAAATTATTTTTCTGAAAATTTGAGACAAGATATAAAGTCTTGTAGGTGTCACCTATAAGAAACTGCTTTCTGTTCCAGAAAAGCGTACTCTCATTCAAATACTATAAAGTGATCCAATTAGTTCCAGTGTTAATTGAGCTATGTCGTCAGTAACAGACATGCAATACTTTTTATAATAATTTTAGTGCTCTTCTGGGTGAAATTTTATATTTTAAAAAAGCAGGAAGTGTGATGAAAACTAAAAAATGTTTAATATATGCAGATAGACACACTACATATACCTGTTCTTATCTATTTCCTTTCATCTCCATGGGGGAAGTGGAAAAAATCTTTCCTCCATAAGTCATGCCAGGAGCAATAGGATAGTAACCCCTTCTCCTCTGTAAATTACATAAAATAAGAAAAACTTTTTAAAGCTGGGATGTTTGAATGTGCGTGGATGTAATGCAGATTATAAGAAAAAGATGATTGCTAGTGTTATAAATTAAAAGGAGTTGGATGTCCTAGCTCTAAACTAAAGGAGGAGGCAGTTAGGGTAAGATATAAGCAACTATTGGAAGAAAGATCGGCTAGTGAGAGTATAGGCAGTGAGATTGAAGTAGTATGGGGAAGATTTAAGAATGTAGTGTTATTGTTCAACAGAAGTTTGTGGTTGTAATAAAGTTGGTAGAATTACCGACAATATGTAAAGTAAAAGGACACAAGTGCAACTAATGTGACATTTTATTGTGGCAACGTTTTGCTCTCCAGGAGCTTTATCAAGCCGTTACAAACAGTACATGGACACAGAGGGTATATATAGGCTCAGAGTGAGTGAGTGAGTGGGTGGGTGGGCGGTGGCGGCACAATTAACCTGCACATGAGTAAACGATATAAAAGCTATTACTTGGGAAGCAAAAATTGGTTAGACAAATATTTCTATTGGAGGCTGGATAGAGAAGGCCTGTTTCAATGTTCATTCTCTGTAATGTGCTTGTGTAGTATTAACAGGAGAGACTATGTGATGGCAGGATTTACTGTTTTCAGGAGGATTCTTGCTAAGACTTCAGAGATGGTGAAGCTGCCTTTTTGTTTAATTGTATTAGAAACTACTACTACCACTAGTATTGCACCTCACTCTGAGCCTATATATACCCTGTGTCCATGTACTGTTTGTAACGGCTTGATAAAGCTCCTGGAGAGCGAAACGTTGCCACAATAAAATGTCACATTAGTTGCACTTGTGTCCTTTTACTTTACAGAAGTTTGTGGTTACAGGAAAGTGGGTGCACGAGGGAAGAAGCACAGTTGGTGGAATGATGAGGTAGAGAGAGTAATAAGAGAGAAAAAGTTAGCATTTTAGAGGTTTTTACAAAGTGAAAGTGATATAAGGAAGGAGAAATATATAGAGGAAAAAAGAGAGAAGTTAAGGGAGTGGTGAAGGAATATAAAAGGAGAGCAAATGAGAGAGTGGTTGAGATGCTATCAACAAATTTTTTTGAGAACAAGAAAAAGTTTTGGAGCAAGATTAATAAGTTGAGAAAGCCTTGGGAATGAATGAATTCGACAGTTAACAGAGGAGAGTTATTAGATGGAGAGTTATAGGTATCGGAACGACGGACAGAATATTTTGAGGAACTGTTAAATGTTGATGAAGATAGGGAAGCTGTGATTTCATGCATTGGGCAGGGGGGTATAACATCTTGTAGGAGTAAGGAAGAACCAGATGTGAGTGTTGGGGAGGTACGTGAGGCTGTGGGTAAAATGAGAGTGTAAAGCAGCTGGGATTGATGGGATCAAAACAGAAATGTTAAAAGCAGATGGGGGATATAACTTTGGAATGGTTGTTGGTGCTTTTATTTAATAAATGTATGAAAGAGAAGGTACCTAGGGATTGGTGGAGAGCATGTATAGCCTCACTGTATTAAGGCAAAGGGGAGTGTAAAAGTTATAGGGGAATAAGTCTGTTAAGTATACCTGATAAAGTGTATGGTAGAGTTAATTATTGAAAGAATTAAGAGTAAAACAGAGAGCAGGATAGCAGATGAACAAGGAGGCTTTAGGAAGGGTTGGGGGTGTGTAGAGCAAGTGTTTACAGTGAATCATATAGGTGAACAGTATTTAGATAAGGGTAAAGAGTTTTTTGTTTCATTTATGGATTTGGAAAAGTCATATGATAGGGTGTATAAGGGAGCAATGTGGCAGATATTGCAAGTGTATGGAATAGGTGGTAGGTTATTGAAAGTAGTTAGGAGTTTTTATGAGGATTGTGAGGCTCAGGTTAAAGTATGCAGGAGAGAGGGAGATTATTTCCCTGTAAAAGTAGGCCTTAGACAGGGATTTGTAATGTCACCATAGTTGTTCAGAATTTATATAGATGGGATTGTAAGAGAAGTCAATGCTCGGATGTTGGCAAGAGGTGTGGAATTCAAAATAAAGAATCTAACAGAGTGAGAGTTGTCACGGTTGCTTGTTGCTGATGGCACTATGTTTTTGGGAGATTCCTAAGAGAAGTTGCAAAGGTTGGTGGACAAGTTTGGAAGGGCATGTAAAAGAAAGAAATTAAAAGTGAACATAGGGAAGAGTAAGGTGATGAAAATAACAAAAAATTTAGGTAATGAAAGATTCTATATCAGATAGGAGGGAGGGTGAATAGGGAAAGTGAATGTATTCAGATATTTGAGAGTGGTAGATTTATGTAAGATAGTGAAAGGGTTAAGACCACTGTTTTTTTTTTTTTTTTTTTTTTTTTTTTTTTTTTTTTTTTTTAAGTCGGCCGTCTCCCACCAAGGCAGGGTGACCCAAAAAGAAAGAAAATCCCCCCCAAAAAAATACTTTCATCATCATTCAACACTTTCACCTCACTCACACATAATCACTGTTTTTGCAGAGGTGCTCAGAATACAACAGTTTAGAAGCATATACATATAAAGATACACAACATATCCCTCCAAACTGCCAATATCCCGAACCCCTCCTTTAGAGTGCAGGCATTGTACTTCCCATTTCCAGGACCCAAGTCCAGCTATATAAAATAACCGGTTTTCCTGAATCCCTTCACTAAATATTACCCTGCTCACACTTCAACAGCTCGTCAGGTCCCAAATACCATTCGTCTCCATTCACCCCTATCTAACACACTCACGCACGCTTGCTGTAAGTCCAAGCCCCTCTCCCACAAAACCTCCTTTACCCCCTCCCTCCAACCTTTTTGAGGACAACCCCTACCCCGCCTTCCTTCTACAAATTTATACGCTCTCCATGTCATTCGACTTTGATCCATTCTCTCTAAATGACCAAACTACCTCAACAACCCTTCTTCAGCCCTCTGACTAATATGGACTTTTATTAACTCCACACCTTCTCCTAATTTCCACACACTGAATTTTCTGCATAATATTTACACCACACATTGCCCTTAGACAGGACATCTCCACTGCCTCCAACTGCCTCCTCGCTGCAGCATTTACAACCCAAGCTTCACACCCATGTAAGAGTGTTGGTACTACTATACTTTCATACATTCCCTTCTTTGCCTCCATAGATAATATTTTTTGACTCCACGTATACCTCAACACACCACTTGCCTTTTTTCCTTCATCAAGTCTATGATTAACCTCATCCCTCATAAATCCATCCACTGACACATCAACTCCCAAATATCTGAAAACATTCACTTCTTCCATACTCCTCCTCCTCAATTTGATATCCAATTTTTCTTTATCTAAATCATTTGATACTCTGATCACCTTACTCTTTTCTATGTTCACTTTCAACTTTCACTAGTTAAAAGTTAATTTTATACCTTTGTTCCATATACCTGAAAAGCAGTGGTTAGAGCATCTTTTGAAAGCTATTACATATTGAATCGTGGGTTTAGGTGAATGTAACATGAGTTTATGTGCTTCATTATGGAAAAAGTGCACAAAATAAAAAAATTCCTCGATATATACAGGGACCTGCTGTAATGAGAAATGACAATTGAAACATTTCGTAAGTCAAATAGATAATGTCTTTTTTAATTGTGTTGCATCCTCCTGAAAATGCATGTTTTTCCTTTAACAGGAGAATTATTAATGAAATTAGGAAGAAAAGAAGAAGCGTCAGAAGTCTACAGAGGTTTAATCAAACGTAATCCAGAAAACCGCAACTACTACCTCAAGTTAGAGGAGGCCTTCGGCCTTACTACAGTTGAAGAAAGACTAAAATTATATGAAGAACTCAAAGAGAAGTAAGTTGTATTTTCCCCTCTTTTTCTCCCCAAGTACTAAAGTTTTGCTGCATTTGAGGAACCACTAAAGTTAACCTAATGTATATTTGTACTTTTAACCCTTTGAGGGTCTGCTCCATAGATCTATGGCTTTGAAGCCTGGATCCAGACTATAGCTCTACGCCATTAACTCGGCTCGCTCAGATAAGCTGTGAGTGGTAAATTTGGGCCTAGATATGAGAGAGTGCATCTATGTGGTAAGTGTGCACCATATAAAACAAATCCTGCAGCACGCAGTGCATAATGAGAAAAAAAAACTGAGGCCGTGTTTTTGGATTAAAACAGCTCAGAGTAGCAGAAATGCTCGATTTTTGCCGATGTTCAAGAGTAAACAAATGACGTCACACGTCCAGTACAAGTCAACTGGCGAGTCTAATATATATTCATGAATGCGCTGATATTATTTATACATTTATTACAGTATTGCATAACAGTAAATCATCTATTTTTTGGTGTGAATAAAAATTCATTATGTAAATAAAAAATCAAAGTGGAATGCATTTGTAAAACCTGGAAATGTAACAAATAAACATAGGAAATGTTGTTTTAGTGCCAGGAATACCTGCATTGTTTATTCTGGGCCCTATTTTGAAACTGGGATGTTTTGAACTTTGTGTGAAATTGGCCAAATTACCAATTTCCAATCACTATTGGGTAGTTGATATAGTTGATTGGGTGATTTCTTGTGCTCTATCAATAAAATAGAAGTAATGCTAGTGAAAAGCTAAGAATTTGGTTGACTGGAATAATGTAATTGGCTTAAAATGGGAGTCAAAGTGGGCAAAATCTCCATTGCGTAAATATTGCTGACGCAGCAATATTCACGTTAGTGTAATTTCGTCAATTTTACATCAAATTTCGTACTTTTTGTTTGATTTCCTTCATAAAAAGATTCTCTACTGTTTTGTAAAAAAAAAAAAATTGAAAATTTTTGGACCCTGTGGACAAATTTCAGATCAGGGGCCTGGACCTTGAAAGGGTTAAATATCTATAGGAAATAAGTGAAAAACACTCTTACATTAACAGTGGTACCATGAAATATGTTTACAGTATGATGCATGCATTTTTGACATTAAACTAGTTGTCTATAATTGTCTTTGTAAGACAAACTGGTCATCAATGTTTTACAAAATTCCCATTCTTCTCTTACCAACTTTTTAATTGGCAATCTCTTTAGCAAAAGCAACAAGTTAATCCTTATGTAAACAGTAGGTTAAATCTTAATTGTAAAGGTGCCTTTTAACCCTTTGAGGGTCCGTCCTGTATTTCTACAGCTTTGAAGTCATGGTCCAAGCCATAGTTCTACGCCATGAGCTCAGCTCACTCAGATAACCTGTGAGTGGTAAATTTGGGCCTAGTTATAAGAGAATGCATCAATGTGGTATGTGTGCACCGTGTAAAACAAATCCTGCAGCATGCAGTGCATAATGAAAAAAAAACAGACCGTGTTTTTTTTTATTATTAAAACGGTGCCATTGCGGTGTATTTTTTTATTTTTTTTTATGGTTGTATTCACAGTTTCTTGGTCTCATTTGATAGAATGGAAGATATATTAGAGAAATAGAGATGATTTTGATTGGTTTTAGTACTGAAAATTGTTTGAAACTGAGCTCAAAGTAACAGAAATGTTCGATTTTTGCCAGTGTTCAAGATTAAACAAATGACATCATGCTTCCAATACACGTCAGCTGGTGGGTCTAATGTGCATTCACGAATGTGCTGATATTATTTATACAATTATTACAATATTGCGTAACAGTAAATCTTCTATTTTTTGGTGTGAATAAAAATTCATTATGTGAATAAAAAATCAAAGTGGAATTCATTTGTAAATCCTGGAAACATAACTAATAAACAGAGGAAATGTTATTTTAGTGCCAGGAATGTCTGCATTGTTTATTCTGGACCCTATTTTGAAATTTAAATATTTTGAACTTGATGTGAAATTGGTCAAATTACTAATTTCCAATCACTTTATTGGGTAGTTGAAATAGTTGACTGGGTGATTTCTTGTGCTCAATCAATAAAATATAAGTAATACTAGCAAAATAACTAAGAATTTGGTCGACTGGAATAATGTAATTGGCCTAAAATGGGAGTCAAAATGGGCAAAATCGCCGATGCATAAATATCGCTGACACAGCTAAATTTGCGAGAGCGTAATTTCATCAGTTTTCCATCAAATTTCATACTTTTTGTTTTACTACCTTCAGAAAAAGATTCTCTGCCATTTCATAAGAAAAATTAACAAAAATATTTTTTGAAAATTCTTGTACCCTGTGGAGAAGTTTCGGATCTGTGGTCTGGACCCTGATAGGGTTTATAATAAAAAGGACAGTATAACGTGTTTTTAGTCATGTGCATTTTCTCGTACTTTCAGTAAGACAACAATGCTTTTGCAGCCATGTAAAATTAACCATTAGGGGGAAATGGTCAGTTGGAAAAATACTTCTGTCATTAGTTGCTTTACTGTTTCAGGAATATTTGACAAATGTATATTAATTGAAATGGCTTACAGCTTGTTTCTCTTGCAGGTTCCCCCGTGCTCAAGTGCCTAAGCGTTTGCCCCTCAATTATGCTAGAGGTGAAGTGCTGGACTCTTTGTTAGATGTATACCTAAGAGCAGCATTACAGAAAGGTGTCCCTCCACTCTTCACTGATATCCGGTCGTTATACAGTGATCCCGAGAAAATCCAGATTGTTGAAAAGCTCATGTATGGCTACCTGAAAAACTTGGAGGAAACGGGACACTTGTGTGAAACGGGTTAGTACGCTCTTTGAAGAGTATCTTGTGATTTGTATCTGTTTGGTTTTCAAAACAAGCACCCTCAAAACTGTCAGATAATGAGATTTAGGTTAGGTTTCTTATTGAGTATACTGTATATATAAGCCTCTCAGTTAAGGGAAAAAGAGGTTAGGTGAAATTAACAGCTTGGGTAATAATAGTCAGAATTGCTTGATTTTTGTATCAAAAGTTCAGAAGGACATGAGGATTGTATCCAAGAAGTTGTATGAAAAATGCCTGAAAACGAAAAAAAAAATTGGTATGGCAACACTTGCAATACATTTACACAAAATTGATAATACTAAGTGTTTTAGTGACTGTACGTGATGAAGTGAAGCACAGTCAAATTCATTGCAAAGGCAAAAGTAGGAAATTACTATTTATTTTTTAATGGAAAAGAAAAACAGAAACAAAACTACAGAATTTTTGAGGAGGATAATATAATGTAATGTCTTACTTTTGACTTTCCAGTAACATCAGTTGGGCTTTATTTGATCCACTACACTTGCCTTATACACTATTGGTGTTCCTAATTTTACAGAAACGTGTCATAAATCTTCATGGAATTTCTAGGATACACTCCTCATGCCCTTTTAAACTTTCAATAAAAAATGAAACTATTTTAACTACTACTGAAGTTGCTAATTTCATTTCAACCCCCCTCCTCTTTTAAGTTATGATTTGTGTGTAAAGACACACTCCTCAAATGTTTATAACGATCACTTTTCTCCCTAGGAGGGGTGTTAATGTTGCAGTTTAAAAACTGTAGTGTAAAGCACCCTTCTGGCAAGACAGTGATGGAGTGAATGATGGTGAAAGTTTTTCTTTTTCGGGCCACCCTGCCTTGGTGGGAATCGGCCAGTGTGATAATAAAAAATAAAATAAAATTTTCTCCCTAACAGATAATGAGTACAAGGAACCAGCCTCAATCTTATATGTATTGATGTTCTTGGCACAACATCACAGTTACTTAGGAGACACAGAAAAGGCACTTGCACTCATGGAGCAGGCATTAGAGCACACTCCAACCCTTATAGAACTCTATATTGTAAAGGGTAAAATATTAAAGGTAAGATACCACGGTAGAGTGTTAAAGTTTTAATAACTCATGGTTAACTTTTACACCACTCTCTTTTGGGCTCTTTCTGTACTCGGGTAATTTCTTGATACCATATTCCATCCCCCCATTCACTCTCTCATGGTAGCAATCTAAATGCCAACAGGAATTGTTGGCATTTAGATTTGCTTTTTCTATCGGTTTGCTTTAATTCACTTTTTGAAAAGCTCTTCTTTACTAACTTTCATTCTTTCGCTCTTTGAAACATTTCCCTTATCTTTTAGTTTCCCTGATTATCATCAATTGTCAGCTTTGGTTGGTTTCTTCATCTTGCCGTTCTTTTCATTTTTTTTTTTTTATTGTTCATGGCCATCTCTTCCATTCTTTTTTCTCCTGCAGCTTCTAAACTCCTGCATCTTGTATTTTTCTGACAAAACATTTAAACAAGTAAACTGTTTGGTAATTCACATGTAATTAACAGAAAAAACGTTTGATATATTTTAAGTTATTTTTTGGAGTGTATTGCTCTTTTAAATATTTAATTTCTGCATATCATTTTTTCCTTCATTAAACCATAGGAAGCTGCTAATTAATTGTTTTATTTCATGATGCATTCATTAGACTTACTGCACTTTCACAGCATGCTGGTGACTATGTAGGTGCGTATGAGGCCTTACAAGAAGCCCAGGCACTTGACACAGCTGACCGATACGTCAATTCCAAAGCAGCATCATACCTTCTTAAAGCAAATTTAGTCAGACAAGCAGAAGAAATGTGCTCCAAGTTTACTAGAGTAAGTACTTTTTCCAGTAGTAATACAGTATACATTGACGCCTCCATAATTGGTAATTTTAACCTTTCGCTGGTAGGGTAACCCAAGATTGCATTTACCTGTTGTGACGGCCAAGCCAGTGTCAACTTAGTGAGTCAAACTCTCAATATAATGTACATAGTATGAATGAAAGCTTTTCTTTTTCTGGTCACCCTGCCTCGGTGGAAGATGGCCAACATGTTAGAAAAATATATTTTCATATGCATTACATTAGTGTAATATGCAAATGTTACATAGCACTTACTATTCAGGTTTATTTCACTTTTCATGTGATTTTTTTAAACTGGTTGTTTCCTACCAAGGAAGAAAAACATTCTCTGCCACTTAGCAGTCTTCCCAGAAAGAACTGGAGATGGCAGTATTTGTAGTATACAGTACAGAATATAAGACCAAAAAATCATACATTTTTGTACAAATGTAATATAAAAATACCATCTAGAAATGGATGAAATTGCTAAGTGTGTGTTTCATGAATACTATGGGGGCAGGATAATGAGATAAATAAAGTATGCGAGAATCACAAGTAGCTTTAGGCCAGGATTAGAAGCTTAGAGATAATTATGGGAAAATTGGAGGAGAGGTTAGTGGTTGTGCTGCCACAGTAATTAAAGCTGTGAAGAGAAGAGACAGATTGCAGAACAAGCTTTCATTGCCCCTTTAACCTTTTCAGGGTCGGAACTCTTGATCTGAGAATTGCTTTCATGGCCAAAGAAGTTTAAAAAAAAAAAAAAAAAAAAAGTTCTTATGAAATAATCTTTTTTCTGTAGGTAATGAAACCAAAAGTATAAAATTTGATGGAAAACTTACAGAATTACACTCCCACAAACTTAGCGATCTTGGTCGTATTTACACATTGTTTATTTTGCCCACTTTGAGCCCTATTTTCAGCCAGTCCCATTGTTCCAATCAACCAAATTCATGGCTATTTCACTAGTATTCCTTCTCTTCTATTGATTGAGTACAAGAAACTTCATATTAATTATTTCAACTACCCAGTAAATTGATCAGAAATCTGTAATTTGGCCAATTTCACACAAAATTCAAAAATTGCCAATTAAAAAACAGGGTCCAGAATAAACAATGTAGACATTTCTCGCACTTAACCCTTTGAGGGGTCGAGACCCCCCGATCCTAAACTCGTTCTCAAGGTTGAAAAATATTTAACCCTTAAACTGTCCAAACGTAGATCTACGTTTGCACGCATACCTCTTTAAATGTAGATCAGCGTTTTATTTTTCATTCCTTCAAATTTGGCACAATAGGCTTGAGTCGCCTAGACATGAAAGAATGGGTCTGTGCACTCAGTGTGTGCAGCTAGAGTAAATAGCGTGGCAAACACCAGGGATTCACTGATGCCATCGCATTAACACTCCCATTTTAAGAGCAAAGTAAAAATAGGTTAGATAAATACACAAGTGAGTGTGGGCAGGTGTGAGTTGGACCTGACTAGCTTGTGCTATTAGGTCTGATGTCATGTTCCTTCCTTCAGTGGATGTAACCTGACTAGGTGGGTCATTGGTCTAAGCTGGGGGGGGGTGACATGTACCTGCCTTGCATGGGCCAGTAAGCCTGCTACAGTGTTCCTTCTTTCTTATGTTCTTATGTATTTGGCAGGCTGTCCAGCTGGCTGGCTTTGGCTGTCTCTGGCTCTGTCTCTGTCTGTATCTCTATCTGTCTATATCTGTCTATCTATATCTCTGTCTCACATGTACACATAAGTACAGTTATTATACATAGTGTAAATTACTTAAGATAATCCAAAAATTCCAGGCAAAGATAGACAGCCAGATAAATAAACAGAGACAAGACATGTTTGTGTGTAACAGTGATAAATACAGCGAGGGTTAGCTGGAGCAGTGGGCATTTATCAGTTGTCACTGGGCTGTCAACAGTATAGGGATGCCTTTCATAACACCATGCTTCAAGGTGTATGCCAGAGTATCTAAAACATTGCTGGGACCTATAAATACTTTGTATATATTTCTAGACAATAGTAAATAACCCAAGCAGGAGTAAATGTTGACCTGACTATTTGAGTACTATTTCGGTACCTAATATTAGCGTCGAAACATTGATTGGCTATGAAATTACAAAAACTATTATTTTTTTTTTTTTTTCAACAAGTCGGCCGTCTCTCACCGAGGCAGGGTGACCCAAAAAAGAAAGAAAATCCCCAAAAAGAAAATACTTTCATCATCTTTCAACACTTTCACCACACTCGCACATTATCACTGCTTTTGCAGAGGTGCTCAGAATACAACAGCTTAGAAGCATATACGTATAAAGATACACAACATATCCCTCCAAACTGCCAATATCCCAAACCCCTCCTTTAAAGTGCAGGCATTGTACTTCCCATTTCCAGGACTCAAGTCCGACTATATGAACATAACCGGTTTCCCTGAATCCCTTCACTAAATATTACCCTGCTCACACTCCAACAGATCGTCAGGTCCCAAGTATCATTCGCCTCCATTCACTCCTATCTAACACGCTCATGCACGCTTGCTGGAAGTCCAAGCCCTTAGCCCACAAAACCTCCTTTACCCCCTCTTTCCAACCCTTTCGAGGACGACCCCTACCCCTCCTTCCTTCCCCTATAGATTTATAT
This sequence comes from Cherax quadricarinatus, assembly GCF_038502225.1. Classification (NCBI taxonomy): domain Eukaryota; kingdom Metazoa; phylum Arthropoda; class Malacostraca; order Decapoda; family Parastacidae; genus Cherax; species Cherax quadricarinatus. The sequence continues at coordinate 7,990,515 of NC_091334.1, forward strand.
GCTTTCCATGTCATTCTACTTTGATCCATTCTCTCTAAATGACCAAACCACCTCAACAACCCCTCTTCTGCCCTCTGACTAATGCTTTTATTAACTCCACACCTTCTCCTAATTTCCACACTCCGAATTTTCTGCATAATATTTACACCACACATTGCCCTTAGACAGGACATCTCCACTGCCTCCAACCGTCTCCTTGCTGCTGCATTTACCACCCAAGCTTCACATCCATATAAGAGTGTTGGTACTACTATACTTTCATACATTCCCTTCTTTGCCTCCATAGATAACGTTTTTTGACTCCACATATACCTCAACGCACCACTCACCTTTTTTCCCTCATCAATTCTATGATTAACCTCATCCTTCATAAATCCATCCGCCGACACGTCAACTCCCAAGTATCTGAAAACATTCACTTCTTCCATACTCCTCCTCCCCAATTTAATATCCAATTTTTCTTTATCTAAATCATTTGATACCCTCATCACCTTACTCTTTTCTATCAAGGTTTTTTTTATACTGCACACACTGACCACACAGACCCATTCTTTCATATGTAGGCCTGCCAGCTTTCTTCCACCAGATTTGAAAGTGCTTGAATTTACGCATATAAGTACGTGACCGATCTAGGTAGTAGGTTGGTAGACAGCAACCGCCCAGGGAGGTACTACTGTCCTGCCAGGTGAGTGTAAAATTGAAGCCTGTAATTGTTTTACACGATGGTAGGATTGCTGGTGTCTTTTTTTTTCTTTCTCATACACATGCAAGATTTCAGGTACGTCTTGCTACTTCTACTTACACTTAGGTCACACTACACATACATGTACAAGCATATATATACACACCCCTTTGGGTTTTCTTCTATTTTCTTTCTAGTTCTTGTTCCTGTTTATTTCCTCTTACCTCCATGGGGAAGTGGAACAGAATTCTTCCTCCGTAAGCCATGCGTGTTGTAAGAGACGACTAAAATGCCGGGAGCAAGGGGCTAGTAACCCCTTCTCCTGTATATATTACTAAATGTAAAAGGATAAACTTTCGTTTTTCCTTTTGGGCCATCCCGCCTCGGTGGGATACAGCCAGTGTATTGAAAGAAAGAAGTACGTGACCGATCTAGGTAGTAGGTTGGTAGACAGCAACCGCCCAGGGAGGTACTACTGTCCTGCCAAGTGAGTGTAAAACGAAAGCCTGTAATTGTTTTACATGATGGTAGGATTGCTGGTGTCCTTTTTTCTGTCTCATAAACATGCAAGATTTCAGGTACATCTTGCTACTTCTACTTACACTTAGGTCACACTACACACACATGTACAAGCATATATATATATATACACACCCCTCTGGGTTTTCTTCTATTTTCTTTCTAGTTCTTGTTCTTGTTTATTTCCTCTTATCTCCATGGGGAAGGGGAACAGAATTCTTCCTCCGTAAGCCATGCGTGTTGTAAGAGGCGACTAAAATGCCAGGAGCAAGGGACTAGTAACCCCTTCTCCCGTATAAATTACTAAATTTAAAAAGAGAAACTTTCGTTTTTCTTTTTGGGCCACCCCGCCTCGGTGGGATACGGCCGATGTGTTGAAAGAAAGAAGTACTACATGACCGACCCTGGCTGTTATGACGTTCATGTACATGACCGACACTCAAAGGGTTAAAAAATATTTCCATTTTGAATTTTTAATCACACAAATAGAAGATTTACTGTTTCACAGACTGAATTATTGTAATAACTGTATAAATAATGTCAGGTCAGGTCAGGGGTTTCAAATGAAGTTAAGAGCTAAAGAAGGAGTAGCAATAATATTATTATTATTATTATTATTATCACACTGGCCGATTCCCACCAAGGCAGGGTGGCCCGAAAAAGAAAAACTTTCACCATCATTCACTCCATCACTGTCTTGCCAGAAGGGTGCTTTACACTACAGTTTTTAAACTGCAACATTAATAACCCTCCTTCAGAGTGCAGGCACTGTACTTCCCATCTCCAGGACTCAAGTCCGGCCTGCCAGTTTCCCTGAATCCCTTCATAAATGTTACTTTGCTCACACTCCAACAGCACGTCAAGTATTAAAAACCATTTGTCGCCATTCACTCCTATCAAACACGCTCACGCATGCCTGCTGGAAGTCCAAGCCCCTCGCACACAAAACCTCCTTTACCCCCTCCCTCCAACCCTTCCTAGGCCGACCCCTACCCCGCCTTCCTTCCACTACAGACTGATACACTCTTGAAGTCATTCTGTTTCGCTCCATTCTCTCTACATGTCCGAACCACCTCCACAACCCTTCCTCAGCCCTCTGGACAACAGTTTTGGTAATCCCGCACCTCCTCCTAACTTCCAAACTACGAATTCTCTGCATTATATTCACACCACACATTGCCCTCAGACATGACATCTCCACTGCCTCCAGCCTTCTCCTCGCTGCAACATTCATCACCCACGCTTCACACCCATATAAGAGCGTTGGTAAAACTATACTCTCATACATTCCCCTCTTTGCCTCCAAGGACAAAGTTCTTTGTCTCCACAGACTCCTAAGTGCACCACTCACTCTTTTTCCCTCATCAATTCTATGATTCACCTCATCTTTCATAGACCCATCCGCTGACACGTCCACTCCCAAATATCTGAATACGTTCACCTCCTCCATACTCTCTCCCTCCAATCTGATATTCAGTCTTTCATCACCTAATCTTTTTGTTATCCTCATAACCTTACTCTTTCCTGTATTCACCTTTAATTTTCTTCTTTTGCACACCCTACCAAATTCATCCACCAATCTCTGCAACTTCTCTTCAGAATCTCCCAAGAGCACAGTGTCATCAGCAAAGAGCAGCTGTGACAACTCCCATTTTGTGTGTGATTCTTTATCTTTTAACTCCACGCCTCTTGCCAAGACCCTCGCATTTACTTCTCTTACAACCCCATCTAGGATAAGTTATGGCAGGAAAAGAGGGACTATAAATGTATTAATTCAAGGATTATGTGGAGTAAAATAAAGGTTGGATGTGAAAAGTGGGTTATAGTAAGTGTATATGCACCTGGAGAAGAGAGAAGTATAGAGGAGAGAGAGAGAGAGAGAGATTTTGGGAAATGTTAAGTGAATGCATGGGGAGTTTTGAACCAAGTGTGAGAGTAATGGTGGTTGGGGATTTCAATGCTAAAGTGGGCAAAAATGTTGTGGGGGGAGTAGTAGGTAAATTTGGGGTGCCAGGGGTAAATGAAAATGGAGAGCTTTTAATTGAGCTATGTGTAGAAAGAGGTTTGGTAATAATACATATTTTATGAAGAAGAGGATAAATAAATATACAAGGTAATATATAGCACGTAATGAAAGTAGTTTGTTAGATTATGTATTGGTGGATAAAAGGTTGATGGGTAGGCTCCAGGATGTACACATTTATAGAGGGGCAACTGATATATGGGATCATTATTTAGTTGTAGCTCCAGTTAGAGTAAGAGGTAGATGGGAAAAGAGGAAAATGGCAACAACAAGCAAGAGGGAGGTAAAAGTGTATAAACTAAGGGAGGAGGAAGTTCGGGCAAGATATAAGCAACAATTGACAGAAAGGTGGGCTGGTGCAAGTATCAGTAGTGGGGGGTTGAAGAGGGTTGGAATAGTTTTAAAAATGCAGTATTAGAATGTGGGGGCAGAAGTGTGTGGTTATAGGAGGGTGGGTGCAGGAGGAAAGAGGAGTGATTGGTGGAATGATGAAGTAAAGGGCGTGATAAAAGAGAACAAGTTAGCTTATGAGAGGTTTTTACAAAGCAGAAGTGTTGTAAGAAGAGTAGAGTATATGGAGAGTAAAAGAAAGGTAAAGAGTGGGGTGAGAGAGCCCAAAAGGAGAGCAGATGATAGATTGGGAGAGGCACTCTCAAGAAATTTTAATGAAAATAAGAAAAAATTTTGGAGTGAGTTAAACAAGTTAAGAAAGCCTAGAGAACGAATGGATTTGTCAGTTAAAAACAGAGTAGGGGAGTTAGTAGATGGGGAGATGGAGGTTTTGGGTAGATGGCGAGAATATTTTGAGGAACTTTTAAATGTCGACGAAGAAAGGGAAGCTGTAATTTCATGCACTGGCCAGGGAGGTATATCATCTTTTAGGAGTGAAGAAGAACAGGATGTGAGTGTGGGGGAGGTGCGTGAGGCATTACGTAGAATGAAAGAGGATAAAGCAGCTGGAACTGACGGGATCATGACAGAAATGTTAAAAGCAGGGGGGGATATAGTGTTGGAGTGGTTGGTATTTTTGTTTAATAAATGTATGAAAGAGGGGAAGGTACCTAAGGATTGGCAGAGAGCATGTATAGGCCCCTTGTATAAAGGGAAGGGGGACAAAAGAGATTGTAAAAATTATAGAGGAACAAGTTTACTGAGTATACCAGGAAAAGTTTACCATAGAGTTATAATTGAAAGAATTAGAGGTAAGACAGAATGTAGGATTGCGGATGAGCAAGGAGGTTTCAGAGTGGGTAGGGGATGTGTAGATTAAGTGTTTACATTGAAGCATATATGTGAACAGTATTTAGATAAAGGTAGGGAAGTTTTTATTGCATTAATGTATTTAGAAAAGGCATATGATACAGTCGATAGGGAAGCAATGTGGCAGATGTTGTAAGTTACTAAATGTTGTGAAGAGTTTTTATGAGGATAGTGAGGCTCAGGTTAGGGTGTGTAGAAGAGAGGGAGACTACTTCCCAGTAAAAGTAGGTCTTAGACAGGGATGTGTAATGTCACCATGGTTTTTTAATATATTTATAGATGGGGTTGTAAAAGAAGTAAATGCCAGGGTGTTCGGGAGATGGGTGGGATTAAATTATGGGGGATCAAATACAAAATGGGAATTGACACAGATGCTTTTTGCCAATGATACTGTGTTAATGGGAGATTCTAAAGAAAAATTGTAAAGGTTAGTGGATAAGTTTGGGAGTGTGTAAAGGTAGAAAGTTGAAAGTGAACATAGAAAAGAGTAAGGTGATGAGGGTATCAAATGATTTAGATAAAGAAAAATTGGATATCAAATTGGGGAGTAGGAGTATGGAAGAAGTGAATATTTTCAGATACTTGGGAGAGGATGAGGTTAATCATAGAATTGATGAGGGAAAAAGGGTAAGTGGTGCTTTGAGGTATATGTGGAGACAAAAAACTTTATCTATGGAGGCAAAGAAGGGAATGTATGACAGTATTGTAGTACCAACACACTTTCATGGATGTGAAGCTTGGGTTGTGAATGCAGCAGCGAGGAGGCGGTTGGAGGCAGTGGAGATGTCCTGTCTAAGAGCAATGTGTGGTGTAAATATTATGCAGAAAATTCGGAGTTTGGAAATTAGGAGAAGGTGTGGAGTTAATAAAAGTATTAGTTAGAGGGCTGAAGAGGGGTTGTTGAGGTGGTTTGGTCATTTAGAATGGATCAAAGTAGAATGACATGGAGAGTATATAAATCTGTAGGGGAAGGAAGGCAGGGTAGGGGTCATCCTTGAAAAGGTTGGAAGGAAGGGTTAAGGGAGGTTTTGCGGGTGAGGGGCTTGGACTTCCAGCAGGTGTGCATGAGCATGTTCGATAGGAGTGAATGGAGACGAATGGTATTTGGGACCTGACGATCTGTTGGAGTGTGAGCAGGGTAATATTTAGTGAAGGGATTCATGGAAACCAGTTATTTTTATATAGTCGGACCTGGAAATGGGAAGTACAGTGCCTGAACTCTAAAGGAGGGGTTCGGGATATTAGCAGTTTGGAGGGATATGTTGTGTATCTTTATACATATATGCTTCTAAACTGTTGTGTTCTGAGCACCTCTGCAAAAACAGTGATTATGTGTGAATGAGGTGAAAATGTTGAATGATGATGAAAGTATTTTCTTTTTGGGGATTTTCTTTCTTTTTGGGTCACCCTGCCTCGGTGGGAGATGTCTGACCTGTTAAAAAAAAAATTGTCAGCCTGGTCACAGACCAGACTGCGGGGGCGTTGACCCCCAAAACCCTATCTAGGTATGCTCCAGGTATACATTCCTAAATGCTTATAAGACCGACCAGTTGGACGTGTATTGGATGATTGACGTAATTTGTGTTCTCTGGAATATCAGTAAAAACTGAATGTTTCCACTATTCGAGCTCAATTTCAAGCTACTTTCAGTTCTGAAACCAATCAAAACATCTCTATTTCTGTAATATACCTTCCATTCTATCAAATAAGACCAAGACACCGAGAATGCAACCATAAAAACCATACAAAAATATACCGCAAATTCGTTGTTTTGAACCAAAAACACTATCAGTTATTTTTTCCCATTATGTACTGCATACCGCCGGATTTTTTTTACATGGTGCATGATTATTTTATGTCTAGGCCCAAGTTTACAGTTCACAGCTTACCTGGGAGAGCCAAGCTCATCATGTGGAACTACACCATCATCCTGCACTTCAAAGCCATAGTACTATAGCTCCCACCCTCAGTGTGTTAAAAACTTACTTGGCAAACCCTGTAATATATTCTCTGTTGTTGCAGTATGCCATTTGGATCCATAATGAAAACTCAACAGTAAATTATATCCACCAAATAAATTTAATACTTAGTCCAAATAAATCTGTAATAAAATAGATGTGGCAGAATAATGGATTACATTATGATAGCTCAGCATTCAATTTTGGTGTATTTCCATGATATTGCATTAAGCAGTCTGAACTTCAGATATCAGTGGCAAGCAAATCTTCCTCCATGTAGTTTAAAAAGTCATTTTTGAGAGATCATTCTTTTGTGGGTATGCTGTATGTAATAACTAAAACCCCTTCTCCTGTGTAAGTTACTACATGTAAAGAAAAATTGTTTTTATTTTTTGGTCACTGCCAATGAGTTGAGAAAAACAAAAAAATATACATGTATATCAAGTGTGAATCAAGTGTGAGAGTAATGGTGGTTGGGGATTTCAATGCTAAAGTGGGTAAAAATGTTATGGAGGGAGTAGTAGGTAAATTTGGGGTGCCAGGGGTAAATGTAAATGGGGAGCCTTTAATTGAGCTATGTGTAGAAAGAAATTTGGTAATAAGTAATACATATTTTATGAAAAAGAGGATAAATAAATATACAAGGTATGATGTAGCATGTAATGAAAGTAGTTTATTAGATTATGTATTGGTGGATAAAAGGTTGATGGGTAGGCTCCAGGATGTACATGTTTATAGAGGGGCAACTGATATATCGGATCATTATTTAGTTGTAGCTACAGTTAGAGTAAGAGGTAGATGGGAAAAGAGGAAGGTGGCAACAACAAGTAAGAGGGAGGTGAAAGTGTATAAACTAAGGGAGGAGGAAGTTCGGGTGAGATATAAGCGACTATTGGCAGAAAGGTGGGCTAGTGCAAAGATGAGTAGTGGGGGGGTTGAAGAGGGTTGGAATAGTTTCAAAAATGCAGTATTAGAATGTGGGGCAGAAGTTTGTGGTTATAGGAGGGTGGGAGCAGGAGGAAAGAGGAGTGATTGGTGGAATGATGAAGTAAAGGGTGTGATAAAAGAGAAAAAGGTAGCTTATGAGAGGTTTTTACAAAGCAGAAGTGTTATAAGAAGAGCAGAGTATATGGAGAGTAAAAGAAAGGTAAAGAGAGTGGTGAGAGAGTGCAAAAGGAGAGCAGATGATAGAGTGGGAGAGGCACTGTCAAGAAATTTTAATGAAAATAAGAAAAAATTTTGGAGTGAGTTAAACAAGTTAAGAAAGCCTAGGGAAAATATGGATTTGCCAGTTAAAAACAGAGTAGGGGAGTTAGTAGATGGGGAGATGGAGGTATTGGGTAGATGGCAAGAATATTTTGAGGAACTTTTAAATGTTAAGGAAGAAACAGAAGCAGTAATTTCATGCACTGGTCAGGGAGGTATACCATCTTTTAGGAGTGAAGAAGAGCAGAATGTAAGTGTGGGGGAGGTACGTGAGGCATTACGTAGAATGAAAGGGGGTAAAGCAGCTGGAACTGATGGGATCATGACAGAAATGTTAAAAGCAGGGGGGGATATAGTGTTGGAGTGGTTGGTACTTTTGTTTAATAAATGTATGAAAGAGGGGAAGGTACCTAGGGATTGGCAGAGAGCATGTATAGTCCCTTTATATAAAGGGAAAGGGGACAAAAGAGACTGTAAAAATTATAGAGGAATAAGCTTACTGAGTATACCAGGAAAAGTGTACGGTAGGGTTATAATTGAAAGAATTAGAGGTAAGACAGAATGTAGGAGTGCGGATGAGCAAGGAGGTTTCAGAGTGGGTAGGGGATGTGTAGATCAAGTGTTTACATTGAAGTATATATGTGAACAGTATTTAGATAAAGGTAGGGAAGTTTTTATTGCATTTATGGATTTAGAAAAGGCATATGATAGAGTGGATAGAGGAGCAATGTGGCAGATGTTGCAAGTATATGGAATAGGTGGTAAGTTATTAAATGCTGTAAAGAGTTTTTATGAGGATAGTGAGGCTCAGGTTAGGGTGTGTAGAAGAGAGGGAGACTACTTCCCAGTAAAAGTAGGTCTTAGACAGGGATGTGTAATGTCACCATGGTTGTTTAATATATTTATAGATGGGGTTGTAAAGGAAGTAAATGCTAGGGTGTTCGGGAGAGGGGTGGGATTAAATTTTGGGGAATCAAATTCAAAATGGGAATTGACACAGTTACTTTTTGCTGATGATACTGTGCTTATGGGAGATTCTAAAGAAAAATTGCAAAGGTTAGTGGATGAGTTTAGGAATGTGTGTAAAGGTAGAAAGTTGAAAGTGAACATAGAAAAGAGTAAGGTGATGAGGGTGTCAAATGATTTAGATAAAGAAAAATTGGATATCAAATTGGGGAGGAGGAGTATGGAAGAAGTGAATGTTTTCAGATAATTGGGAGTTGACGTGTCGGTGGATGGATTTATGAAGGATGAGGTTAATCATAGAATTGATGAGGGAAAAAAGGTGAGTGGTGCGTTGAGGTATATGTGGAGTCAAAAACGTTATCTATGGAGGCAAAGAAGGGAATGTATGAAAGTATAGTAGTACCATCACTCTTATATGGGTGTGAAGCTTGGGTGGTAAATGCAGCAGCGAGGAGACGGTTGGAGGCAGTGGAGATGTCCTGTTTAAGGGCAATGTGTGGTGTAAATATTATGCAGAAAATTCGGAGTGTGGAAATTAGGAGAAGGTGTGGAGTTAATAAAAGTATTGGTCAGAGGGCAGAAGAGGGGTTGTTGAGGTGGTTTGGTCATTTAGAAAGAATGGATCAAAGTAGAATGACATGGAGAGCATATATAAAATCTGTAGGGGAAGGAAGGCGGGGTAGGGGTCGTCCTCGAAAGGGTTGGAGAGAGGGGGTAAAGGAGGTTTTGTGGGCAAGGGGCTTGGACTTCCAGCAAGCGTGCGTGAGCGTGTTAGATAGGAGTGAATGGAGACGAATGGTACTTGGGACCTGACGATCTGTTGGAGTGTGAGCAGGGTAATATTTAGTGAAGGGATTCAGGGAAACCGGTTATTTTCATATAGTCAGACTTGAGTCCTGGAAATGGGAAGTACAATGCCTGCACTTTAAAGGAGGGGTTTGGGATATTGGCAGTTTGGAGGGATATGTTGTGTATCTTTATATGTGTATGCTTCTAGACTGTTGTATTCTGAGCACCTCTGCAAAAACAGTGATAATGTGCGAGTGTGGTGAAAGTGTTGAATGATGATGAAAGTATTTTCTTTTTGGGGATTTTCTTTCTTTTTTGGGTCACCCTGCCTCGGTGGGAGACGGCCGACTTGTTGAAAAAAAAAAAAAAAAGTATATATATAATTAAAGGATGGAGATACTGTATATACATGACCCTTATAGTAATTCTTGTATGCAGTTTATGGGATTTGGAGATATACTGGAGTTGTGGCAAGGTTGAAGCAAAAAAATTATAGCTGTCATTTGCATGCTTTAGCTAGATTACTTATTTTGCAGAAAGGTTTTGTTGTACTTAATCTTGTATGTTTTTCAACAAAAACTACTGGCCATGTGTTTTAAATATGGAAATTTAAGTTAATGTTTTCTCTTTCACTAAGGAGGGTGTGTCAGCAATGGGAAACTTGAATGAAATGCAGTGCATGTGGTTCCAAACCGAATGTGCGCAAGCGTACTACCGCCTTGGCCAATATGGAGATGCTCTTAGGAAATGTCATGAAGTTGATAGGGTAAGTGTTTGTTGGAGGTGGCATTTATTTTTGTTGTATATTTGATGAAATACAGAATAATCAAAGTCTGTGTCTCATTCAAATTCTTCATTATACCATAAACCTTATTGTCTGTTGGTATAGTTTAAAGGTTGTTTAAGAGTAAAACTTATCATTGACAATGTATAATTTATTTACTTGTGTAGAAATGTTGATACTTCAAGAAATTACTAATACAGTGGACCCCCGGTTAACGATATTTTTTCATTCCAGAAGTATGTTCAGGTGCCAGTACTGACCGAATTTGTTCCCATAAGGAATATTGTGAAGTAGATTAGTCCATTTCAGACCCCCAAACATACACGTACAAACGCACTTACATAAATACACTTACATAATTGGCCGCATTGGGAGGTGATCGTTAAGCGGGGGTCCACTGTATGTATTTTTAACCTGATGAATGTCAAGAAAATCTGTACATACCTGTTTTTTTCAATATTACACATAAAAATGTTAAGGGCAGAAACTACTATACAATTAATTATGTAATAGAAATTGACAGTAAATTTTTCTCACAGCACTGTCAAAACTGTTTTTCTCTGTTCATCTTTACAGCATTTTACCGAGATCATAGAAGACCAATTTGATTTCCATACGTATTGCATGAGGAAGATGACTTTACGTTCCTATGTTGAACTCCTTAGACTAGAAGATGTTTTAAGGAGTAACCGATTCTATTGGGATGCAGCACAGACAGCAATCACTATTTACCTCAGGTAAGCTCTTGGGTGTCTTCTCATTGCCAAAATGTTTACCTAAGACTCCCCATTATACTAAAGCACTAGCTTTTTAAATGCAAGAGAGTAATGTAACACGATTCTGATAACGGTAAATTAAAGGTTTTGGCTCTGTGAAAATTTTGAAGGTTTAAATTTTTTATAACTTTGCTAGACGAAGTTTAAGGGCAAACTGGTGATACAAGTGAATATCGTTAAATTAATGGTGAGAGGGCACCACATCTCTGTAAGCATAACAATTTATATGTGAGTGAGATCATGCCAGCTTGACATGTATTCTAAAGTACTGTAGCTGCTTAAATTATAATAAATTATGTTCATTAGAAAATCTTTGCGAATAAAATATTTGGGAGGTCTTTAGGCTATGTTTTATCTTCATATGCGAGGTGCTATCAAAAAGTGCCTGCACTTGATTTTTCACTGGCTTCCTGGGTGAAATACGCTGGCAGCGTAGATCATGCTTTGCAGTACACTCCTTTGAGAAGTTGCATGGTGAGTTTCAGTTGGGGTTATAGGGGCATTTTTTGTCATTTTGTCAATGCATTGTTGCAGTTTGTTGTGTAACAGAATGGAATCATTAAAAGAACAGTTTGTGTGTTTGTGACACTGTTTCAAACGTAGCAAAATGCAGATATGATATACACAGACAAATGCAATCATAGGGTTATAGCACAAAATGAGGGACATAAGTATTATGAGGAAGGTAGGCAGATGGATTTTTGGATTCCTAACACTCAGAACACAAAAAGTAGTAGTAAACAGAGTAAAATCTAACATCAGTGAAGTAAAGGTTCAGTTCCCCAAGGCACTGTCCTGACACCACTACTATTTCTCATCCTTATAGCAGACATAGATAAAAACACCCATCAGAGTTTTGCATCATCATTTGCAGATGACACTAAAATAAACATGAGTCACTACAGTAGAAGACACTGAAAACTTACAGGAAAATATAAGTAGTGCTTTCCAGTGGGCAGTGGAGAACAACATGATGTTCAATATAACTTTCAACTGTTAAGGTATAGAAAGAAGGAAGAACTTAAAGGAACACTATGCAAAACTCAAGAGGATCATCAAATAAAACAAAAGGAACACATAAAAGACTTGGGAATAACTGTGTCAGCTGATCTTTCTTTCAAAGTACATAATAAGGCAAAGGTCACAACAGCTAGGAGTATGATAGGGTGGGAATTGAGAACCTTCAAAACAAGGGAAATAATACCAGTGGTGACACTTTTCAAATCACTAGTGCTCCCTCATTTGGAATATTGCTTAGTGTTGATGGCCCCATTCAAGGCAGGAGAAATCAAGACCATGAACAAATACAGAAATCATTTATGGCCCATATACAGCCAGAGAAGCATTTAAATTTCTGGAACTGCCTTTAAAGCTGTGAATGTATACTCACTGGAGCAGGGGAGAGATATATTAATGATAATACATACCTGGAAGGTACTCGAAGGCCTGGTCCCTAATCTGCACACTGCCATAACATACTGGAGCCAGAGATATGGGAGGAAGTGCAAAATAAACCCAGTGAAAAGCAGGGGTGCAGTGGGCACGATAATGGAATTCTGTATCTACATTCGTGGCCCCAGATTATTCACCATCTTACCAGAAGATATCCTAAACACTGCTGGAACAAGAGAAAACTGGACAAGTATCTTCACCAGGTCCCAGATCAACCAGGCTATGTGGATATGTGGGTTGGTGGGCCTCCAGCAGCAACAGCCAGATTGATCAGGTTAGCATGGTCATCCATCAGTGTTGAAAACTGACATCAACATTTAAAAAGTGAGCAAGGCTATTCACAATGATCACTGTCAGACTATCTAGGACATTGCAAGTGTTGTGGTAATTTATTACGAGCTGGGTCAGTGCATTTTGACTGAGGTGAGTGGCTGCAGAATTTGTGCCCTGCTAGCTGACTTAAGACCAGAAAGAGCATCACTTGGGTGTTTGTGAGAACCTAAAAAACAGTGCAGGTAACCCATATATTCTTTCTAAGGTCATTTCTTGTGACAAAGCTTGGATCTACAGTTATGACCCAGAGACCAAGCGACAGTCTTCAAAATGGAAAGGCCCCCAACTTGCCCAGGCCAAACAAGGCACACCAAGACAAAAACATGTTTTCATTTTTTTTTTCTTTCCTTCTTTTTTTGATGAACTGGGAATCGTTCATTAGGAATTTGTGCCAGCAGTTAACCAAATTTTTACACAAGGCTCTGCGATGTTTGAGGGAAGACATGAGAAACATCTGGCATTGTTTATGTTCAGTGATTGGTTCATTCACCATTACATTGCTCTTGCTCACATGGCACTGTCTGTCCAACATTTTCTGGCCAAAAATAACATAGTCATCCCCCACCCACCCTGCTCCCCAGATTAGCCCCCTGTAACTTTGTCTTCCCAACTATAAAAATAGCACTTGAGGGGTGGCATTTTAATGACTTGGAGGAGATTCAAGCAGAACTGCGGACTGTGCTAGATACTGTTAGGAAAGATTAGTTCCAGAAATGTTTCAAGAAGTGTTAGAGATGCTGGGATCATTATAGCCTGCCAAGGAGAGTACTTCCAGGAAACACCTTCAACTGGCTTAAAAGGTAAGCCTATGTATTTTTTTATGGCAGTCTGGGAACTTTTTGATAGCACCTCATATGTAGTTTAATATGTTGTGAATACTACATTTTTTTAAACTGACTTGCATTGCACATGATGGGATGTCACTAATGTGTTATTATTTTTCACATTCAAGGTTACATGACCAACCTTTGTCAGCAAACACTGGGGAGAACAACATCAATACTGGTGAGTGTTAATTTTATTATCTTATTTGTACACTACCTGTAGTATTGATGATAGTGGTGAGAATTAGAAAATTGGAGAGTTTCCATCTCTTAGTAAATTGAGTGATTATTTTTTCTAATTTAAGTTCTATTATTGTGTAATAATTTCATATATGATTGTGTAGGGGCTGCCCATTAAGCCAAAATGGCTATAAAGTGCCATTTAAGGTGATGTAGAAACAGAAACACCAACATGTGGTAGATGATAGACACAGAAGCAGTAACCAGAAATTTTATTCTGACAGTGTTTTCACGTGTACAACAAGCTTTTACAAGTTATTGGAATTTACCTGGGGAAAGGAGATCACGTAGGCTGGAGTTGAGAGAAGTCAGATCCAGTGGTTGGTCACTTTGTTCAGCACCTGTATTGTTAAGGTAGGGTAGGTCATAATAGATTAGTTAGGTTAGATTTGATAAGAAAAGTTAGGTTACAGCAAGTTAGGGTAGGTTACACTAGGCTAGGTTGGATTAGATTATGTTCAATCAGATTACATTGTCATGTTAAGGTGTTAGGTGAAGGTAGGGTAAGTAAGATTAGGTTTAGTTTGGGTAGGGTAGGTTAGACTAGATTGTTAGGTTAAGGTTTGTTAGATTAAATTAGGTTAGTGTAGGTTAAACCAGATTAGGTTAGATAGGTTAACCTTTAATTAGGTTAGATTTTTGGTTAGGTTAGCTTAGATTGTTGGTTATGCTAGGTTAGACTGTTGGTTAGACTAGGTTATTGGTTAGGCTAGGTTATTGGTTAGGCTAGGTTATTATTTAGGCTAGGTTATTGGTTAGGCTAGATTGTTAGTTGGGTTAGAATGTTAGTTAGGCTAGGGTATTGGTTAGGTTAGGCTAAATTGTTGGCTGGGCTAGGTTATTGGTTAGGCTAGGCTATGCTAGGTTGAAAGGTATGTTAGGGCAGGTTAAGTTAGGTTTCAAAACTACTTGAATTACATCTTCAATTTTTTAACTACCTAAATCAAACTTTTTTTTATATATACATGTAGTCAAGTTATCAGGAGTCAAATAACCTCATTTATAAGTAAAACATTTTAAAGGGGTTCAGTTCCTTAGTCTTGATCTACAATAATAAGTAAAATTCATTATGTAAGTTGTGTAGACATTTGTACAGTAAATTAGTACATACATAATATAGCAAAGGAGAGTAGGATCTCCTGCGCTCTGTGAGGTTTTCTGTACAATTGTGTTTACATAAATTTTATTCTTTATTGTAGATCAAGATTAAGGGACTGAACATCTTTTCTGTAGAGTTTTATTTATAATAAAGGCTAAGGGACTGAATATATTTCAGATATGTATTCTGCAAAGTAATAGATATTGCTAGACTTAGCAATACTATTGCTGAACGAAGCCCATCGTTGAGACCTACCGCTCCCTAAAAGCTAAATTACTACCACCACACCTTATCTCTTCTTTCTTTTGTCTGTATAATCTCCTTTTCCCCAGATATAGTATCTTGAGTTGAAAAAGCCTGTTTTGCAGGTGAGATGTCCAATGAATAAAATTTCCTGTTACTGCCTTTTGTGTATATGTTATCTGCATTCTGTATTTAATGGTGCTTACCTAATTTGTTTTTCATTAAGTACTGTTGAACTTTTTGTGTGTGTGTGTGTAATGTGTATACATAAATGCAGCATTATTTATATACATACCTGTAAATTCAGAGAATTATTTGGTTGGTTGCAACTGATTCATCAATCTACACAGCAGGATCATCCTTCACTGAGGATAAAAATGTTGTGGTAAAGTTTAAAAGGGTGGAAGGGACCTACAATTTGGTATTAAAGTATGCTATTAAATGGATGAGTATTGCGTATTGTGTCTTTGTTCAGTATCAAGTTGGGCAGGGAGTATGGTAGTTGTCTCTTGCTTGGTCTCACGTGGATTGAGTATCGGGTCAGTTTCTTGAACAGGGACTGAGACAGTTATTATTATACAGGCAGGCCCTGCTTATAAAGCAGGTTAGGTTCCACACTACCTCTGTAAAGTGAAACATAGCATTTTTTCACTGTCAAATGCATATAAAAAGCCTTATAATATGTTTACACTATCATATATTAAGGGAGCAATAGAGCTAGGCCTAGGAAAGGTTGGAGGGAAGGGGTAAAGGAGGTTTTGTGTGCGAGGGGCTTGGACTTCCAGCAGGCATGCATGAGCGTGTTTGATAGGAGTGAATGGAAACAAATGGTTTTTAATACTTGACGTGCTGTTGGAGTGTGAGCGAAGTAACATTTATGAAGGGATTCAGGGAAACCGGCAGGCCGGACTTGAGTCCTGGAGATAGGAAGTACAGTGCCTGCACTCTGAAGGAGGGGTGTTAATGTTGCAGTTTAAAAACTGTAATGTAAAGCACCCTTCTGGCAAGACAGTGATGGAGTGAATGATGGTGAAAGTTTTTCTTTTTCGGGCCACCCTGCCTTGGTGGGAATCGGCCAGTGTGTTAATAAAATAATGTTAATAGAGCTAGACCTGTAAAATGCATACATAGTACACACATTACTTAAAATATTTTCATCCTTAGCTTATAGTGAGTGGTGAATATATTGTAGGAAGTCTGAATAAATGAAGAATGGGTATGATTGAAAACTGCTGCATTAGCAAAACGCCGTAAAGCGAAGCGCTGTACAGTGGGGCCCGCCTGTATACAGAAGTGCATATTTAAACAAGCGTTGAACATTTTGTCAAGTTGATAAGTAATTACCTATTGGCCACTTAATTGGAGTTGTACTTCACTCTCAGTGGTGGTGCATTTTTAGAAACAGTTGTTTAAAGAGAATGTGTTCAAAGCCAACTTGCTTTGCCATAGGAAATGAGGGTTTCTTTGTAGACCCCAAATAAAATAGTATTTTTGTTAAAGGACCTAAGACTTCAAATGCAGTTTTACATTCAAGTTCTTTATTTCTTCATGATACATAGTTTGTACAAAATATGACTTGACAGTTAATATTGCACCTGGTAAACCTATGGTTGTGCAGACCATCTTGAGTAACCTTAAACCTGACTGAAAACTAAAAGGATATTAAACATTTTAAATATATGTATATAAAGATATCAAAGATATACATAGAATTTAATTAATTCAGTGAATATAATACAAACGTATTGATCATGTCCCGCCTTTCCTCCAGTGTCGTCAGGTTGGGTTCAATTGACTTCTCTCCTTGTAGGACATACCCCTTTGCTCCGGAACTAATCTTGTTGCAAATCTTTGCACTGTTTCTAATTTCTTGACGTGCTTGACCAGGTGTGGGTTCCATACTGGTGCTGCATACTCCAATATGGGCCTGACATACACAGTGTACAGTGTCGTGAATGACTCCTTACATAGATGTCGAAACGCTATTCATAGGTTTGCCAGGTGCCCATATGCTGCAGCAGTTATTTGATTGATGTGTGCCTTAGGAGATGTTTGGTGTGATGCTCACCCCAAGATCCTTTTCCTTGAGCAAGGTTTGCAGTCTTTGACCCCCTGAGCATGTACTCCATCTGCAGTCTTCTTTGTCCTTCCCCAAGCTTCATGACCATCAAGTGACTTTATCTCGTTGACATCATAATGCTGTACGAATGTGTTCCATACTCGAGTCATCCTGGGGATCAATGATCTCAGATGAAGTGATGTTCTGGAGAAGGGTACAGCCAGAGTGGAGTTGCTGTTTTCTGCCCGTCTTGTAGTATAGAAGCTTGTTTCTCGCTGTCCTCGAAGTGGATCCAAGTGTGGTACTTTGACAATATTGGCCTTGTACATAACAGTAAGGCCACCCACATCCCTCCTGTGTTGAAGGATCTGCTGAAATGACAGATCTATCCAGGATGGGTCCAGGCAAGAGATGAGACGTCTTGCTCTGTTCTCTACTCTGTCAAGCAGTTGGAGATGAGAAGGGGGGCAGGCGAACCAAGAAAGTGGAGCATACTCAAGGTGTGAGCGTACTTGTGCCTCGTACAAAATCTTGCAACCCCTACTGTCAAACAGATGCGAGATACGGCGAAGTGCTGTAAGCTTCCTGGCTGCCTAGTTTGCAAGATTTACAACATGGTTTTTCATTGTCAGTTTGAAGTCAAATTTCACCCCAAGGATATCATCTTCCCCAGGTGCCAACACCCTCCCATTCATCCTTACTACTGCACCAGCATTACCATCATGGTGCCTAGAGATCATCATTTGTGTTTTCTCAGGTGCAAATGTTACTTGCCATCTATTTCCCCAAGCTGATATAGCTCTTAGCTGGTGATTGATGTAGCTTAGAGCAGCTGGCATTTCTTCTCTTGGATAAGTGAATGTCAATGTACAGTCGTCTGCATATGCATGGGATTCTGGGATGAGATGAAGGTCATTGAAGTAGACATTCCATAACAATGGTCCCAGAACGCTTCCTTGTGGAACACTTGCCCCAATAGGATGTCTTGCTGATTCTGTTCCATTGACAACTACCCTTAGAGATCTACCATGAAGGTAATCACTGAGGAGACATAGTGTAGAGCCTGCAATTCCCAGAGCTTGCAGTTTTGCTAAGAGGCCCTGGTGCCACACCCGGTCGAAAGCACCAGCAATGTCCAGTGCTACCACACAGCTGGCTTTGGATTCATCCAGTGACTGGTGTCACTTAGTGGAGAGGTTTAACAACAGATCAGCAGCAGAGTAACCTTTCCTGAAGCCATATTGACGGCCACAAAGTAGTGAGTGGTAGTCAAAAATCTCATTTGTCTTGAGATTATTGTCTCAAGGATCTTACCAGTGATTGACAGGAGTGACACTGGTCTGTAGTTGCTGATTTCTGCTCTGCTCTTCTTTTTGTGAACAGGGACTACATTTGCCTCTTTCCACAGAGAAGGCCATTTACACTGTACTAGGCAGTGCTGAAAGATGCGAGTTAGAGGTGCTGCTAGCTGGTCTGCATATCTTCTCAGCAATCTTGGGCTCAACTTGTCTGGGCCCACAGCCTTTTCTTGGTCAAGCGATTTAAGAAGGAAATGCACCTCCTCGTGCCTTTTTGTCACCACTGACAGTTTTGACAGAGTTCTTGCAACTAGCCAAGGAGGGTCCCTTGCTGGATCAGGAACTTGCATTTTGGTAGCAAAGTGTTCAGCAAAGAGGTCCGCCTTCTCTTGACTACTAGTAGAGGTGGTCCCATCCTGTCGATTTAGGTGGAATGAATTCATCAGGCAGATAACCTTGTCCTCTCTCTCTCCCTCTCCCTCTCTCCCTCTCTCCCTCTCTCTTCCTCTCTCCCTCTCTCTTCCTCTCTCCCTCTCTCTTCCTCTCTCCCTCCCTCCCTCCCTCTCCCTATCCCTCTGCGGTACTGGTGTAAAGGTTTGTGTGATAGTGTTGATGCCCTTATACTGGCTAGGCCACTGAAGCACTGAGCACCGACCTTAAGAGGTGATAACTTGAGTGGTTGTGTAAGCAGTTGTTTTGTGGCGTCGCTGAGGTCACCGCTGACAACTGGACTATATGATCATTCTTTAGCAGGAGTCAGTGTCACTTGCTCCAGCTCACGCGCACTATGTACCCCCACACCTCTTAGTGTTCGCTAGCGAGGTGACAAAGAAGTAAGAAATAAGCAGTGCAACAGGCCTACTGGCCAATGTTAGGCAGGTGGAGTGAGTTATCCCGCTCCTTATCCATGAGCACCCCCCAAATCCACCACAACAGACTCTATCAACCCCACCATAGTCACTTCCCTACCTCCATCACAAGCTTCACTTCCCTCCCCTCCCCCTCCCTGCCTCCATCACAAGCTTCACTTCCCTCCTCTCCCCCTCCCTGCCTCCATCACAAGCTTCACTTCCCTCCCCTCCCCCTCCCTGCCTCCATCACAAGCTTCACTTCCCTCCCCTCCCTGCCGTCATCACAACCTCCCTCCCCCCCGTCTCCATTACAAGCTTCAACCCCCCCACTCCGACAAATCCCTCCCAAGAACCACCCCCAGCTACCACTTACACAGACCAACCATCAGTTACAGCTACCATCCATTACTACCACCCGCGATGAGAGTCGTATACTGCGCACGGTTGACTGACTTGACTGGTTGAGAGTTTCTACTCACGTCACGCATAGCTGCTAAACACCAGATTATCCACCAGACTATTGTTGCCCTCTCTGCTTGCTGTTTTGGTTTATGGTGCAGCCGTCGTTACACATCTTTGGGGTTGTGATGGCTATATAGGCGTGTGGGAGTACAGGCAGCAATAGATTGATTGATCAAAATAGTTGCTAGTGTAAGCCACATCTATATAATACTGCTAACCTGCACATTACGGAACGGACATAATTACACAAGAAAACGTACATTAAGCTTAAAGGGAATTACCACTAAACCCGTAGTTCTCTTCAAATGGAAATTATCACTTCAAATCAATTCCTGACCAACCTGGCTGTGGCGCATGTGTTGGATTGCTGACTGGGGGCATCAACAGTCTGGTCGATCGGCCTGTAACCAGGAGACCTGGTTTAGGACAGGATTGCGGGGATGGTGACCCCTGGAAGTGACTACAGGTAACTTAGATATCAGACGATACTAGATAACAGAAGATATCAGAAACATTGTTGGAACAAGTGTAGAAGTCTTCAAGAAGAAACTGGACAAGTATCTTCACCATGTGCCAGATCAACCAGCCTGTGATAGATATGTGGGTAGGCGGATCAGCAGCACCATCAGCCTGGTTGATTAGGGAAGCACCAGACGAGCCTGGCCTGTGGCCGGGCTCTGAGAGTAGAAAAACTCTTGAAACTCATCAAAGGTAAAGGTTGTATCAGAAATCTTGCGTACAAAGAGGAGAGACTCGGGCAGTACAGCGGCAGACCTGGGAATGTGTGCAGAGAATGACGGCAATGTATGATTATGATTTTTGTGGTGTTGAGGCGCCATTATAAGTGTTCTTCCTCGTGGTGTTGAGGCGCCAGTATAAGTGTTCTTCCTCGTGGTGTTGAGGCGCCATTATAAGTCTTTTTTGTGGTGTTGAGGCGCCAGTATAAGTCTTTTTTTGTGGTGTTGAGGCGCCAGTATAAGTGTTCTTTCTTTGTGGTGTTGAGGCGCCATCATAAGTGTTCTTTTTTGTGGTGTTGAGGCGCCATTATAAGTGTTCTTTTTTGTGGTGTTGAGGCGCCATTATAAGTGTTCTTTTTTGTGGTGTTGAGGCGCCATTATAAGTTCTTTTTTGTGGTGTTGAGGCGCCATTATAAGTGTTCTTTTTTGTGGTGTTGAGGCGCCATTATAAGTGTTCTTTTTTGTGGTGTTGAGGCGCCATTATAAGTGTTCTTTTTTGTGGTGTTGAGGCGCCATTATAAGTGTTCTTTTTTGTGGTGTTGAGGCGCCATTATAAGTGTTCTTTTTTGTGGTGTTGAGGCGCCATTATAAGTGTTCTTTTTTGTGGTGTTGAGGCGCCATTATAAGTGTTCTTTTTTGTGGTGTTGAGGCGCCATTATAAGTGTTCTTTTTTGTGGTGTTGAGGCGCCATTATAAGTGTTCTTTTTTGTGGTGTTGAGGCGCCATTATAAGTGTTCTTTTTTGTGGTGTTGAGGCGCCATTATAAGTGTTCTTTTTTGTGGTGTTGAGGCGCCATTATAAGTGTTCTTTTTTGTGGTGTTGAGGCGCCATTATAAGTGTTCTTTTTTGTGGTGTTGAGGCGCCATTATAAGTGTTCTTTTTTGTGGTGTTGAGGCGCCATTATAAGTGTTCTTTTTTGTGGTGTTGAGGCGCCATTTTAAGTGTTCTTTTTTTGTGGTGTTGAGGCGCCATCATAAGTTCTTTTTCGTGGTGTTGAGGCGCCATCACAAGTGTTCTTTTTTGTGGTGTTGAGGCGCCATTATAAGTCTTCTTTTTTTGTGGTGTTGAGGCGCCATCACAAGTGTTCTTTTTTGTGGTGTTGAGGCGCCATCATAAGTGTTCTTTTTTGTGGTGTTGAGGCGCCAGTATAAGTGTTCTTTTTCGTGGTGTTGAGGCGCCATTATAAGTGTTCTTTTTTTGTTGTGTTGAGGCGCCATTATAAGTGTTCTTTTTTTGTGGTGTTGAGGCGCCATTATAAGTGTTCTTTTTTGTGGTGTTGAGGCGCCATCATAAGTGTTCTTTTTTGTGGTGTTGAGGCGCCAGTATAAGTGTTCTTTTTTTGTGGTGTTGAGGCGCCAGTATAAGTGTTCTTTTTTTGTTGTGTTGAGGCGCCATTATAAGTGTTCTTTTTTTGTGGTGTTGAGGCGCCATTATAAGTGTTCTTTTTTGTGGTGTTGAGGCGCCATCACAAGTGTTCTTTTTTGTGGTGTTGAGGCGCCATCATAAGTGTTCTTTTTTGTGGTGTTGAGGCGCCAGTATAAGTCTTCTTTTTTTGTGGTGTTGAGGCGCCAGTATAAGTGTTCTTTTTTTGTGGTGTTGAGGCGCCAGTATAAGTGTTCTTTTTTTGTGGTGTTGAGGCGCCAGTATAAGTCTTCTTTTTTTGTGGTGTTGAGGCGCCAGTATGTCTTCTTTTTTTGTGGTGTTGAGGAGCCAGTATAAGTGTTCTTTTTTTGTGGTGTTGAGGCGCCAGTATAAGTGTTCTTTTTTGTGGTGTTGAGGCGCCATTATAAGTGTTCTTTTTTTGTGGTGTTGAGGCGCCAGTATAAGTTCTTTTTTGTGGTGTTGAGGCGCCAGTATAAGTCTTCTTTTTTTGTGGTGTTGAGGCGCCAGTATAAGTCTTCTTTTTTTGTGGTGTTGAGGAGCCATTATAAGTGTTCTTTTTTGTGGTGTTGAGGCGCCATCATAAGTGTTCTTTTTTGTGGTGTTGAGGAGCCAGTATAAGTGTTCTTTTTTGTGGTGTTGAGGCGCCATTATAAGTGTTCTTTTTTGTGGTGTTGAGGCGCCATCATCAGCGTTCTTTTTTGTGGTGTTGAGGCGCCATTATAAGTGTTCTTTTTTGTGGTGTTGAGGCGCCAGTATAAGTGTTCTTTTTTGTGGTGTTGAGGCGCCAGTATAAGTGTTCTTTTTTGTGGTGTTGAGGAGCCAGTATAAGTGTTCTTTTTTGTGGTGTTGAGGCGCCATTATAAGTGTTCTTTTTTGTGGTGTTGAGGCGCCATCATAAGTGTTCTTTTTTGTGGTGTTGAGGCGCCATTATAAGTGTTCTTTTTTGTGGTGTTGAGGCGCCATCATAAGTGTTCTTTTTTGTGGTGTTGAGGCGCCATCATAAGTGTTCTTTTTTGTGGTGTTGAGGCGCCAGTATAAGTCTTCTTTTTTGTGGTGTTGAGGCGCCAGTATAAGTCTTCTTTTTTGTGGTGTTGAGGCGCCAGTATAAGTTCTTTTTTGTGGTGTTGAGGCGCCATTATAAGTGTTCTTTTTTTGTGGTGTTGAGGCGCCATCATAAGCGTTCTTTTTTGTGGTGTTGAGGCGCCATCATAAGTGTTCTTTTTTGTGGTGTTGAGGCGCCATCATAAGCGTTCTTTTTTGTGGTGTTGAGGCGCCATCATAAGCGTTCTTTTTTGTGGTGTTGAGGCGCCATCATAAGCGTTCTTTTTTTGTGGTGTTGAGGCGCCATCATAAGCGTTCTTTTTTTGTGGTGTTGAGGCGCCATCATAAGCGTTCTTTTTTGTGGTGTTGAGGCGCCATCATAAGCGTTCTTTTTTGTGGTGTTGAGGCGCCATCATAAGCGTTCTTTTTTGTGGTGTTGAGGCGCCATTATAAGTTCTTTTTCGTGGTGTTGAGGCGCCATCATAGGTGTTCTTTTTTTGTGGTGTTGAGGCGCCATCATAAGTTCTTTTTTTGTGGTGTTGAGGCGCCATCATAAGTTCTTTTTTTGTGGTGTTGAGGCGCCATCATAAGCGTTCTTTTTTGTGGTGTTGAGGCGCCATCATAAGCGTTCTTTTTTGTGGTGTTGAGGCGCCATCATAAGCGTTCTTTTTTGTGGTGTTGAGGCGCCATCATAAGTTCTTTTTCGTGGTGTTGAGGCGCCATCATAGGTGTTCTTTTTTTGTGGTGTTGAGGCGCCATCATAAGTTCTTTTTTTGTGGTGTTGAGGCGCCATCATAAGCGTTCTTTTTTTGTGGTGTTGAGGCGCCATCATAAGTGTTCTTTTTTTGTGGTGTTGAGGCGCCATCATAAGTGTTTTTCCTCGTGGTGTTGAGGCGCCATCATAAGTGTTCTTCCTCGTGGTGTTGAGGCGCCATCATAAGTGTTCTTCCTCGTGGTGTTGAGGCGCCATCATAAGTGTTCTTCCTCGTGGTGTTGAGGCGCCATCATAAGTGTTCTTCCTCGTGGTGTTGAGGCGCCATCATAAGCGTTCTTCCTCGTGGTGTTGAGGCGCCATCATAAGTGTTCTTTTTTGTGGTGTTAAGGCGCCATTATAAGTGTTCTTTTTTGTGGTGTTGAGGCGCCATCATAAGTGTTCTTCCTCGTGGTGTTGAGGTGCCATCATAAGTGTTCTTTTTTGTGGTGTTAAGGCGCCATTATAAGTGTTCTTTTTTGTGGTGTTGAGGCGCCATCATAAGTGTTCTTCCTCGTGCACTCAGGATTTGCATTAACAGGTTTCTGTACAAGACAAAAAAAATGTTGAAGAATGTTTGTCATGTTTGAAGTTGACGAACCTGTGAGCTCAGAGATCTTCACATGTTCAACACACTTCGAATTAGGACTGATGTGGACCAGCAGCGGCAGGTTCTCTCCCACCTGACTCACCGTAGCAACAACCTGGTTGACCAGGCAAGCATCAGACAAGCTTGGCCCAAGGCCGGGCTGCGGCAGTGGGGAAAACTCTGGAAATTGGTCACAGGTAGTCACCATCGCCGCTCTTCGTCGAGCCACCATGAATATCGCGGTTCTCACCACAAAAAAACATTAATTTTTAAAACTTCAAACCCCAGGAAAACCACAAGTTAAACTGGAGTTTATAGCATTCCATGTGGGGAGAATTCTGTATCGGTGACATGGCCACATTTGCCGACACGCCTCCCAACCCATCCTCTTAACCAGAATCAAATATATAGATTTCTCTCATACGGTTGCAAAAGACCTCTGTTACATTATCTTTGGTTAGGTTAAGTTGTGCATCTTGAAGCAACAACCAGTTATACATAACCCGCACATGGCAGAATGAAACTTATGAAGACACAGTGTCGGTCCGACTTGGACTGTTAACTAGTCCGATTTTGATGTGTGTACTCACCTATTTGCACTCACCTATTTGTGGTTGCAGGGGTCGAGTCTTAGCTCCTGGCCCCGCCTCTTCACCGGTTGCTACTGGGCCCCCTCTCTCCCTGCTCCATGAGCTTTATCAAACATCGTCTTAAAACTGTGTATGGTTCCTGCCTCCACTACATCATTCTCTAGGCTATTCCACTGCCTTACAACTCTATGACTGAAGAAATACTTTCTAATATCTCTCTGACTCATTTGTGTCTTCAACTTCCAACTGTGGCCTCTTGTTTCTGTGTCCCCTCCCTGGAACATCCTGTCTTTGTCCACCTTGTCTATTCCATGCAGTATTTTATATGTCGTTATCATGTCTCCCCTGACCCTCCTGTCCTCCAGTGTCGTCAGGCCGATTTCCCTTAATCTTTCTTCATAGGATATTTCCCTTAGCTCTGGAACTAACCTTGTCGCAAACCTTTGTACTTTCTCTAGTTTCTTGACGTGCTTTATCAAGTGCGGGTTCCAAACAGGTGCTGCATACTCCAGTATGGGCCTGACATACACGGTGTACAGTGTCTTGAACGATTCCTTACTAAGGTATCGGAATGCTGTTCTCATGTTTGCCAGGCGCCCATATGCTGCAGCAGTTATCTGATTGATGTGTGCTTCCGGAGACATGCTCGGTGTTATACTCACCCCAAGATCTTTCTCCTTGAGTGAGGTTTGCAGTCTTTGGCCACCTAGCCTATACTCTGTCTTTGGTCTTCTGTGCCCTTCCCCTATCTTCATGACTTTGCATTTGGCAGGATTAAATTCGAGAAGCCATTTGCTGGACCAGGTGTCCAGTCTGTCCAGGTCTCTTTGAAGTCCTGCCTGGTCCTCATCAGATTTAATTCTCCTCATTAACTTCACATCATCTGCAAACAGGGACACTTCTGAGTCTAACCCTTCCATCATGTCGTTCACATATACCAAAAATAGCACTGGTCCTAGGACCGACCCCTGTGGGACCCCGCTCGTCACAGGTGCCCACTGTGATACATCATTACGTACCATGACTCGTTGTTGCCTCCCTGTCAGGTATTCTCTGATCCATTGCAGTGCCCTTCCTGTTATATGCGCCTGATGCTCTAGCTTCTGCACTAATCTCTTGTGAGGAACTGTGTCAAAGGCCTTCTTGCAGTCCAAGAAGATGCAATCAACCCTCCCCCCTCTCTCATGTCTTCTGTTATTTTATCATAAAACTCCAGAAGGTTTGTGACACAGGATTTGCCTTCCATGAATCTGTGCTGGTTGGCATTTATACTCTTGTTCCGTTCCAGGTGCTCCACCACTCTCCTCCTGATAATCTTCTCCATAACTTTGCATACTATACACATCAATGACACAGGTCTATAGTTTAGTGCCTCTTTTCTGTCTCCTTTTTTTAAAAATGAGAACTACATTTGCCGTCTTCCATACCTCAGGTAGTTGCCCAGTTTCCAGGGACGTGTTGAAGATTGTGGAAAGTGGCACGCACAACATATCTGCTCCCTCTCTAAGGACCCACGGGGAGATGTCCGGTCCCATTGCCTTTGAGGTATCGATGTCCCTTAGCAGTTTCTTCTCCTCCTCATCTGTATGTATGTCGTCCAACACTTGTTGGTGTATTCCTTGCTGGTGTCCCCATTTGATCTATCCCCCCATAGTCCTTCCTGTCTCTACTGTAAATACTTCCTTAAATCTCGTGTTGAGCTCCTCACATACCTCTTGATCGTTTCTTGTGAGTTCTCCACCTTCTTTCCTCAGCCTTATCACCTGGTCCTTGACTGTTGTCTTCCTCCTAATGTGGCTATACAGCAGTTTCGGGTCAGATTTGACTTTCGATGCTATGTCGTTTTCATACTGTCGCTGGGCCTCCCTCCTTATCTGTGCATACTCGTTTCTGGCTCTTCTACTAATCTCCTTGTTTTCCTGGGTCCTATGCCTCCTGTACCTTTTCCATTCTTTGCCTCCCTACACCTTCGGGTAAACCAAGGACTCGTTTTGGTCTTCCTATTATTTCTGTTTCCCTTGGGAACAAACCTTTCCTCTGCCTCCTTGCACTTTGTTGCCACGTATTCCATCATCTCGTTTACTGATTTTCCTACCATTTCTCTGTCCCACTGAACCTCCTGCAGGAAGTTTCTCATACCTGTGTAGTCCCCCTTTTATAGTTTGGCCTGTCCCCTTCAGTTCCTGTTACCTTCTCCACTTATAACTCTACTATATAATCAAAACTCAGAACCACGTGATCGCTAGCTCCAAGGGGCCTCTCGTAAGTGATGTCCTCAATGTCTGAACTGCTCAGGGTGAACACAAGATCCAGTCTTGCTGGCTCATCCTCCCCTCTCTCTCTGGTTGTGTCCCTGACATGTTGATGCATGAGGTTTTCAAGTACCACATCCATCATCTTGGCTCTCCATGTTTCGGGACCCCCATGTGGCTCCAGGTTTTCCCAGTCGATCTCCCTGTGGTTGAAATCGCCCATTACCAGTAACTTTGCTCTGTTCGAGTGAGCTCTTCTTGCCACCTCAGCCAGTGTGTCCACCATCACCCTGTTGTTTTCTTCGTACTCCTCTCTTGGCCTCCTGCAGTTCTGTGGTGGGTTATACATCACTCCAATGACTACTTTATGTTCTCCGGACTGAATTGTACCTACAATGTAGTCTCTTTCTCCAATCATGTCCATGCCTTCCATTTCCTCAAATCCCCATCGGTGTTTTATGAGCAGTGCAACCCCTCCTCTCCCTCTACTCCTCCTATCTTTCCTCAGGATCTGATATCCCGTTGGGAAGATTGTGTCTGTTATTGTCTCAGCGAGTTTTGTTTCTGTGACTGCTATGATGTCTGGGGATTTTTCACTGATTCTTTCGTTCCACTCATGTTTATTCGTTATTCCATCCGCGTTTGTGTACCAAACTTTCAGTTTCTTTTCTATCATTGTGGTCATGCAAGAATATTGGGGTTGGGGGAGCGAGAGCCTTGGTGGGGGCCTATATGGGGCTGTGGTGTAGGTGGGGTTTGTGATGATGGGGGTGGGGTCAGAATGCCCATAAGGGACAGCTGTTGGGGTGAGGTTTGTGATATGGGGGTTGGTGGCAGAGGGAACAGTGAGTGGGTTGTAGTATAGGTTGCTCAGTTGTGTGTGTGTGTGTGTGTGTGTGTGTGTGTGTTAGAACAGTGATGAAATAATATTTATTTGGAAAATTTATGTTTATTTGAAAAATAAAGGGCATTGATATGACCAAAAATTGATTGAATAAAAGATATGACCACCCGATGCTTTTACAAGCATTGCTTCATTCTTTGGCATAGACTCGACCAATGTTGAACATATTTTGGCAAGTTCTTCGTCGTGGTACCAGGCCACAATAACAGCAGCAATTAGCTTCTCCAGTTAAAATGTCCTGTTTGGCTATCCTGCGTTTGGTTACTGCCCATAGATTGTCAATTGGGTTGAGGTCAGGAGAGTTTACTGGCCAATTTAGACCGCTTAGCCCACACTCTTCGAAGAAGAATAATTTATGTTAAGCGCTAAATCCATGGGGATCATTCAGCGCATGAAATGGAGGCTTGATCCTCCGTCTGCTGAGCGCCAGACAGACGCGCTTCCTATTTGTACTCACCTAGTTAACACACTCTTCGAAGAATGACAATATTTTTTCTGGAAGTGTAGCATGAAGCAAGATGCTGCTGGAAAACGCCTTCTCCATCAGGAAAGTCTGGATCCTCAGAGGGAAGCAAGTGAGTTGCTAGGATTGTCTTGTATTTGTCACTGATCATTGTTCCCTCAACAATAAATAGCAAGGCATCCAGGACATTTAGTAGTAAACCTACCACAAAACATTTTAGGTGGTTATTTTGGTGCTTGTTAAATGTGTCCATTCTGAAGAGATTCGCCTTTGTTCCGTCCCACCACCAGTGATCTGTACCCATGTACTTCAAAATGCGCCTCATCCCTTATCATCGACTGCTCTCCGCAGCCGATTTTTCTTCATAGCAGCAGTCAGTAATTGTTTCTTGACCGGCTTTCTGGCAGTCCTGCCAATTTAAAGGAGCCTTCATCGAACAGATTATATATATATTATATATATATATATATATATATATATATATATATATATATATATATATATATATATATATATATATATATATATATATATATATGCAAAACAACCACTCTGAAAAAATAGAGAAATTCCAAGCGCTTTCGTGACTACTCACATTATCACATTATATATATATATATATTATATATATATATATATATATATATATATATATATATATATATATATATATATATATATATATATATATATATATATATATATTACAGGTAGTAGGTTGGTAGACAGCAACCGCCCAGGGAGGTACTACCGTCCTGCCAAGTGAGTGTTAAACGAAAGCCTGTAATTTTACATGATGGTAGGATTGCTGGTGTCCTTTTTTCTGTCTCATAAACATGCAAGATTTCAGGTACATCTTGCTACTTCTACTTACACTTAGGTCACACTACACATACATGTACAAGCATATATACACACACCCCTCTGAGTTTTTCTTCTATTTTCTTACTAATTCTTGCTCTTGTTTATTTCCTCTTATCTCCATGGGGAAGTGGAACAGAATTCTTCCTCCGTAAGCCATGCGTGTTGTAAGAGGCGACTAAAATGCTGGGAGCAAGAGGCTAGTAACCCCTTCTCCTGTATAAATTACTAAATGTAAAGGGAGAAACTTCCGTTTTTTTTCTTTTAGGCCACCCTGCCTCGGTGAGATACGGCCAGTGTGTTGAAAGAAAGATAGAATATATATATATATATATATATATATATATATATATATATATATATATATATATATATATATATATATATATATATATATATATATATATCTTTCTTTCAACACACTGGCCGTATCTCACCGAGGCAGGGTAGCCTAAAAGAAAAAAAACGGAAGTTTCTCCCTTTACATTTAGTAATTTATACAGGAGAAGGGGTTACTAGCCTCTTGCTCCCAGCATTTTAGTCGCCTCTTACAACACGCATGGCTTACGGAGGAAGAATTCTGTTCCACTTCCCCATGGAGATAAGAGGAAATAAACAAGAACTAGAACAAAAATAGAAGAAAACCCAGAGGGGTGTGTGTATATATATGCTTGTACATGCATGTGTAGTGTGACCTAAGTGTAAGTAGAAGTAGCAAGACATACCTGAAATCTTGCATGTTTGTGAGACAGAAAAAAAGGACACCAGCAAACCTACCATCATGTAAAACAATTACAGGTTTTCATTTTACACTCACTTGGCAGGACGGTAGTACCTCCCTGGGCGGTTGCTGTCTACCAACCTACTACCACACATTATATATATATATATATATATATATATATATATATATATATATATATATATATATATATATATATATATATATATATATATATATATATGCAATAAGATCACAGGTGATTTCAGAATATCCAAAACAACCACTCTGAAAGAATAGAGAAATTCCAAGCGATTTCGTGACTACTCACATTATCAAGGAACTATGAAAGTAAAGCATCTAAGGAAGGTATATAAGGGGTCTGGCCAACACCTCACTATCAGATCCCACAACGGTTAAACACCTGACGCGCGCCGACCCAATTGGACAGGTCCTTTGCACAACTCACCCACAAACTATTCTACCCAAGAAAATTTTTAAAATTATTATTTGTCCAGTGCATTATTAAATTCTTCCCAAATTCTATTAATTATAAATGGATCTAATTTATATAAACCAAAGGAAATATTCATATTATTGTCAAAACTGCTTTTTATGAAACAAGATTCAATTATATTCCTGTCGACCATGGACTTGTTTGATACTACTTTCTCAACTTTTTGAAAATCAATTGGATGGTTAAAATCTCTTACATGAATAAATAGAGCATTGGAATCTTGTCCAGTTCTAATGCTATATTAAACAAAATAAATATAGCATTAGAACTGGACAAGATTCCAATGCTCTATTTATTCATGTAAGAGATTTTAACCATCCAATTGATTTTCAAAAAGTTGAGAAAGTAGTATCAAACAAGTCCATGGTCGACAGGAATATAATTGAATCTTGTTTCATAAAAAGCAGTTTTGACAATAATATGAATATTTCCTTTGGTTTATATAAATTAGATCCATTTATAATTAATAGAATTTGGGAAGAATTTAATAATGCACTGGACAAATAATAATTTTAAAAATTTTCTTGGGTAGAATAGTTTGTTGGTGAGTTGTGCAAAGGACCTGTCCAGTTGGGCCGGCGCGCGTCAGGTGTTTAACCGTTGTGGGATCTGATAGTGAGGTGCTGGCCAGACCCCTTATATACCTTCCTTGTATGCTTTACTTTTATAGTTCCTTGATAATGTGAGTAGTCACGAAAGCGCTTGGAATTTCTCTATTCTTTCAGAGTGGTTGTTTTGCATATATCTATATATATATATATATATATATATATATATATATATATATATATATATATATATATATTGTGTGTGCGTGCGTGTGTGTGCACGCGCAAAACCACTGTGAAAGAATAGAGAAATTCCAAGCGCTTTCGTGAATACTCCTATTCTTTCACACTGGTTGTTTTGCATATTCTGAAATCACCTGTTTACTGTGATCTTATTGCATATGCATATATGTATATATATATATATATATATATATATATATATATATATATATATATATATATATATATATATATATATATATATATATATATATATATATATATATATACAGGTAGTGTTAGGGAAGGGCACCATACAGGTAGTGTTAGGGAAGGGCACCATACAGGTAGTGTTAGGGAAGGGCACCATACAGGTAGTGTTAGGGAAGGACACCATACAGGTAGTGTTAGGGAAGGACACCATACAGATAGTGTTAGGGAAGGGCACCATACAGGTAGTGTTAGGGAAGGGCACCATACAGGTAGTGTTAGGGAAGGACACCATACAGGTAGTGTTAGGGAAGGACACCATACAGGTAGTGTTAGGGAAGGACACCATACAGGTAGTGTTAGGGAAGGACACCATACAGATAGTGTTAGGGAAGGGCACCATACAGGTAGTGTTAGGGAAGGACACCATACAGGTAGTGTTAGGGAAGGACACCATACAGATAGTGTTAGGGAAGGGCACCATACAGGTAGTGTTAGGGAAGGGCACCATACAGGTAGTGTTAGGGAAGGGAACCATACAGGTAGTGTTAGGGAAGGGCACCATACAGGTAGTGTTAGGGAAGGACACCATACAGATAGTGTTAGGGAAGGGCACCATACAGGTAGTGTTAGGGAAGGGCATTAAGAGGAAGTTATAGATGCCGTTAACATAAACATTAGCCAATATCAACATAATTTGCCGATTCTCGATTTAAATCGATACAGATTCCGGGTAATTTTTATATTTGCTTTTCAGTTTGAGGTCTCTTTGTCGACGTATTTTAATCGTTTTTGCGCTTGGGAAAATTGTTCTCGCATTTTTGAGGTGGGAGGGACTGATTCCCCTCAAAACTACATATTGAAGGATGATGGACTGATTGTATCGTCTTCACATCTCTATTCTTTCTGCTAACTCTTCTATACGGGACTGAAGAATGCTTCAGTGTAGGCGGCAAGTTTCTGGATGAAGTTACCGAGGTGTTGCACGTGCATTCATTATGAACCTCCTAAGTAGTGTTCATAGTTGAACACCTTTATGCTAAATATTCTATTTTCTAAAGGGTTATTTTCAATGTTTTTTCCCCAGAACCTAGTAGCTGCTCTCACGTTATCTGCTCTCCTTCTAATCCCCCTCTTTACTACGATTTTTTCCCATGGAAACTGATTTATTGGTGTAACTTTAGCATTCCTTGTGATGAAAATGGCTTTGGAAAATGGCTTTGAAAACCGCTAAGTTGAAGAATGAGACACTTGTGCAACATTTGGGAATCTTTATTGTGGAAGCGTTTCTCCAGCCAGTGGCTTCTTCAGTCCAATACAGAGAATAACAGGAAGATGAGAAGTAGGAGGTAATCAGTCCCTCAGCCTGGAATCTGTATATTCAGTCTGTTCCTTGTTGACTTGGAAGTTTGTGTTAAATTACTTCCCGCAGCCTTTTGGCTCTTTGTGAATATAATAATTTTTATATATTAATAAATTTGTGATGTCATGTGACTGCCGCGGCGACGATGATTGATCAAAGTGTTACATGTCGCAACATATGTGGTAATTGAAGCTCAGTGATTCTCCTACCCATCCTTCACCTTCAGTCTTTGTCTCTAATGTGTGTACAGGACAATAAAAATAGTATATAGTTCATAGTTTTTAATATATATGTATATATATTATATATAAACTAAATTACATATACTTATACTACTGTACAAAAGGAAGATAGACGGCAAGGCACATTTGAATGCAGTGTGGTTGTGTTAGAGGTGAGTATGTGTGGTGGGGGTGTTGTGGCTAAAAGCAGAGACTTGTGTGTGTGTGTTTTTGTGCTTGTGTTTCGTTGCTGTGTGTTTTGGTGAGCAGAGGTGTGTGTGTGTGTGTGTGTGTGTGTGTGTATTCACGCTAGAGCAGTGTATGTTCGTATTGTGTGAAAGTTAGTGTGTTGTGTGGTGGGCAGAAGATGCGTTTTTTTTCTTTTGTATCTGTTAGGATGTGTTGTGTAGGTGTATGTGGTGGAGCTCACAGCCTGGGTCTGCTCTGCTGACGGCGATTGCTGCCGGGGTAGAAGAAGTTGGCACTAGAGGTGCTAGATGGAACCACAAGCTCTGCGTCAGGATTGATTGGTGGCCGTGGGTGCCTATAGTTGACGGCAGTGTCGCCAGCAAGAGAGTGTGGCAGTTTGAGAGTGCTAGGGTGCTGTTGCACTTGCTGTAGGGTGCTGGGGTGCTGTTGTACCTGCTGTAGGGTGCTGGGGTGCTGCTGCGCCTGCTGTAGGGTGCTGGGGTGCTGCTGCGCCTGCGGTACAACTGGGATGATGTTATGGTGTGTAAGAAAAACTGGCT
>NC_091334.1:8029460-8049460 GCF_038502225.1 Cherax quadricarinatus
CTCGCTCTCTCTCTCACCCCTCTCTCTCTCACCCCTCGCTCTCTCACTCTCACCCCTCTCTCTCACCCCTCTCTCTCTCACCCCTCGCTCTCTCTCACCCCTCGCTCTCTCTCTCACCCCTCGCTCTCTCTCTCACCCCTCGCTCTCACCCCTCTCTCTCACCCCTCGCTCTCTCTCACCCCTCGCTCTACCATGGTAGGAACTATCATTGCCGTTAAAAACAAAGTACCGCTACATATTGCAGTTTTTCTTACGATGTTATAGATATGTCAGTCATGTCTACAGTGACTCTCATCTTTACTTACGATGTTATAGATATGTGAGTCATGTCTACAGTGACTCATCTTTACTTACGATGTTATAGATATGTCAGTCATGTCTACAGTGACTCTCATCTTTACTTACGATGTTATAGATATGCGAGTCATGTCTACAGTGACTCTCATCTTTACTTACGATGTTATAGATATGTCAGTCATGTCTACAGTGACTCTCATCTTTACTTACGATGTTATAGATATGTCAGTCATGTCTACAGTGACTCTCATCTTTACTTACGATGTTATAGATATGTGAGTCATGTCTACAGTGACTCATCTTTATCTCTTCGCAGTTTCCTGTATTTTATGACACTGAATTTCTGCCGTTATTATTTACTCCCATATTTCTGTTGCCTCTATTATTAAATTCCTTGCTTCGTCTTTGCCTTTATTTAACCAAGTCTTTTTATAGCTCTTTATATTATAAAGGAAGATAGGAAAGTCTTATGATGAATATAAGGATACAAACGAGCCCATACGAAGAACATAAAACGAAACATGTGAAGAATATGTTGGATAAATACATGAGTGGATGTGGGTGGGTGTGAGTTGGACCTGATAGCTTGTGCTACCAGGTCGGTTGCCGTGTTCCTCCCTTAAGTCAATGTGACCTGACCTGACTAGGTTGGGTGCATTGGCTTAAGCCGGTAGGAGACTTGGACCTGCCTCGCATGGGCCAGTAGGCCTTCTGCAGTGTTCCTTCGTTCTTATGTTCTTATGAATATCGTGTATTTCACCTTTAAGTTAAGGCCCTCTTCACCTATGTGCCGAAATGTGTAGTACTCACTAATGTTTAATTTTCTCTATGTAAATTGGCCGGTATTTGTTAGTCTGTTGCGTGTAAATTTTCATTTATGTTCAGATAGTTTTTTTTATTCCGCCTTACACAAGTCATTAACATTAATTACAAAGTGAACCCTGTGGGGCTCCGCTAGTAACATTTCAAGGTGGAGATATCTTAACTCTTAACATATTACATTCTCCTTCAAACAACGGCTTGTACGTTGTAATATTTTGTGTGAAATTACGTATTAATAGCCATTGTGAGAGTCGGAGAAGACTAAATAATGATTATGAAGTAATAAGTGGGAGAGCTTAAAAGGTTGAGGGGTGAGAGTAGAGGGTGGGTGGTAGAGAGGGTTGGTTCCCAGGGCCAGTATTGGCTGGGCAGGTTTGTCTGACGCCATGTTAGTAAGGCGGTCAAGGGCGGCATCTTCTCTATTGCCATCACCAACAATATTGCTACTACTATGGGCCACACTTGCTGCCTCTTACCACCACCACCACCACCACCTTCACTCCTGTCACTCGCTTCTCACATCCGACTTAACGAGCGTAGTGTTTGCTATATACAGTGTATCGTCCACTGTCAATATTGGTTTTATGATGTTTGGATTATAAGGCGCCATCTTCGCGTTTACTTCGTCGATGCGAGTTATTTGTGTAATGCTGTACCTTCCAGTCCTAGATTTGACTACCACGCTCGTCGCTATGTGACAGACCATTCTTAAAACCCACTTTAAGTGGTCAGGTTACTTAGCCTTTGTTTACCTCTTTCTTCCTCTCTACCTACAATCATTTTTTTTTTTTGTCGCTACTTTATCCTACCCCAGTCCTTCTCTTCCCCATGTTTACTATCCATAGGAAATCACTATCTTATCCTATCCTAGGAAACACTAATAAGACAAATGACTGGCGACAGCTTGAGAGAAATGGACACGAGTGCATTCACTTACAACACCTTTATTGAAGACTTTTTGATCCCTGGATCTTCATTTGAAGTGATTAAGTTCCGAGGACCGAAATGTTCTCTATAAAGGTATCAAAATTTGTATTACTGACAGTCTCTCTAAAACACTACTCTGTGAGCGAAATGTGGTCATTAATGGTTTTTATATTTTATTTTGTCTACCATGGTGTTGGTATCTCCTAAAATTGTATGTCCATCTTTACCATGGTGTTGATATCTTCCATTTCCTGTCCCTTCCCTGCTATGGTAGCATGATATATTTAGCAAATGACACCTGCTGTGGATACTTCCTTCTTTTTTCAACCGTAACGTTAACGGACTTGGTGGGCGAAACGTTGACGTTAATGAAAGTTAACCATGTATCATCTACTGCACCTGAGTCATGTTAGTAGTTACACAACATTACAGCTGAACGAGATGGTACCCACTCAAACTTTACTGGTACATATTGTCATTTTCTAGCACAACGAATAAGGAGTCACAATACCGTGGCTGCAACAATTCACCAGAAACCAGATAGCAAAAATGTAGCCTTTCCTACCTTCCACGTGATATATTCTTCACTTCCGTCAACATAGTATATTTCCTCAGTGTCCTCTAAAATATTGTTAGACGATTGAGCTGCCCGAGTTTAGATCCGTCTTTAGTGTACATACGCTCGACATCTGTTTTTTTTGTGCTGGATGAGTCATGCAGGTTTAGCGTTTTGTGAATAGAATAATAATGTTTTTTTCTATTTATGTTGGTATATGAAGTGGAGTGAGTGTTAGTGGACTGGAGGAGTGACGTGATCCTGTTGTGGTGGCTACAGATGTAAGTACGTGTGTGTGTGTGTGTGTGTGTGTGTGTGTGTGTGTGTGTGTGTGTGTGTGTGTGTGTGTGTGTGTGTGTGTGTGTGTGTGTGTGTGTTGGTTGATTGGTTAGGCTTAAAGTTAATCTACTAAACTAGTGTATATTATAAATGGGTGGTGTGCCGGGCTGGGGTGGCTGTGCTGGCCGCTGGGTAGTCAACAAGGAAGTCTAACATTAGGCTGACCTGCAATGGTAGAACTACTCTCGAAAACTGTCCTGGCTGTATCACAGCTATCTCTTATTGAAGACTGATAGTCACCTGTGCAATGACGCCAGATGTACTCACGCCACGTATACAGACACCAGGTATACTGACGCCACGCATACTGACGCCAGGTATAGACATCAGGTATACTGACACCAGGTATACAGACACCAGGTACACTTCAAATTATACACGTTGCTGGAGACTTGTGGTTAATATAATAAATTGATATATAACTCATTGTAAGTGCGCGCTCGCGCTCTAGCAATGAAAAAACTTAAATGTAATTTGTATGTCATTACTTATGTGTACTTGAGTAGCTTGTATACCCTGTGAGAGGTAGGTTATGGTGGTGGGAGTAAGTGTTATGGTGGTGGGAGTAAATGTTATGGTGGTGGGAGTAAGTGTTATGGTGGTGGGAGTGTTGAATGAAGTGCCGAAAAGCTGGGACTTCTATTTATGTTGATGAAGATGTGGAATAAACTTGGTGAAAAGTATGAGACGTTGTATCATGTTGGTGGAAGTGTAGAATAAATTGACTGAGAATCCGGGAAGGGATCATCGGCATGGATAACGGATCATATGATACGATCACGGATCTCGACACAATGTCGAGATCCGTGATTGTAGACTCTTCAGTCTACTACCCCTCAAGAGAGGTTCCTTGACGCTGGTGAGGGGCTCTTCATCTAGGGAATTAGATCTGTGCTCCAATTCCCTGAATTGAGCCTGAATCCCCCCCCACGTGCGCTGTATAATTCTACGAGTTTAGCGCTTCCCTGTGATTATAATAATAATAATAATAATGATAATTCAGTCTACTAGCGGGAAACTCGAGAAACTTTACTGAGAGGAAGGTAGGCAGGAGTCTTGAAGAGGAAACTGCTCCATCACTCAGGCTATGATGGCTGCTGGGGTACCACCTCTCGAAACCTGTCATATGTATATCACAGGTGGCTGTGCACACCTGGCTGACAGATGCAACAGTTTGGTTGACCATGCAGTTATAGTAAGGATGGTTTTGTGGTAAACAACTCCGTAGAGTTTCTAAGGAATTTAGTGTTAGGTTCTCCGCCGTCAGGCGTTATCGTCCCGTTTAATGTAATTATTAGCCATTAACTGTAAGTAAATTTAGGATAATTAAAGTTTAAGGAATCTAATCTAAGATGTAATTTTGGTCTGTGCTTAGATGGTAGATAAACTGAGGCAGTACATGCGTGGGTGATGCTGTGACTCTTAGTGAAGCAGCACCTTCAGCCTCGCTCTTTACACCTTTCTATTATGTTTTACAATACGGACGAGTGGGTGAGAAAGACTCATACAACAGCTGGGTATTTTTATTGTCGAGAATATAGATACCCAGCTGTTGCACACGTCTTACTCGTCTGTATTCCTTCTCTTCTACTATTGACTTGTTCTCACGTAGATACTCAACGTGTCTGTATCGCTGGTAGCGACCTGAAGATGTAGTATCGTGCACTGCTTGTGTTGTATGACTCGGAGTGGGCCACAGCTCCAGGAGTGACACTGGCTCCATTCTCCCTAAGCTAATTGAGGCCCTGTCTGGAGAAGCCAGGCTGTTGGTGATGGCCTCACATGCTGAGAGACCTCGGCAGTGGTGCAAGTTTAAAGACACACGCGATAGATTGATCAATACGGAGCAACTGTGTGTGGGGGGGGGCTGCTTTGTGCAATTGTTTTTTTTTCCTTACTAAAGGTTTAGTTTACCTGTTATATTGAGTAGCGGCACGTTTAGCCTCACTTTGACATCGTTCAGTGGCCATTATGGTCGTAATAGTTTACCTTGACGTTATTTGGTGGCCATTATGATCCATTTTGACGTTGTTTAGCTGGTCATGCGTGTGTGATTTCCAGGAAATGTTTTTTGTTAATTGCTCGTTGACTAGCACTATTTGGCTGCTAGGGCAGTGGAAAGCTTCGGAGAGATCACTGGATGCCTGTGTCGACTGCTCCACGGGGAAACACGGTTTCCTGATGGTCCGTGTTTAATAACATTGCACGTGACACGTTGAAAGTTGATTGCTAATTTCCGTGTATGTCATTGTGTAGTGTTGTGGTAGTAATTATTCATCACCTCTACTAGGTGTGTTTTAGCTGATACTCTAAGTGAAGTACAAGTATAATTCATCTTCACTTAGACTTGCACAAGTCATCTTCACGGCATAATTCATCTTCACTAAGACTTGCACAAGTCATCTTCACGGCATAATTCATCTTCACAGCATCCTTCACTAACTGCACATCTTCACAGCATCCTTCACTAACTGCACATCTTCACAGCATCCTTCACTAACTGCACATCTTCACAGCATCCTTCATTAACTGCACATCTTCACAGCATCCTTCACTAACTGTACATCTTCACAGCATCCTTCACTAACTGCACATCTTCACAGCATCCTTCATTAACTGCACATCTTCACAGCATCATTTAACTGCACATCTTCACAGCATCCTTCACTAACTGTACATCTTCACAGCATCCTTCACTAACTGTACATCTTCACAGCATCCTTCACTAATTGTACATCTTCGCAGCATCCTTCACTAACTGCACATCACAGCATCCTTCACTAACTGCACATCACAGCATCCTTCACAAACTGCAGGTCTTCACAGCATCCTTCACAAACTACACATCTTCACAGCATCCTTCACAAACTACACATCTTCACAGCATCCTTCACTAACTACATTTTCACAGCATCCTTCACTAACTGCACGTCTTCACAGCATCCTTCACTAACTGTACATTTTCACAGCATCCTTCACTAACTGTACATTTTCACAGCATCCTTCACTAACTACACATCTTCACAGCATCCTTCACAAACTACACATCACAGCATCCTTCAACTACACATCACAGCATCCTTCACTAACTGCACATCACAGCATCCTTCACAAACTACACATCACAGCATCCTTCACTAACTGCACATCACAGCATCCTTCACAAACTACACATCACAGCATCCTTCACTAACTGCACATCACAGCATCCTTCACAAACTACACATCACAGCATCCTTCACTAACTGTATATCTTCGCAGCATCTTTCACCTTGATTACTCACCAGTGTAATTAAAGTAAGCTATTCAAATCATAGGATGAAAAGAGTGCTAGAGTAACGTGTCTGTTTCATGCTTAAAGGAGGATCGAGCCTCCCTCATTCCTTGTACTGAATGGCCCACACTCTTTTAGCGCGTTTGAAAGGGGAAATCCACGTTGGTTCGTCTGTGCTAGCATATGTTCAAATTAAAAAAAAAAATAGCCAGAATGACCTTTGCTCGCAAGATCCGACTCTCCTGAATGACCTTCATTATTTGACTTGTAATTTAATAAACTTTACTTTTGTTTGTTTGGGATCCGTTGTAACCCAGAACTGTCTCAGGGTTAAAGGACAGGCTCTTACCTGGGCTTTATATATTCGGCAGTATTAGTAAAATTTTGATAGCTTTTCGGTAGAACTAAATGCATTATTTTGAACGGATGGTTTCAAATTGTGTGTGTCTCTGTGTGTGTGTGTGTGTGTGTGTGTGTGTGTGTGTGTGTGTGTGTATATATATATATATATATATATATATATATATATATATATATATATATATATATATATATATATATAAAATATATATATATATATATATATATATATATATATATATATATATATATAATGGGGTGTAGATACTTACAAATATGTTAATGAGCTTCCAGCACTGGCAGTGTTTATAAACAACGTCCTCGTGTGGGTCGACTTATGGATGACACGAATCACTTCAGTCTCCCTCGTCTCAGTAAATCCCTCTTAAGAATATCACTTTTTCACTTCCAGTCACAGATAGTCTCCTAAAATCTCTTAAGGAGAGTGAGGATGGGTGTTAGGTCAGACACACGTGTGTCTCCACTGGCGGCTGGTTCTCGACTGATGTTATAGAGCAAGCTGGTGCCGTGTTCTTCAGATCTGCCGGTACCTGCAAGGGAGGGGAACGGCCGGGGGGGGGGGAGCTGCCTAGGAGATGGGGATGGGGGGATGGAAGGTCGGAATAATTGTTGGGGGGAGGAGGGTGTGGGAAGGAAGTGCAAAGGAGGATATGATTACCTGATGGGGAAGTTAGAGGTGGGGAAGCAAAGATATGATGGGATTTTTACACTACTGTCTTCACCACCACACCTCCACTACTGTCTTCACCACCACACCTCCACTACTGTCTTCACCACCACACCTCTACTACTGTCTTCACCACCACACCTCTACTACTGTCTTCACCACCACACCTCTACTACTGTCTTCACCACCACACCTCCACTACTGTCTTCACCACCACACCTCCACTACTGTCTTCACCACCACACCTCCACTACTGTCTTCACCACCACACCTCCACTACTGTCTTCACCACCACACCTCCACTACTGTCTTCACCACCACACCTCTACTACTGTCTTCATCACCACACCTCCACTACTGTCTTCACCACCACACCTCTACTACTGTCTTCACCACACCTCCACTACTGTCTTCACCACCACACCTCTACTACTGTCTTCACCACACCTCCACTACTGTCTTCACCACCACACCTCCACTACTGTCTTCACCACCACACCTCTACTACTGTCTTCACCACCACACCTCCACTACTGTCTTCACCACCACACCTCTATTACTGTCTTCACCACCACACCTCCACTACTGTCTTCACCACCACACTTCCACTACTGTCTTCACCACCACACCTCCACTACTGTCTTCACCACCACACCTCCGCTACTGTCTTCACCACCACATCTCTACTACTGTCTTCACCACCACACCTCCACTTCTGTCTTCACCACCACACCTCCACTACTGTCTTCACCACCACACCTCCACTACTGTCTTCACCACCACACCTCCACTACTGTCTTCACCACCACACCTCCACTACTGTCTTCACCACCACACCTCCACTACTGTCTTCACCACCACACCTAAACTACTGTCTTCACCACCACACCTCTACTACTGTCTTCACCACCACACCTCCACTACTGTCTTCACCACCACACCTCCACTACTGTCTTCACCACCACACCTCCACTACTGTCTTCACCACCACACCTCCACTACTGTCTTCACCACCACACCTCCACTACTGTCTTCACCACCACACCTCCACTACTGTCTTCACCACCACACCTCCACTACTGTCTTCACCACCACACCTCCACTACTGTCTTCACCACCACACCTCTACTACAGTCTTCACCACCACACCTCTACTACT
Source organism: Cherax quadricarinatus (assembly GCF_038502225.1). Taxonomy (NCBI): domain Eukaryota; kingdom Metazoa; phylum Arthropoda; class Malacostraca; order Decapoda; family Parastacidae; genus Cherax; species Cherax quadricarinatus. Next base: position 8,037,883 of record NC_091334.1, read on the forward strand.
GTCACCACTACCACACCTCCACTACTGTCTTCACCACCACACCTCCACTACTGTCTTCACCACCACACCTCTACTACTGTCTTCACCACCACACCTCTACTACAGTCTTCACCACCACACCTCTACTACTGTCTTCACCACCACACCTCCACTACTGTCTTCACCACCACACCTTCACTACTGTCTTCACCACCACACCTCCACTACTGTCTTCACCACCACACCTAAACTACTGTCTTCACCACCACACCTCTACTACAGTCTTCACCACACATCCACTACTGTCTTCACCACCACACCTCCACTACTGTCTTCACCACCACACCTCCACTACTGTCTTCACCACCACACCTCCACTACAGTCTTCACCACCACACCTCCACTACTGTCTTCACCACCACACCTCTACTACAGTCTTCACCACCACACCTCTACTACTGTCTTCACCACCACACCTCCACTACTGTCTTCACCACCACACCTCTACTACTGTCTTCACCACCACACCTCCACTACTGTCTTCACCACCACACCTCTACTACAGTCTTCACCACCACACCTCTACTACTGTCTTCACCACCACACCTCCACTACTGTCTTCACCACCACACCTCCACTACAGTCTTCACCACCACACCTCTACTACAGTCTTCACCACCACACCTCTACTACTGTCTTCACCACCACACCTCCACTACTGTCTTCACCACCACACCTCCACTACTGTCTTCACCACCACACCTCCACTACTGTCTTCACCACCACACCTCTACTACAGTCTTCACCACCACACCTCTACTACTGTCACCACCACCACACCTCCACTACTGTCTTCACCACCACACCTCCACTACTGTCTTCACCACCACACCTCTACTACTGTCTTCACCACCACACCTCTACTACAGTCTTCACCACCACACCTCTACTACTGTCTTCACCACCACACCTCCACTACTGTCTTCACCACCACACCTCCACTACTGTCTTCACCACCACACCTCCACTACTGTCTTCACCACCACACCTAAACTACTGTCTTCACCACCACACCTCTACTACAGTCTTCACCACCACACATCCACTACTGTCTTCACCACCACACCTCCACTACTGTCTTCACCACCACACCTCCACTACTGTCTTCACCACCACACCTCCACTACAGTCTTCACCACCACACCTCCACTACTGTCTTCACCACCACACCTCTACTACAGTCTTCACCACCACACCTCTACTACTGTCTTCACCACCACACCTCCACTACTGTCTTCACCACCACACCTCCACTACTGTCTTCACCACCACACCTCCACTACTGTCTTCACCACCACACCTCCACTACTGTCTTCACCACCACACCTCCACTACTGTCTTCACCACCACACCTCCACTACTGTCTTCATCACCACACCTCCACTACTGTCTTCACCACCACACCTAAACTACTGTCTTCACCACCACACCTCTACTACAGTCTTCACCACCACACATCCACTACTGTCTTCACCACCACACCTCCACTACTGTCTTCACCACCACACCTCCACTACTGTCTTCACCACCACACCTCCACTACAGTCTTCACCACCACACCTCCACTACTGTCTTCACCACCACACCTCTACTACAGTCTTCACCACCACACCTCTACTACTGTCTTCACCACCACACCTCCACTACTGTCTTCACCACCACACCTCCACTACTGTCTTCACCACCACACCTCCACTACTGTCTTCACCACCACACCTCCACTACTGTCTTCACCACCACACCTCCACTACTGTCTTCACCACCACACCTCCACTACTGTCTTCACCACCACACCTCCACTACTGTCTTCACCACCACACCTCCACTACTGTCTTCACCACCACACCTCTACTACTGTCACCACCACCACACCTCCACTACTGTCTTCACCACCACACCTCCACTACTGTCTTCACCACCACACCTCCACTACTGTCTTCACCACCACACCTCTACTACAGTCTTCACCACCACACCTCTACTACTGTCACCACCACCACACCTCTACTACAGTCTTCACCACCACACCTCTACTACTGTCACCACCACCACACCTCTACTACAGTCTTCACCACCACACCTCTACTACAGTCTTCACCACCACACCTCCACTACTGTCTTCACCACCACACCTCCACTACTGTCTTCACCACCACACCTCCACTACTGTCTTCACCACCACACCTCCACTACTGTCTTCACCACCACACCTCTACTACAGTCTTCACCACCACACCTCTACTACAGTCTTCACCACCACACCTCTACTACTGTCTTCACCACCACACCTCTACTACTGTCTTCACCACCACACCTCTACTACTGTCTTCACCACCACACCTCCACTACTGTCTTCACCACCACACCTCTACTACAGTCTTCACCACCACACCTCTACTACTGTCACCACCACCACACCTCCACTACTGTCTTCACCACCACACCTCCACTACTGTCTTCACCACCACACCTCCACTACTGTCTTCACCACCACACCTCTACTACTGTCTTCACCACCACACCTCTACTACTGTCTTCACCACCACACCTCTACTACTGTCTTCACCACCACACCTCCACTACTGTCTTCACCACCACACCTCTACTACAGTCTTCACCACCACACCTCTACTACAGTCTTCACCACCACACCTCTACTACTGTCTTCACCACCACACATCCACTACTGTCTTCACCACCACACCTCTACTACTGTCTTCACCACCACACCTCTACTACTGTCTTCATCACCACACCTCCACTACTGTCTTCACCACCACACCTCTACTACTGTCTTCATCACCACACCTCCACTACTGTCTTCACCACCACACCTCTACTACTGTCTTCACCACACCTCCACTACTGTCTTCACCACCACACCTCTACTACTGTCTTCACCACACCTCCACTACTGTCTTCACCACCACACCTCTACTACTGTCTTCACCACCACACCTCCACTACTGTCTTCACCACCACACCTCTACTACAGTCTTCACCACCACACCTCTACTACTGTCTTCACCACCACACTTCTACTACTGTCTTCACCACCACACTTCTACTACTGTCTTCACCACCACACTTCTATTACTGTCTTCACCACCACACTTCTACTACTGTCTTCACCACCACACTTCTACTACTGTCTTCACCACCACACTTCTACTACTGTCTTCACCACCACACTTCTACTACTGTCTTCACCACCACACTTCTACTACTGTCTTCACCACCACACTTCTACTACTGTCTTCACCACCACACTTCTACTACTGTCTTCACCACCACACTTCTACTACTGTCTTCACCACCACACTTCTACTACTGTCTTCACCACCACACCTCTACTACTGTTTTCACCACCACACTTCTATTACTGTCTTCACCACCACACCTCTACTACTGTCTTCACCACCACACCTCTACTACTGTCTTCACCACCACACCTCTACTACAGTCTTCACCACCACACCTCTACTACTGTCTTCACCACCACACCTCCACTACTGTCTTCACCACCACACCTCCACTACTGTCTTCACCACCACACCTCCACTACTGTCTTCACCACCACACCTCCACTACTGTCTTCACCACCACACCTCTACTACAGTCTTCACCACCACACCTCTACTACTGTCTTCACCACCACACCTCTACTACTGTCTTCACCACCACACCTCCACTACTGTCTTCACCACCACACCTCTACTACAGTCTTCACCACCACACCTCCACTACTGTCTTCACCACCACACCTCCACTACTGTCTTCACCACCACACCTCTACTACTGTCTTCACCACCACACCTCTACTACTATCTTCACCACCACACCTCCACTACTGTCTTCACCACCACACCTCTACTACTGTCTTCACCACCACACCTCTACTACTATCTTCACCACCACACCTCTACTACTGTCTTCACCACCACACCTCCACTACTGTCTTCACCACCACACCTCCACTACTGTCTTCACCACCACACCTCTACTACTGTCTTCACCACCACACCTCTACTACTGTCTTCACCACCACACCTCCACTACTGTCTTCACCACCACACCTCTACTACTGTCTTCACCACCACACCTCCACTACTGTCTTCACCACCACACCTCCACTACTGTCTTCACCACCACACCTCCACTACTGTCTTCACCACCACACCTCTACTACTGTCTTCACCACCACACCTCCACTACTGTCTTCACCACCACACCTCCACTACTGTCTTCACCACCACACCTCCACTACTGTCTTCACCACCACACCTCTACTACTGTCTTCACCACCACACCTCCACTACTGTCTTCACCACCACACCTCTACTACTGTCTTCACCACCACACCTCCACTACTGTCTTCACCACCACACCTCTACTACTGTCTTCACCACCACACCTCTACTACTGTCTTCACCACCACACCTCCACTACTGTCTTCACCACCACACCTCTACTACTATCTTCACCACCACACCTCTACTACTGTCTTCACCACCACACCTCCACTACAGTCTTCACCACCACACCTCTACTACTGTCTTCACCACCACACCTCTACTACTGTCTTCACCACCACACCTCTACTACTGTCTTCACCACCACACCTCTACTACTGTCTTCACAGCATAGGGTCGTAGACGTGGCTTATAGACCTGACTACAGTATATAAGCCACGTCTACGGCCTTATGCTGTACATTCTACAAGATTGATAGACTGAACACATCGACTCCAGGCTGAGGGACTGATTACCTCAAACTCCTCCTCTCCTTACACCCTTCTGATTTGTATTGGACTGATGAAGCCACTGTGTGGTGAAACGTTTCCTCAATAAAGATTCCCATATGTTGCATAAGTGTCTCAATCTTCGACTGGTATTGTATGTGGCTTCAGAGGACCAGATGTAGCTGGTATTGTATGTGGCTTCAGACGACCAGATGTAGCTGGTATTGTATGTGGCTTCAGACGACCAGATGTAGCTGGTATTGCATGTGGCTTCAGAGGACCAGATGTAGCTGGTATTGTATGTGGCTTCAGACGACCAGATGTAGCTGGTAATGTATGTGGCTTCAGACGGCCAGATGTAGCTGGTATTGTATGTGGCTTCAGACGACCAGATGTAGCTGGTATTGTATGTGGCTTCAGACGACCAGATGTAGCTGGTATTGTATGTGGCTTCAGACCACCAGATGTAGCTGGTATTGCATGTGGCTTCAGACGACCAGATGTAGCTGGTATTGTATGTGGCTTCAGACGACCAGATGTAGCTGGTATTGCATGTGGCTTCAGACGACCAGATGTAGCTGGTATTGCATGTGGCTTCAGACGACCAGATGTAGCTGGTATTGTATGTGGCTTCAGACCACCAGATGTAGCTGGTATTGCATGTGGCTTCAGACGACCAGATGTAGCTGGTATTGTATGTGGCTTCAGACGACCAGATGTAGCTGGTATTGCATGTGGCTTCAGACGACCAGATGTAGCTGGTATTGTATGTGGCTTCAGACCACCAGATGTAGCTGGTATAGTATGTGGCTTCAGACGACCAGATGTAGCTGGTATTGTATGTGGTTTCAGACGACCAGATGTAGCTGGTATTGTATGTGGTTTCAGACGACCAGATGTAGCTGGTATTGTATGTGGCTTCAGACCACCAGATGTAGCTGGTATTGTATGTGGCTTCAGACCACCAGATGTAGCTGGTATTGTATGTGGCTTCAGACGACCAGATGTAGCTGGTATTGTATGTGGCTTCAGACCACCAGATGTAGCTGGTATTGTATGTGGCTTCAGACGACCAGATGTAGCTGGTATTGTATGTGGCTTCAGACGACCAGATGTAGCTGGTATTGTATGTGGCTTCAAACGACCAGATGTAGCTGGTATTGTATGTGGCTTCAGACGACCAGATGTAGCTGGTATTGTATGTGGCTTCAGACGACCAGATGTAGCTGGTATTGTATGTGGCTTCAGACGACCAGATGTAGCTGGTATTGTATGTGGCTTCAGACGACCAGATGTAGCTGGTATTGTATGTGGCTTCAGACGACCAGATGTAGCTGGTATTGTATGTGGCTTCAGACGACCAGATGTAGCTGGTATTGTATGTGGCTTCAGACCACCAGATGTAGCTGGTATTGTATGTGGCTTCAGACGACCAGATGTAGCTGGTATTGTATGTGGCTTCAGACGACCAGATGTAGCTGGTATTGTATGTGGCTTCAAACGACCAGATGTAGCTGGTATTGTATGTGGCTTCAGACGACCAGATGTAGCTGGTATTGTATGTGGCTTCAGACGACCAGATGTAGCTGGTATTGTATGTGGCTTCAGACGACCAGATGTAGCTGGTATTGTATGTGGCTTCAGACGACCAGATGTAGCTGGTATTGTATGTGGCTTCAGACGACCAGATGTAGCTGGTATTGTATGTGGCTTCAGACGACCAGATGTAGCTGGTATTGTATGTGGCTTCAGACGACCAGATGTAGCTGGTATTGTATGTGGCTTCAGACGACCAGATGTAGCTGGTATTGTATGTGGCTTCAGACGACCAGATGTAGCTGGTATTGTATGTGGCTTCAGACGACCAGATGTAGCTGGTATTGTATGTGGCTTCAGAGGACCAGATGTAGCTGGTATTGTATGTGGCTTCAGACGACCAGATGTAGCTGGTATTGTATGTGGCTTCAGACGACCAGATGTAGCTGGTATTGTATGTGGCTTCAGACGACCAGATGTAGCTGGTATTGTATGTGGCTTCAGACGACCAGATGAGCTTCACAGCAACAGATATGTTTGGAGTATTTACAAACACACTTGTGATATTTTGGATGATGAGATAACGATAAAAAAAACTACAATAATTATAATGAAGAAAAAGGCACAATACGGTGAGTGAAATAATACACATATAACCCTGACATGGGAGAGAGTAAGCTTCTCTCTCCCGTGTGCGGATTATTTGTCTACAGTAATTATGTAAAAGACAATAAGTTACCGGGAGGAGTGGGTTAGATTTTGCCACCGAAGTGACTAGTTTATTGTGCACTTCGTATACATCCTGTGGAGGGTAGCGCAAGAACCTATGGATATACAATAGGCCTAATAACTAGGCCCCAAAAGGGTTAACAGGAGTACATCTGGAGTTACATCCGCAGTTCATTTATCTGTTACAAGAAAATTAAGGAAATTTGTATAATATATCTGGTATCTAAGATGCCTTGACATGTCACATAGACGAGGAGTAGAACTACGCGAAAGACACGTTTTGCTGCACAGATATATATACTAATATATACTAATATATATATATATATATATATGTGTGTGTGTGTGTAATATATATATATTATATATATATATATATATATATATATATATATATATATATATATATATATATATATATATATATATATATATATATATATATATATATATATATAAATATATAAATATATAAATATATAAATATATAAATATATAAATATATAAATATATAAATATATAAATATATAAATATATATATATATATATATATATATATATATATATATATATAAACATTCAGGAACACGGGATTAGTAACCTCCTCTCCTGTTTAAATTACTCAATATAAAAAGAAAGACTTATTCTTTTTCTTTTTGGGTCACCTTGCTTCAGTGGGATACTGCAGGTTTTTGAAAAACAAATGTATATATTCTGTTATCCTTGTATGTAAAGCACCACCAGGCAACGGGTGAACAATTTAATTGTCAGATAAGGAAGATAGGTTGCTAGCTGCCTTGACACAAGATAGGTTGCTAGCTGCCTTGACACAAGATTGGTTGCTAGCTGCCTTGACACAAGATAGGTTGCTAGCTGCCTTGACACAAGATAGGTTGCTAGCTGCCTTGACACAAGATAGGTTGCTAGCTGCCTTGACACAAGATAGGTTGCTAGCTGCCTTGACACAAGATAGGTTGCTAGCTGCCTTGACACAAGATAGGTTGTTAGCTGCCTTGACACAAGATAGGTTGCTAGCTGCCTTGACACAAGATAGGTTGCTAGCTGACTTGGCTCAAGATAGGTTGCTAGCTGCCTTGACACAAGATAGGTTGCTAGCTGCCTTGACACAAGATAGGTTGCTAGCTGCCTTGACACAAGATAGGTTGCTAGCTGCCTTGACACAAGATAGGTTGCTAGCTGCCTTGACACAAGATAGGTTGCTAGCTGCCTTGACACAAGATAGGTTGCTAGCTGCCTTGACACAAGATAGGTTGCTTGCTGCCTTGACACAAGATAGGTTGCTAGCTGCCTTGACACAGCACAGCAACTTCTTGGGGTGTTGATGCACGGATTTCCTCAAACTTGTCTAACCTATATTCACGACCTGCTTCCACTAGTGGTTTTGTCCGCTGTTGACTCTGCCTACCACTGTTCCACCTCATCTCTCGTCAGTTTATAAGCCCCATCTCCGCTAATATGCTGTACTTTTATCAAAAATTGAGGGACTGACCACATCGACTCCAGGCTGATGGACTAATTACCTCAAAGTCCTCCTCGTCTTTCCCTTTTCTCTCCATGGGACTGAGGAAGGCACTCATTGGCGAAACGTTTCCGGGATAAAGATACCCAAACATTGCAGAAGTGCCTCGTTTATAAAAAAAAAGCAGATATTTTTCTCCGGAAATTTCCAGGTGCCAAGCATGAAATGAAAGATGATAAATCAGAGCTGCACTGGAAATAGTTCCTGGAAGCACGCTAGATCAACACGTGCATAACAGATAACAAACGGGACTTTCTGAAAAGTTTGTTGTGTACCAACAGGTAACAGAAGCTACTAGTTATGAAAACTCTGGTAATCCACCAGAGGTATGTCAGAAGTGTTGACTGAGACGACCACCAGTTACAGCGGGCATTGGCGGCAGTATTGTTAGTCGCTTGTTGTCTTTTTCTTCTTTCATTCTTGAGTTTTCCTAATCATTTTACTTCACTCCCCCTTCCTCTTATTCTAGTGCTCCTTCTAATAATTTTTTTCTATCGTCTTCTACATTCTTCCCTCTATTTCTTTCCAGTCCATACTAACCGTTTCTCTTCATCTTTTATCCTCTGCCCATCTATTCTTATATCTCTCCTCTCTCTACCTCTCCCCCTCTTTTACCCTCCCTCTCCCCCTCTTTTACCCTCTCTCCCCCTCTCTCACCCTCCACCATTTAACAAGAACACTTGCATGTTCATTCAAGGAGAACAGTATAAGAGCCATGTAGGTTATCTCATCATACGTTGGTAGGTACTTACCCTGGAAACTCCTCTACCAATATGGACGTTGTACGTTAAGTACTTACCCTGGAAACTCCTCTACCAATATGGACGTTGTACGTTAAGTACTTACCCTGGAAACTCCTCTACCAATATGGACGTTGTACGTTAAGTACTTACCCTGGAAACTCCTCTACCAATATGTACGTTGTACGTTAAGTACTTACCCTGGAAACTCCTGGTAATTAGGTAGTTCCATAGTAGTGTCATTCAGGGGGTTTTACCTTTCTTTCCCTTCAAAGTGTGCGTTGATGTCGGTGAAGGTCTCTTGATTTAGGGAAGTGGAGTGACCTTCCCCTTCCTGGAATCAAGCCTGAGTGCTTCCCATTCTCCAGGCAAATGTGTGATCCCTGCGAGCTTAGCGCTCAGTATGAATACTGTGTACTGTAATCAGACAGTTTTATCGTCTAGTGGCTGTTGTGGGAATCAGTAAAATGTTCGTTGAGCAATACGATACAAACTACAGCAAATATAGTAGTGTGTCGCTATCCAGTTCTATATGATAATTACACATTGGGAAGAAAAGTTAGCTATGTCTCCCTGTCATATTCCATCACGCAGGATGGGGCTCATACAGGTTGTTGAAACTTATCACTCTGAGCTGAGAGACTTATGCAGGACACGTTATCCAAGTGCCCTGCTCAAGTCTCAGCTCAGACTGACACATGACGTTATCCAAGTGCCCTGCTCAAGTCTCAGCTCAGACTGACACATGACGTTATCCAAGTGCCCTGCTCAAGTCTCAGCTCAGACTGACACATGACGTTATCCAAGTGCCCTGCTCAAGTCTCAGCTCAGACTGACACATGACGTTATCCAAGTGCCCTGCTCAAGTCTCAGCTCAGACTGACACATGACGTTATCCAAGTGCCCTGCTCAAGTCTCAGCTCAGACTGACACATGACGTTATCCAAGTGCCCTGCTCAAGTCTCAGCTCAGACTGACACATGACGTTATCCAAGTGCCCTGCTCAAGTCTCAGCTCAGACTGACACATGACGTTATCCAAGTGCCCTGCTCAAGTCTCAGCTCAGACTGACACATGACGTTATCCAAGTGCCCTGCTCAAGTCTCAGCTCAGACTGACACATGACGTTATCCAAGTGCCCTGCTCAAGTCTCAGCTCAGACTGACACATGACGTTATCCAAGTGCCCTGCTCAGGTCTCAGCTCAGACTGACACATGACGTTATCCAAGTGCCCTGCTCAGGTCTCAGCTCAGACTGACACATAACGTTATCCAAGTGTCCTGCTCAAGTCTCAGCTCAGACTGACACATGACGTTATCCAAGTGCCCTGCTCAAGTCTCAGCTCAGACTGACACATGACGTTATCCAAGTGTCCTCGAGTCTCAGCTCAGACTGACACATGACGTTATCCAAGTGTCCTCGAGTCTCAGCTCAGACTGACACATGACGTTATCCAAGTGTCCTCGAGTCTCAGCTCAGACTGACACATGACGTTAACCAAGTGTCCTCGAGTCTCAGCTCAGACTGACACATGACGTTATCCAAGTGTCCTCAAGTCTCAGCTCAGACTGACACATGACGTTATCCAAGTGTCCTCGAGTCTCAGCTCTGACACATGACGTTAACCAAGTCATGTGTCAATCTGAGTTGAGAGATTTGAACAGGACAGTGGGATAACATCCAGTGTTTTAGTAAATCTTCATCAGCTACCACAACTTCAGAGGTTTCCTTCCAGCAGAGCTGCAGTTACGATCACTTTGGAATTATCATCTCCCAGGATAGCCTATCTATCCCATGCACAGGAGAATGGAATTTGAATGAAGATATCTCCCATCATTCCAGAGCGGGAGCGTGAGGAATTGAATATAGAAGACAGAGGGTAGAGGAGAGGACCATAGGCATGATAATAGTTAATTGCTAACAAATTAAACACTAAGCACACGAGGGTTATCAGCCCTACAGGACCATTTCCTAGGGAGGGAGTGAGTGGGAGAGCGCGCAGACACACAGCCAGTCTTCTAATCCATAATTACGGTCATTATCAGGCGCGCTGCGGCTGCTGGCGTCGACGCCTCAGTTATACGACCTTCTGCGTATAAAAAGTAGAGCAAGGAGGTCACACCACACGCTCAAAATTAATATTAGAATTTTTGTGTCATAAAAGTAACTGTATCGGTTGACATTGTCACTGGCTGGAGTTGTCTTTTATTCCCGTCTTCATCTAGAACTGGCGACAAGTGGCATTAAGCTGA
>NC_091334.1:8054460-8069460 GCF_038502225.1 Cherax quadricarinatus
ATACTTAACAAAACCCTTCGCTAAATAGATAAGGCAGTTACAATAGACTGTTCAATATAGACGAAGATAGATGGAAGTTGAACACTCGGGTAAGTGATGGAGATATAGACAGTATTTAGTATTAATATAGTTGACAAAATGGATGAACTAGGAAAGGGTATAGTCTGGGTTAGAAGCACTCAGTCATCACATAACCTCGGTACTTGCGACTTTCATCCAACTGAGATTCCTATAATTACGAAAGATAATTGAACTTGGAAGTGATAATTGGGCCACAAATGCGAGGTTATGTGCTTGACTTAATGGTTCTAACCCAGTTTGTATCCTTTTCTAGTTCATCCATTTTGTCAACTATATTAGTAATATTGAATACTGTCTAGCATCTTGACTTGCCTGAATGTTCAGCTTCCATCTATCTTAGTCTATACTGAATGATAGTAATAAGAACTAGCATTGGTCGCTGGAGAGACGGACCATCCTGAGGGAGTTATTGCCAATTAATAAAATCTAAGCTCGGCTTGAACCTATGCTGGAATACTTGACTATCTCCACTCGCCTTGCTCAAGTCTCCCAACTCAGGTTGATAGAGGTCATCACCTGGTGTATTGAGGTCATCTTGATTGATGAAATATGGCAGGGAAACATAGAATTTGTTTCCACTATATAATTTTAATGTTGAGTAAGGTAGCAGAACAGTGCTGATGACACCAAATTTTTTTAAATACTCGTTACGTACTTGCCCGAATCTTGTCTCCCTGCTTTGTGATAAGCTCAGTCACGCTTCCTTGCAACAGAGGAAGCCTGTGTCCAGGGTCGCCGTCCCTGCAGTAGCGCAGCTGCCGCGGGAGGCAAAGACCTCCAGACGCAGAAACTTTCTTCTTGTTATTCCGGCTAATAACTAATTTTCACTGTGTTGAGCAATGATCACGACAGCACTATTGTTTAAGAAATTTCACATCCATGCTGAAAAATGTTTTTAGAAATTACTTTAAATTTTTTCAGCTTATGATTGATGAAGTCCACCTCCCGGATTGAAAACCTGGCTTACTCTCCCCTCTCTCTCCTCCCCAGCTAGTGAAATTCTGCTCTCCTTTACACTGCCCAATTTAAGGTCACATTTTATACTAAGTTAAATTCAAGTTGAACGCCTGTTCTGGAAATCCACAATTACTAAACAAAGATAATTAACAAAAAAGACATCATACCGTGACTGGAACATTACACAACCCGCACATAGGAGAGAGGAGCTTAAGACGACGTTTCGGTCCAACTTGGACCGAAACGTCGCCGTAAGCTCCTCTCTCCTATGTGCGGGTAATCTGAGTAAAAAAAAGATACTCTCGGTTCAACGTTGAAGTCATTTACTGCAGGTTGTCTGGTACATGTGCGTGCCAGTACGTGCGCTTCCCTCGGTAAAAAAAACCCTCGGTGTGTCCCCACAAAGTCAAACTATGTCCACTAATATTTCTCTTCCCCCAGCCACAAAAAAAGTGACATTCCAGACGAGTTATTGTAACACAGTGGACCTTGGTTAGCTGTGACTCGACCCTGAGGCAGTCATTGTCTAGGTACACCAGAACGTTTGACTGACAATTATACATAGAATTCTTGTATTAAGAGGGTCTGGTTTAAGGTCTCTTATGAGTGAATATGATAATGGTATATAATACCGACATGTAAGACGCATGTGCAGCAGTTAGGTATCTTTATTCCGAAACGTTTCGCCTACACAGTAGGCTTCTTCCTACGCATGATGAATACTTTTCTGAATATTTAAATTTCAAGGATACCTTTTTCGAAGAAATTTATAGTGTGTTGCGTAGGTGAGTAAAATACATTTGTAACACTTCCGTATTGCATTCAAGAAGCCTGCCGTGTAGGCGAGACTTTTCCGAAATAAAAAATACCAAAGGTCTGCACTTGTTGGTATTGTATAGTATTTAATGTTTTGTGTCATAAACGTCTCTCTGACATGTGCGGGTTATTTTTATATTGTTCCAGTACTGGTATTGTGTCTTGTTATTGTGTCTTGTTATTGTGTAGTACATGTATTTTGTAACTTTAAAAACAGGTTGTGTGTCTCTCTCTCTCGCTTTAAGCAGCACGAGTGTAAACTTTTAAGCTTCGCTTCTTCTGAATAACCCACACGAGTTTAGCGCTTCACGTGAAGACAAGGTATGCAGGATCTTGTTTTTGTAAGTAATTTCAGCAACGACCCTATAATTAGTGGTCAACATATTTCAGCAACGACCCTATAATTAGTGGTCAACATATTTCAGCAACGACCCTATAATTAGTGGTCAACATATTTCAGCAACGACCCTATAATTAGTGGTCAACATATTTCAGCAACGACCCTATAATTAGTGGTCAACATACTTCAGCAACGACCCTATAATTAGTGGTCAACATATTTCAGCAACGACCCTATAATTAGTGGTCAACATATTTCAGCAACGACCCTATAATTAGTGGTCAACATACTTCAGCAACGACCCTATAATTAGTCAATATATTTCAGCAACGACCCTATAATTAGTGGTCAACATATTTCAGCAACGACCCTATAATTAGTGGTCAACATATTTCAGCAACGACCCTATAATTAGTGGTCAACATATTTCAGCAACGACCCTATAATTAGTGGTCAACATATTTCAGCAACGACCCTATAATTAGTGGTCAACATATTTCAGCAACGACCCTATAATTAGTGGTCAACATCAGCAACGACCCTATAATTAGTGGTCAACATACTTCAGCAACGACCCTATAATTAGTGGTCAACATATTTCAGCAACGACCCTATAATTAGTGGTCAACATACTTCAGCAACGACCCTATAATTAGTGGTCAACATACTTCAGCAACGACCCTATAATTAGTGGTCAACATATGCGCGTACTTTTTTAAGAGGCACCTAAGTTCCCTCGTCTTCTATTATCATGTTCATTTTGCCACTATAATCTACCTTGTACATAATTACTATCACACTTGCTTTCTGTTTCGTAAGGTGAAGTCCAGGATCTTGACTTAATTCTTGGTATAGCTTAACACATCTTTGATGACAGACAAAGCAGATGTGATAGTAATTATATACAAGGTTGATTATAGAGGAAAAAATGAACATGTTATTGGAAGACGGGGAAACTTACGTTCCCTTTAACACTGATGAACTGAACACACCAACTCAAGGATGAGTGACTGATTACCTCAAACTCCTTCACGTCTTACAGCATTCATCTCTGTACCAGACTGATGAAGCCAAACGTTTCCATAATAAAGATTCCCAAATGCTGCAAAAGTGTAATTCCTCAGTGCATAGAATCAGAGAAATATTTAATTTGGGAAATTGCAACGCCTCAGAGCACTTGAAATGTACTCTCTGGAAGAGAGAAAAGAGAGAGTTACCAGATAATATATACATGGAACACGCTTGAGGGTCAGGTCTTAAGTTTGCACACGGCCATCCGTCGTGCATAGCACTTCAACCTCCTACCAACACTTCTATTAATGGAAATAAATGGTATAAAATACCGACACAATGGAAATATAAACACAAATGCAGTATAATGTGATCCTTTATTGACTACGTTTCGCCCACACACTGGGCTTTTTCAAGTCACAAACAGAACTACCTGGGGTGGAAGGAACGCGAGTATTTATAGTCAGGTTCAGAATGCTGAGGTCTATAAATACTCGCGTTCCTTCCACCCCAGGTAGTTCTGTTTGTGACTTGAAAAAGCCCACTGTGTGGGCGAAACGTAGTCAATAAAGGATCACATTATACTGCATTTGTGTTTATATTTCCACTTCTATTAATACTATATCTGCAAGACTTCAGACCGTGGATAACGCTACGGTCGGGAGTTTTTGACTCTGACTGCGGGTTCAAACCCCACCCGTGGTATGGTTTATATCTGCAGTGTGTGAGATCCTTCGAAAATCACCAACGGTATAGTCACGTTGTGATGGTTACAAGGTTGTAGGAGTCGTGAGCCTGGCATGTTGACAGTGTTTTCTAATTATAGTGGATCAGACCCCGTCTCCCACCACTGAATACATAATCCTCCCTTAATTGTAGGCCATCAGAAATAAAATGACTTAGGAATTACCGCAAAGAATTATTGTTATTCATTTATTGTCTGTTTTCAATTCTGTAGGTACAGGTAGTGTGTGTGTGTCTGTGTCTCACTGTTACTGTACTGACGTCTTTGTGTACCATTAATTTTTAATAGTTTGATCTTTACCTGTAAATGGTGTGGTGATAGTGGAAAACATTGGAGAAAGATACCTGCTTACATTTCACGTCATATTCTAGGAAACATTTCGCCACGTCTGTCCACTCATGGCGAAACAATGTCCTTAACTGTACATAAATATCTAGTTTTTTTTTTCCACAATTCCCCAACCTTGTGTGTACGGAGTCCGAGCATAGCTCCTGGCCCCCTCCTAATTTTTGTCAGTTTTACCGATTCTTGGCCTCTTAAGATCCAATCATGACTACTTCTACTGTCTTCCACTACTTCATAGTGTGTCACTCACCACCCTGAGCTCCCATGTATGTCCCCCCCCCCCTTCCTGCCTCATTTCGTCTTAGCAGCCTGTCCCTGTCTACTCTCATCATTAGATAGGAGCGGATAGGGAGTATTTTGTACGCAATGAATGTGTTGTTGAATTGTACAGCTGGTAAGGTGTTGCATGTTGATGCTAGTGTTATGAAGGCAGTAACTGGAGGAATGAAGGTCTGTTCGTGTTCTTATTACGTTTAATACGGGGGTCATTGTTTGCTGTGGTGGTAGTGATGGCGTTAATAGTAGTGGTTGTTGTGGCGGCATCACTAGTAATGGTATTTGTAATGAGGAGGAGGGGGGGGGACTTTGGTAGGATTTCTGTTGCGTTGTTGTGGTTTTGTTGGTTGGGATGAGATAACTCCAGTTGTGTGGTAGTGATGACTGTCATTGTATTGGCGCCAGGTGGTGACAACAGTGTTCCAGCAATGTTCCTGGAACAGATGTACAAGTTTTGAAGAGGAAAATTGGGTGCCAGCTCATCCATGCTCTGGTGGGTATGTGGGCATGTGGGCAGGTGGGGACGTCAACACCAACAGCCTGTATTGTTGAAAATGGTATAATATGCCCACAAGTTGAAGATAGACACATGTGCAACAGTTGGGTATCTTTATTGATGAAACGTTTCGCCTACACGATAGGCTTGTTTAGTCAGATACAAATGGAGCAGTAGTAATGAAATAAAGATGTAATCAGTCCAACAACCTTGGAGAAAAAGTATTTGAGGTGGTCAGTCCCTCAGCCTGGAGAAGAGTTCAGCTCCATGGAGCCGAGCTCTTCTCTTTGGCCTTGTAACAGCAGTGATTGATATGTACAACGTTGAGTAACGTTATTGAGGAAACGTTTTGCCCACCATTGACTGTCAGTCAAGTGGTGGACGAAACGTTCGCTTAATAAAGTTGCCTAGTGTTGCACGTCTCTTTAATCCACCTGTATGAATTAAATATCATGTTGTTATAATGTTGGTGTTTGTTTGTGGTAATTATTAATGACTGTGTTGTAGCCAGGGGAAGCGCTAAACCCGCAGTGGTCATATATTTAGAGATATAGAGGTAGAGAGATATATAAAGTGAAGGCATGCGAGGTGGTAGATGGGGAGTAGCAGAGGTCGGTTTGTGAATCACCTTGAGATACAGTACGTTCTGGGTAGTAAGAAGGACGCTGTACCTTCTGGGAAACTCTGAGTAGATGCCCAAAAAGCGGCAAGGTTGGCCGCCCATGTGGGCGTGGGCGGGCACATGCAGGCGTGAGTCACCGTAACGCCTCCGGGGTTGGGGCAAGAACAGCCAGTGATGTGGTAAGCGGATAGAGTTGTGGAGGGGGGGGGGGTGAAGGTGGTACCTGGTATTGTAATGTATGGCTTGGCTTGTTCTTACCTTGTATCTATCCTCTTTTTTTGTTCTGCCTTGTATCCATCCTCTGTCTATCCCCTTCCTCGTTTTTTCTTGATCGTCTTTCCCTACATCATTTCCATTGTCTCCTGTTCCCTCTGGCATAGTTCAAGTATGAACGTCCTCCTTCCGCCACAAACCCCATTGCGGGATATCCTGTTGACTGGGATGATCTTGGACTTTGTACGTGTATTAAGTGAGGAGAATGTGTAATATGTAGTCAAGGTCATGTGGAGAGAACGATTAACAACTGGTCCAGGGCAGATTCACTGAATATTGATTAATAACTGATCAGGGGTAATTAATTTAAATGGTTAATACAGGTAAGGACAATCTAAGTGGCAAGTAGTGTCACTGAAAACACACGTGAGCGCACTTGCACATGTTTGTTAGAAAACGTTTTGGTCCTGGAACCTTGAACACTTGTAATGCACACAGGTTAAAATGACAGTAAATATCGGCGGAGAGTGAGTTGTGGGTGACACTTGGTGGCCTGAAGAATGCCATATTAGGATGAAGACGGGTAGACAGTGAGGTCATGTGACTCCTGTGTTGTTTTCTAATATATATATCCTAGTGTTTGCTGACGTGTCTTTTTAAACTAAGTTGTGGGTATGTATTACCAAGGTTTATAGCAGTGTCCGTGACGCCAGTACTCTGGCTCAAACAGGTCTGGATGAGGAGAGGCGAGTGTGAGTACTTTATAACGTAGATAGGGTTGCCAGGATAGAAGAGCTCTTGAATCTGGTCACAGGCCAGTAGGCTTTCGACAGTGCTACTTTGGTCCACTAATGACAACACTTACGTTAACCACGTGTCTTCAGACACCTAGCAGCCACATAATACTTGGCCAGACGTTCATGTCACTACAACTGGTATAGTACCAGATAAGTGGCATATCACTACAACTGGCATAGTACCAGATAAGTGGAAAATGGCAAATGTGATACCTATTTTCAAAGCAGGTGACAGGTCCTTAGCTTCGAACTATAGACCAGTAAGCCTAACCTCCGTAATGGGAAAATTTATGGAATCAATAATTGCCGAGGCAATTCGTAGCCATCTTGAAATGCATAAATTGATTAATGAATCTCGGCACTGTTTTACAAAGGGGCGTTCCTGCCTTACGAATTTATTAACTTTTTTCACTAAGGTATTTGAGGAGGTAGATCGTGGTAATGAATATGATATTGTGTATATGGACATCAGACTATTGAAGAAAATTAAGGCACACGGAATAGGAGAATTTTTTCCTGGATAGAGGCGTGGTTGACAGATAGGCAGCAGAGAGTTGGCATAAATGGGGGAAATTAGTGGGGAAGCGTCACGAGCTGTTTCACAGGGGTCAGTGTTGGGCCCCTTGTTGTTCACAATCTACATAAATGACATAGATGAGGGTATAAAGAGCGACATTAAGCAAGTTTGCCGATGACACCAAAATAGGCCGTCGAATTCATTCTGACGAGGACATTAGAGCACTCCAGGAAGATTTGAATAGACTGATGCAGTGGTCGGAGAAGTGGCAAATGCAGTTTAATATAGACAAATGCAGTTCTAAATGTTGGACAGGAAAATAACCATGCCACATATAAACTAAATAATGTAGATCTTAATATTACTGATTGCGTAAAGGATTTAGGAGTTCTGGTTAGCAGTCATCTAAAACCAAGACAACAGTGCATAAGTGTTCACGATAAAGCTAACAGAATCCTTGGCTTTATATCAAGAAGCATAAATAATAGGAGTCCTCAGGTTGTTCTTCAATTCTATGTATCTTTGGTTAGGCCTCGTTTAGACTATACTGCACAATTTTGATCACTGTATTACAGAATGGATATAAATGCACTTGAAAACATACAAAGGAGGGTGACAGAGTTGATCCCATGTATCGGAAATCTTCCCTTTGAGGATAGACTGAGGGCCCTGAATCTGCACACACTACAAAGGCGTAAAATTAGGGGGGATATGTTTGAGGTGTATAAACGGAAAATAGGAATAAATAAAGGAATGTAAATAGCGTGATAAAAATATTTAGCCAAGACAGGACTCGCAGCATTGGTTTTAAGTTGGAAAAATTCCGATTCAGGAAGGATATAGGAAAGCACTGGTTTGGTAATAGAGTTGTGGATGAGTGGAACAAACTCCCGAGTACCGTCATAGAAGCTAAAACATTGTGTAGTTTTAAAAATATGTTAGATAAATACATGAGTGGGTGTGCCGTGCTCCGTCCTTAAGTGGATGTGACCTGACCTGACTAGGTTGGGTCATTGGCTTAAGCCGGTAGGAGACTTAGACTTGCCTCCCATAGGCTAGTAGGCCTGTTGCAGTGTTCCTTCTTTCTTATGTTCAACTAGGAAGTCTAATGGGAAGATAATGTAAGACAAAGTTTTGTTATCGGGTAGGTATAGCGAAAGGTTTACCATTACCATACACCAAGGGTATTGTAGTTTACTAATGGAAGACCTGTCATACTACACGAAATCTTGCCTGAGTCAGAGCTCGTGGATACAACCACTTAGTAAACCGGTGGCAGGTATGTCACCACGCAGGTCTTGCCTCACTCTGGACTGGACAAGTGGGAACACAGGAAACAGGTTAGAGGTAAGTTACTGGTAAGCTGGTATAACTTCTCCAGCCGTCTCTTCGCAAAACCATTCAAGTTATAGAATATAGAGGATGGCATTTATTGACGGCATTTATCAATGGTTTTCGACGCGCTTTACCCAGTTCTCTTACAGGGTTAAACAACCTGGGGTTACCAACTGTTTAAGCAACAACCACGATGTTCTGCTGTCAGACGTAAACCGTTTCCCTTTCATCGTTAGCGGTAAACTTTATGTAACTATTGCCTAATTAAAGTCTCACCTTTGACAACTAATATTTGGTTTCAGTCTCGGTAAAAAGTGTAGAAATTGACCTGCTGTTATGTGTACAAAACCCCATCCTTATTTTACAACGTTCGTAATTTATAGTCAATTTCTGAACGTTTCCTGAATACAGAATAACCACGTGCAACAGTTGGGTATCTTTACTGATACCCAACAGTAGGCTTCTCCAGTCAAATACAGAGGGAGCAGCAGTAGTAATGAAATAGAGGTGATCTAATCAGAGTAGTTGAGGTGGTCAGTCCCTCAGCCTGGAGAAGAGTTCAGCTCCATGGTCTGGTGGTCAGTCCCTCAGCCTGGACAAGAGTTCAGCTCCATGGAGCTTAACTCTTCAGTGAACACAGACCGCGTGGTGCATCAGTGAACACAGACCGCGTGATGCATCAGTGAACAGACCGCGTGGTGCATCAGTGAACACAGACCGCGTGGTTCATCAGTGAACACAACGTTAACATAAGCACTATCATCAAGCAGGCTGTGAGAACTCAATTGCTATGTACGTCTGTTGTTTTACTAGTAAACCACAAAGATGAGGCTTGATTAATTAGTAATTTGAAGTGAGGATATACGAAGTGTGTGAAGGAGACTTTCTCTGAGGTGTGGGATGCTAAGAGGTCGTCAACTAGAACATGTGAAGGCTGCTCAACTTCATTTGTTTATCATCACTACTTACATCACAATGTACGGTTACCATTTACACAGCCTGGTCACAGACCGGGCCGCGGGGGCATTGACCCCCGAAACTCTCTCTCTCTCCAGGATAGTGAGTTGTAATAATGTTGGTAGAATTACCCACAATATGTTAGGTAATAGGACACACATACAACTAATGCGACATTTTATTGTTG
Source organism: Cherax quadricarinatus (assembly GCF_038502225.1). Taxonomy (NCBI): domain Eukaryota; kingdom Metazoa; phylum Arthropoda; class Malacostraca; order Decapoda; family Parastacidae; genus Cherax; species Cherax quadricarinatus. Next base: position 8,064,156 of record NC_091334.1, read on the forward strand.
CAACGTTTCGTTGCCCAGCAGCTTTGTCAAGCTGTTACAAATAATAGTGATAGGTATACTATATAGGCACAGAGTGAGGTGCAAGGCACCTCACTCTGTATTGTTTGTAACGGCTTGACAAAGCTCATGGACAACGAAACGTTGCAACAATAAAATGTCGCATTAGTTGCACATGTCCTTTTTTACCTAACAGGTAGTAGGCTGTTATATGACCATCTAGAGTTGTATTATCGCCCTCTTGTAGGAGTGTGTTGGACGTAAGACTTCGGTAACTTGCCATAAACTGTATGTTCTGTCGATCTACATTAGGTACACTACTTTCCGGTGCGTTTCTTAAGTTTCTCTTTCCTTTTCAATTCAAGAGGCCAGGGCTGAGGTCGGGCAGCGAGGGCGATGATCCTCGGCACTTACGAGATACACCCACCACTTGAATACTTGTGACAGGACTGAGGTTTCTGGAATTGACTTTTTGCCCAGAATATAACTTCCAGCAGGTCTGATGTTTTCTTACACAGGATGTGACTTCCAGCAGGTCTGGAATTTTGATTTATATCTGCGGGTAGATGGAGGGGAGGGAGGAACTCGCTTGACCTTGAGGCGGGGGAAGGTTCAGGAGACGGGGAGGTGTGGCGGGGGTAGATCAAGGAGACGGAAAAAGGGGGGTAGGGAAGGGGTTGGAGGTTAAGGTCACCCCATGAAATGTGGAGTGCGCCCCTCCCCTCCCCTCCCTACTGTTACCACTATTACCCACCCGGTTTCAGCCACCATTATAACAACTGTCATTACCATCGGTATTACCACCGCGACATTGTGATGGCCACACCATCATCACGCAGGTAAACCAGTTTACATCTGACTTTGCTCAATGCATGTCACTGTGTGTAGATCCTCTTGGCTTTATTCCATATACCTCTCATCCCTGCTCCTCCACACCTTTCTCATCTTAGCTCCACCCTCCATCCTCTCTCTCACTCTCTGGTCATTTACTTCACTGATGAGTGTCAATAGGTGGGAGGTGGAGAGCAGGAAAGGTCAATATAGGTCAGGGTTAGCGTGGACTGTGGCCAGAGGTGAGAGTTGTCAATTTAACGACTTACAAAACTCACAAGTAGATCAATTGAGGGCTCTGGTATCTTTGTGGAAAAATACCCTGGTGTTGTACGTGTGTCTTGTTTATCTGTCTAGTTACAAGTCTGTCCATCTCTCCCGGGTCATTAAGGCCACAAACCACCTGTTTCTTGAAAGTATCTTCGTCGCTATCAGATCCTTATAAAAACAATTATCTTGTTTCACTGCCTCAGATAGTTTTAATATTAAAATGGTATACAATACCGACATGTTGATAAGTAAGACACATGTGCAGCAGTTTAGCATCTTTATTCCGAAACGTTTCACCTTCACGGTAGGCTTCTTCAGTCGAGTACAGAAGAGTTTTGCTCCAAGTGGAGCAAAAAACTTATCCAGGCTGAGGGACTGACTACCTCAAAACTACGTCTTCAAGGGTGATGGACTGATTACATTGTCTTCACATCTCTGCTGCTGATTCTGACTCTTCTGTACTCGACTGAAGAAGCCTTCTGTGTAGGCGAAACTTTTCGTAATAAAGATACCTATCTGTTGCACATATGTCTTGCTTCTCAAATCGTTTACTGAAGACAGTAAAGTTGTCAGGCGTAAACGACTCGTTGTGAATTTGTGTTGAGACGCATTAATCAGAGTTTGCTCATCAAGTTGGAGTCTTGTGATGAATGGTTTGAAAAACCGACAAGTTGTAGATTGAGACACTTGTGCAACATATGGGAATCTTTATTCAGGAAACGTTTCGCCACACAGTGGCTTCATCAGTCCAATACAAAGTATAAAGGCGTAAGGAGAGGAGGAGTTTGAGGTAATCAGCCCCTGACACTGCAGCATCATGGGATCTTGTTACAAAGAATTCTTCAACACTTGTCCAACCTTTGGACGAAGACCTACTTCGACTAGTGGATGATACCACTATGACCCCCCGCCTCCTGCTTCGCCTCACCTCACTACAGTATATAAGCCACGTCTACGGCCCTATGCTGTACATTCTACAAGACTGATGGACTGAACACATCGACTCCAGGCTGAGGGACTGATTACCTCAAACATAAAACATAAAACGATCGTTCCAGAACCACGGGTGACATAAAACGATCGTTCCAGAACCATGGAGCTGAACTCTTCTCCAGGCTGAGGGACTGACCACCTCAAATACTTTTTCTCCCAAGTTGGACTGGTTGCATTATCTTCACTTCGCTACTACTACTGCCTCTGTATTTGACTGAAGAAGTCTAATGTGTAGTCGAAGCGTTTCTTCAGTAAAGATACCCAACTGGAAATATAAACACATATGCAGTATAATGTGATCCTTTATTGACAACGTTTCACCCACACAGTGGGCTTTTTCAAGTCACACACAGATCTGTGTGTGATTTGAAAAAGCCCACTGTGTGGGTGAAACGTTGTCAATAAAGGATCACATTATACTGCATATGTGTTTATATTTCCACTGTGTCGGTATTTGATACCATTTATTTCCAAAGATACCCAACTGTTGCACATGTGTCTTTATCTTCACGACCCGTGTTGTATAGTCTTTTGACTCATTCCTTGCTCTACTCAGTTTATCAGTTTTCCTCTCTTTCCTTGGCTCAAACCTGATTGTCTTCCATTCTCAAGGAGCAGCTTACCCCCTGCGGACTTGGCGCTTCCTCTTCTTAATAATGTAATTTGTATTAATAATGTCTTAACACTTGCCGCAAACTGGCTATGTTTCTCCTTCCACCTTTTCTTCTTGCGTGCTTCACCAGACAGCCTTGGTCTTTGTCACGGTCTTAACCTGCTTTTCTTTGTCTCTCTCAGAGGAAAAGTATATTCTCACCTCTGAGAAAACGGTGGGAAATTATAAATAATTCGAGCATTCAGAGGAAAATCAACTGTGATAATAGTATACAATACCTACAGGTTGATATGTTAAGACACATGTGCAATAATTAGGTATCTTTATTCTAAAACGTTTCGCCTAAACACTGATTAGATCGTCTTTACATATCTACTGTTTCTGCTAACTCTTCTGTACTCGACTGAAGAAGCCTACTGTGTAGGCGAAACGTTTCGGAATAAAGATACCTAACTGTTGCACATGTGTTTTATTTAAAGCATGACTAAGATACATATGTATTGTCTTTGATATCTAAAATATAAAAACTATATATAAATTAGAAATATCCAGAAAGTGCCACCACGTCTAACTTCATGGGTAAATCTGCTGGAAGATTGATGGTTTCTTGAGGCCGGAATTCAACAGAAAATTCTTTGTGAACATTAAAATGGTATAAAATACCGACAGGTTGTTAGGTAAGACACATATGCAACAGTTAGGTATCTTTATTTCTTTCAAAATAAAGAAAACTCTGATGATAGCCGAGGCCACACTGACTGATGGATCTGCATAAGCAGCGGCGTAAAAGTTGAGATGATGGTTAACGCCTTGCTGGAGTGTCAAGTCACAGGTGGATACTGCAGTTGAGCAAGGTATCAAGATGCCAGGTGTAGGGCACCCCCACGTAGGAGCAAACTCTCTGTAGGTGTTATGGTTCCAGATAGAAGATAGGTGACAAAGTTTACTCCCTTCACAAGTCTCATTCTACTCCAAGAACCTGAGAATGTGCAGTAAGTGTTCACCACTCTTTAACACAGCAACCCTCACACTTGTGTACTGAGAAAAAAAAACTCAGTCCTGGAGGATCAACATAACTGTGGACTGAGAGAGAACCCTCACACCAGCAGCACTGACAGGACTATGGACACAAGAGAGAGGGAGACTACGCTGATAGCTCTGGATATAGACAAGGAAACAAACACTGAGAGACTACGCTGATAGCTCTGGGTAGTGAGGAAAAGCTGGTGTATAATGTAGATTAACATGAAGATTAGACACGTGTGCAATATTTTGGGTATGTATATTGTAAACGTTTCGCCATCCAGTGGCTTTATGAATATAAATTCAAGGACATAATTGGAAGACAGAACTATGTACAAAAAATAAGTTAATCAGTCCCTCAGCCTTGGAGTTGGAGTCTCAGAATAGATAGACAGAGGGCCGTGAATCTGCGCTCTCTAGAAAGGCGTAGAATTGGGGGGGATATGATTGAGGTGTATAAATGGAGAACAGGAATAAATAAAGGGGGTGTAAATAGCGTGCTAAAAATATCTAGCCAAGACAGTACTCGCACAATGATTTTAAGTTGGAAAGATTCAGGAAGGATATAGAAAAGCACAAACTCCCGAGTACTGTCTCAGAAGCTAAAACGTTGTGTAGTTTTAAAAATAGGTTAGAGAAATACACGAGTGGGTGTGGGTGTGTGAGTTGGACCTGACTGGCTTGTGCTACTAGGTCTAATGCCGTGCTCCTTCCTTAAGTGAAGGTGGCCCGACCTGACTACGTTGGGTCATTGGCTTAAGCCGGTAAGAGACTTGGACCTGCCTCGCATGGGCCAGTAGACCTGTAGTGTTCCTTCTTTCTTACGTTCTTGTATTCACCACTACGGTGCTCTTCAACTCCAAGGCTGAGGGACTGATTACCTCATCTTTTGTATATAGTTCTACTGTCTTGCAATTATGTCCTAGAGTCTGTATTGATAAAGCCACTGGATGGCGAAACTTCTACAATAAAGATACCCAGATGTTGCGCATGTGTCTAATTTTCATGTTGTCGGTATTGTTATACCATTCATGTACAATGTAGGTTAAACAAGCACACCTCCAGGTCGCCACGCTATCAAGTCATGTCTCCATCAAGCTCTCCTCACTGCCAAACATCGTCTCAATAAAAGTGGCTTCTGCAACATCTCTTCTGTTTTTTCCCCAGTACTACCCTCTGGCTCAGTTTCATGAGTGATTTAGGGATGGAGGAAACGCTTCATTGCGGGTAGTGTATGTAGGGGTACTGAGATCTGATGTTTTGCTTAGGACAGCAGATTGTCTCCTGTTGGTGCATCGATCAGTGTTACCGCTTGAATGTGTGTGTGTGTAAATATATTATATATATATATTATATATATATATATATATATATATATATATATATATATATATATATATATATATATATATATATATATATATATATATATATATATATGAAATAAGATCACAGTAAACAGGTGATTTCAGAATATGCAAAACAACCACTCTGAAAGAATAGAGAAATTCCAAGCGCTTTCGTGACTACTCACATTATCAAGGAACTATGAAAGTTCCTTGATAATGTGAGTAGTCA
>NC_091334.1:8074460-8111960 GCF_038502225.1 Cherax quadricarinatus
AATTGTGGTAGGGGACTTGAATGCTAAAGTAGGAGAAACTTTTAGAGAGGGTGTGGTAGGTAAGTTTGGGGTGCCAGGTGTAAATGATAATGGGAGCCCTTTGATTGAACTTTGTATAGAAAGGGGTTTAGTTATAGGTAATACATATTTTAAGAAAAAGAGGATAAATAAGTATACACGATATGATGTAGGGCGAAATGACAGTAGTTTGTTGGATTATGTATTGGTAGATAAAAGACTGTTGAGTAGACTTCAGGATGTACATGTTTATAGAGGGGCCACAGATATATCAGATCACTTTCTAGTTGTAGCTACACTGAGAGTAAAAGGTAGATGGGATACAAGGAGAATAGAAGCATCAGGGAAGAGAGAGGTAAAGGTTTATAAACTAAAAGAGGAGGCAGTTAGGGTAAGATATAAACAGCTATTGGAGGATAGATGGGCTAATGAGAGCATAGGCAATGGGGTCGAAGAGGTATGGGGTAGGTTTAAAAATGTAGTGTTAGAGTGTTCAGCAGAAGTTTGTGGTTACAGGAAAGTGGGTGCAGGAGGGAAGAGGAGCGATTGGTGGAATGATGATGTAAAGAGAGTAGTAAGGGAGAAAAAGTTAGCATATGAGAAGTTTTTACAAAGTAGAAGTGATGCAAGGAGGGAAGAGTATATGGAGAAAAAGAGAGAAGTTAAGAGAGTGGTGAAGCAATGTAAAAAGAGAGCAAATGAGAGAGTGGGTGAGATGTTATCAACAAATTTTGTTGAAAATAAGAAAAAGTTTTGGAGTGAGATTAACAAGTTAAGAAAGCCTAGAGAACAAATGGATTTGTCAGTTAAAAATAGGAGAGGAGAGTTATTAAATGGAGAGTTAGAGGTATTGGGAAGATGGAAGGAATATTTTGAGGAATTGTTAAATGTTGATGAAGATAGGGAAGCTGTGATTTCGTGTATAGGGCAAGGAGGAATAACATCTTGTAGGAGTGAGGAAGAGTCAGTTGTGAGTGTGGGGGAAGTTCGTGAGGCAGTAGGTAAAATGAAAGGGGGTAAGGCAGCCGGGATTGATGGGATAAAGATAGAAATGTTAAAAGCAGGTGGGGATATAGTTTTGGAGTGGTTGGTGCAATTATTTAATAAATGTATGGAAGAGGGTAAGGTACCTAGGGATTGGCAGAGAGCATGCATAGTTCCTTTGTATAAAGGCAAAGGGGATAAAAGAGAGTGCAAAAATTATAGGGGGATAAGTCTGTTGAGTGTACCTGGTAAAGTGTATGGTAGAGTTATAATTGAAAGAATTAAGAGTAAGACGGAGAATAGGATAGCAGATGAACAAGGAGGCTTTAGGAAAGGTAGGGGGTGTGTGGACCAGGTGTTTACAGTGAAACATATAAGTGAACAGTATTTAGATAAGGCTAAAGAGGTCTTTGTGGCATTTATGGATTTGGAAAAGGCGTATGACAGGGTGGATAGGGGGGCAATGTGGCAGATGTTGCAAGTGTATGGTGTAGGAGGTAGGTTACTGAAAGCAGTGAAGAGTTTTTACGAGGATAGTGAGGCTCAAGTTAGAGTATGTAGGAAAGAGGGGAATTTTTTCCCAGTAAAAGTAGGCCTTAGACAAGGATGTGTGATGTCACCGTGGTTGTTTAATATATTTATAGATGGGGTTGTAAGAGAAGTAAATGCGAGGGTCTTGGCAAGAGGCGTGGAGTTAAAAGATAAAGAATCACACACAAAGTGGGAGTTGTCACAGCTGCTCTTTGCTGATGACACTGTGCTCTTGGGAGATTCTGAAGAGAAGTTGCAGAGATTGGTGGATGAATTTGGTAGGGTGTGCAAAAGAAGAAAATTAAAGGTGAATACAGGAAAGAGTAAGGTTATGAGGATAACAAAAAGATTAGGTGATGAAAGATTGAATATCAGATTGGAGGGAGAGAGTATGGAGGAGGTGAACGTATTCAGATATTTGGGAGTGGACGTGTCAGCGGATGGGTCTATGAAAGATGAGGTGAATCATAGAATTGATGAGGGAAAAAGAGTGAGTGGTGCACTTAGGAGTCTGTGGAGACAAAGAACTTTGTCCTTGGAGGCAAAGAGGGGAATGTATGAGAGTATAGTTTTACCAACGCTCTTATATGGGTGTGAAGCGTGGGTGATGAATGTTGCAGCGAGGAGAAGGCTGGAGGCAGTGGAGATGTCATGTCTGAGGGCAATGTGTGGTGTGAATATAATGCAGAGAATTCGTAGTTTGGAAGTTAGGAGGAGGTGCGGGATTACCAAAACTGTTGTCCAGAGGGCTGAGGAAGGGTTGTTGAGGTGGTTCGGACATGTAGAGAGAATGGAGCGAACCAGAATGACTTCAAGAGTGTATCAGTCTGTAGTGGAAGGAAGGCGGGGTAGGGGTCGGCCTAGGAAGGGTTGGAGGGAGGGGGTAAAGGAGGTTTTGTGTGCGAGGGGCTTGGACTTCCAGCAGGCATGCGTGAGCGTGTTTGATAGGAGTGAATGGAGACAAATGGTTTTTAATACTTGACGTGCTGTTGGAGTGTGAGCAAAGTAACATTTATGAAGGGATTCAGGGAAACCGGCAGGCCGGACTTGAGTCCTGGAGATGGGAAGTACAGTGCCTGCACTCTGAAGGAGGGGTGTTAATGTTGCAGTTTAAAAACTGTAGTGTAAAGCACCCTTCTGGCAAGACAGTGATGGAGTGAATGATGGTGAAAGTTTTTCTTTTTCGGGCCACCCTGCCTTGGTGGGAATCGGCCGGTGTGATAATAAAAAAAAAAAAAATAAATATATATAACATATATATATATATATATATATATATATATATATATATATATATATATATATATATATATATATATATATATCCATCCTAGGTAGTAGGATGGTAGACAGCAACCGCCCAGGGAGGTACTACCGTCCTGCCAAGTGAGTGTACAATGAAAACCTGTAATTGTTTTACATGATGGTAGGATTGCTGGTGTGTTTTGTCTGTCTCATAAACATGCAAGATTTCAGGTATGTCTTGCTACTTCTACTTACACTTAGGTCACACTACACATACATGTACAAGCATATATACACACACCCCTCTGGGTTTTCTTCTATTTTCTTTCTAGTTCTTTTTCTTGTTTATTTCCTCTTATCTCCATGGGGAAGTGGAACAGAATTCTTCCTCCGTAAGCCATGCGTGTTGTAAGAGGCGACTAAAATGCTGGGAGCAAGGGGCTAGTAACCCCTTCTCCTGTATATATTACTAAATTTGAAGGGAGAAACTTTCGTTTTTTCTTTTGGGCCACCCTGCCTCGGTGGGATACGGCCGGTGTGTTGAAAGAAGATTATATATATATATATATATATATATATATATATATATATATATATATATATATATATATAATTGTATCCCACCCATTCTCTACCTCTACTTGCATCTTTTATTTTTTCCATTTTCTACCCCATTTCTCTCTCTCTCTCTCTCTCTCTCTCTCTCTCTCTCTCTCTCTCTGTTATCCTCCTTATTCTCCAATTCCCTTATTCTCTCTATATTTTTATCCCTCGTATTCCCTCTGTGCTCCATCCTGCCTTGTTCCCTTCCTTTATCTTAGCTTTTCATTGCTTCCTTCCTTTCCCCCTCTTATTAACTTGTTTAAGTATAAGGTTGCATCTTTCTTCTTAAGTAACTAAAGAGATGATTGATTTTCAGGTGAGTACAACAAGGACATCTTGCGATATAGGAGAATTAAGGTAAGTTATTGTGTTGTTATAGTGATGGAGGATGGTGTTAGTGAAGCAAGTTATGTTATAGTGATGGAGGTAAGTTAACTGTTGTTGTTATAGTGATGGAGGATGGTGTTAGTGAAGCAAGTTATGTTATAGTGATGGAGGTAAGTTAATTTTGTTATAGTGATAGAGGATGGTGTTAGTGAAGCACTGTTACAATGATGCACTTGTGTGATGGTGTTCTTGTAGAGTGGTGACCCACCACTGGACGTTTTGCTCATCTGATTGAGGTCTTCTGCTGGCTTGCTGGTCCACCTCTTAAAAAGTTAATATTAGAATGTTGGCGGAGTTAGCAGAGTTGCAGTGGTAGAAACGTAGTGTTGTGGTGGTACAGAGTTGCAGTGGGAGAGACGTAGTGTTGTGGTGGTACAGAGTTGCAGTGGGAGAGACGTAGTGTTGTGGTGGTACAGAGTTGCAGTGGGAGAGACGTAGTGTTGTGGTGGTACAGAGTTGCAGTGGGAGAGACGTAGTGTTGTGGTGGTACAGAGTTGCAGTGGGAGAAACGTAGTGTTGTGGTGGTACAGAGTTGCAGTGGGAGAGACGTAGTGTTGTGGTGGTACAGAGTTGCAGTGGGAGAAACGTAGTGTTGTGGTGGTACAGAGTTGCAGTGGGAGAGACGTAGTGTTGTGGTGGTACAGAGTTGCAGTGGGAGAGACGTAGTGTTGTGGTGGTACAGAGTTGCAGTGGGAGAGACGTAGTGTTGTGGTGGTACAGAGTTGCAGTGGGAGAGACGTAGTGTTGTGGTGGTACAGAGTTGCAGTGGGAGAGACGTAGTGTTGTGGTGGTGCAGAGTTGCAGTGGGAGAGACGTAGTGTTGTGGTGGTGCAGAGTTGCAGTGGGAGAGACGTAGTGTTGTGGTGGTGCAGAGTTGCAGTGAGAGACGTAGTGTTGTGGTGGTGCAGAGTTGCAGTGAGAGACGTAGTGTTGTGGTGCAGAGCTGCAGTGGGAGAGACGTAGTGTTGTGGTGGTGCAGAGTTGCAGTGAGAGAGACGTAGTGTTGTGGTGCAGAGCTGCAGTGGGAGAGACGTAGTGTTGTGGTGGTGCAGAGTTGCAGTGGGAGAGACGTAGTGTTGTGATGGTGCCGTTGGATAAACATAGTGTTGTGGTGGTGCCGTGGGAGAAACGTAGTGTTGTGGTGGTGCCGTGGGAGAAACGTAGTGTTATGGTGGTGCCGTGGGAGAAATGTAGTGTTGTGGTGGTGCCGTGGGAGAAACGTAGTGTTGTGGTGGTGCCGTGGGAGAAACGTAGTGTTGTGGTGGTGCCGTGGGAGAAACGTAGTGTTGTGGTGGTGCCGTGGGAGAAACGTAGTGTTGGGTCAGGGGACAGGCAAGTAGCTTCCCTTGGCCTGGGTCGCTGACACTAATCAGGAGCCTCACCTGTTTTCACTCACCCTTCTGGGTTCTGTGAGACCTGTGTGTGCTGTCACTGACCTGTGTGTTGTGTGTGCTGTCACTGACCTGTGTGTTGTGTGTGCTGTCACTGACCTGTGTGTTGTGTGTGCTGTCACTGACCTGTGTGTTGTGTGTGCTGTCACTGACCTGTGTGTTGTGTGTGTGCTGTCACTGACTTGTGTGTTGTGTGTGTGCTGTCACTGACCTGTGTGCTGTGTGTGTGTGTGTGTGTGTGTGTGTGCGTGCGTGCGTGCGTGCTGTCACTGATCTGTGTGTTGTGTGTGTGCTGTCACTGACCTGTGTGTTGTGTGTGCTGTCACTGACCTGTGTGTTGTGTGTGTGCTGTCACTGATCTGTGTGCTGTGTGTGTGCTGTCACTGACCTGTGTGTTGTGTGTGTGCTGTCACTGACATGTGTGTTGTGTGTGTGCTGTCACTGACCTGTGTGCTGTGTGTGTGCTGTCACTGACGTGTGTGTGTGTGTGTGTGTGTGTGTGTGTGTGTGTGTGTGTGCGTGTGTGCTGTCACTGACCTGTGTGCTGTGTGTGTGCTGTCACTGACCTGTGTGTGTGTGTGTGTGTGTGTGTGTGTGTGTGTGTGTGTGCGTGCGCGGTCACTGACCTGTGTGCTGTGTGCGCTCAGTCACTGACCTGTGTGTTGTGTGTACTCAGTCACTGACCTGTGTGTTGTGTGTGCTGTCACTGACCTGTGTGCGTGTGAGTGTGTGTGCTGTCACTGACCTGTGTGCTGTGTGTGCTCAGGCACTGACCAGTGTGCTGTGTGTGCTCAGTCACTGACCAGTGTGCTGTGTGTGCTCAGTCACTGACCAGTGTGCTGTGTGTGCTCAGTCACTGACCTGTGTGCTGTGTGTGCTCAGGCACTGACCTGTGTGCTGTGTGTGCTCAGTCACTGACCAGTGTGCTGTGTGTGCTCAGTCACTGACCTGTGTGCTGTGTGTGCTCAGTCACTGACCAGTGTGCTGTGTGTGCTCAGGCACTGACCTGTGTGCTGTGTGTGCTCAGTCACTGACCAGTGTGCTGTGTGTGCTCAGTCACTGACCAGTGTGTTGTGTGTGCTCAGTCACTGACCAGTGTGCTGTGTGTGCTCAGGCACTGACCTGTGTGCTGTGTGCGCCCAGTCACTGACCAGTGTACTGTGTGCTCAGGCACTGACCAGTGTGTTGTGTGTGCTCAGTCACTGACCAGTGTACTGTGTGTGCTCAGGCACTGACCTGTGTGTTGTGTGTGCCCAGTCACTGACCAGTGTGCTGTGTGTGCTCAGTCACTGACCAGTGTGCTGTGTGTGCTCAGTCACTGACCAGTGTACTGTGTGTGCTCAGGCACTGACCTGTGTGTTGTGTGTGCTCAGTCACTGACCAGTGTGCTGTGTGTGCTCAGTCACTGACCAGTGTGCTGTGTGTGCTCAGGCACTGACCAGTGTGCTGTGTGTGCTCAGTCACTGACCAGTGTGCTGTGTGTGCTCAGTCACTGACCAGTGTGTTGTGTGTGCTCAGGCACTGACCAGTGTACTGTGTGTGCTCAGTCACTGACCAGTGTGTTGTGTGTGCTCAGTCACTGACCAGTGTGTTGTGTGTGCTCAGTCACTGACCAGTGTGTTGTGTGTGCTCAGTCACTGACCAGTGTGTTGTGTGTGCCCAGTCACTGACCAGTGTGTTGTGTGCGCCCAGTCACTGACCAGTGTGCTGTGTGTGCTCAGTCACTGACCAGTGTGTTGTGTGTGCTCAGTCACTGACCTGTGTGTTGTGTGTGCTCAGTCACTGACCAGTGTACTGTGTGTGCTCAGGCACTGACCTGTGTGTTGTGTGTGCTCAGTCACTGACCAGTGTGTTGTGTGTGCTCAGTCACTGACCAGTGTGTTGTGTGTGCTCAGGCACTGACCAGTGTGCTGTGTGTGCTCAGGCACTGACCAGTGTGCTGTGTGTGCTCAGTCACTGACCAGTGTGCTGTGTGCACAGTCACTGACCAGTGTGCTGTGTGTGCTCAGGCACTGACCAGTGTGCTGTGTGTGCTCAGTCACTGACCAGTGTGCTGTGTGCACAGTCACTGACCAGTGTGCTGTGTGCACAGTCACTGACCAGTGTGCTGTGTGTGCTCAGGCACTGACCAGTGTGCTGTGTGCACAGTCACTGACCAGTTTGCTGTGTGTGCTCAGGCACTGACCAGTGTGCTGTGTGTGCTCAGGCACTGACCAGTGTGCTGTGTGTGCTCAGGCACTGACCAGTGTGCTGTGTGTGCTCAGGCACTGACCAGTGTGTTGTGTGTGCTCAGTCACTGACCAGTGTGCTGTGTGTGCTCAAGCACTGACCTGTGTGCTGTGTGCACAGTCACTGACCAGTGTGCTGTGTGTGCTCAGTCACTGACCAGTGTGCTGTGTGTGCTCAGGCACTGACCAGTGTGCTGTGTGTGCTCAGTCACTGACCAGTGTGCTGTGTGTGCTCAGTCACTGACCAGTGTGCTGTGTGCACAGTCACTGACCAGTGTGCTGTGTGCACAGTCACTGACCAGTGTGCTGTGTGCACAGTCACTGACCAGTGTGCTGTGTGCTCAGTCACTGACCAGTGTGCTGTGTGTGCTCAGTCACTGACCAGTGTGCTGTGTGTGCTCAGTCACTGACCTGTGTGCTGTGTGTGCTCAGGCACTGACCTGTGTGCTGTGTGTGCTCAGTCACTGACCAGTGTGCTGTGTGTGCTCAGTCACTGACCTGTGTGCTGTGTGTGCTCAGTCACTGACCAGTGTGCTGTGTGTGCTCAGGCACTGACCTGTGTGCTGTGTGTGCTCAGTCACTGACCAGTGTGCTGTGTGTGCTCAGTCACTGACCAGTGTGTTGTGTGTGCTCAGTCACTGACCAGTGTGCTGTGTGTGCTCAGGCACTGACCTGTGTGCTGTGTGCGCCCAGTCACTGACCAGTGTACTGTGTGTGCTCAGGCACTGACCAGTGTGTTGTGTGTGCTCAGTCACTGACCAGTGTACTGTGTGTGCTCAGGCACTGACCTGTGTGTTGTGTGTGCCCAGTCACTGACCAGTGTGCTGTGTGTGCTCAGTCACTGACCAGTGTGCTGTGTGTGCTCAGTCACTGACCAGTGTACTGTGTGTGCTCAGGCACTGACCTGTGTGTTGTGTGTGCTCAGTCACTGACCAGTGTGCTGTGTGTGCTCAGTCACTGACCAGTGTGCTGTGTGTGCTCAGGCACTGACCAGTGTGCTGTGTGTGCTCAGTCACTGACCAGTGTGCTGTGTGTGCTCAGTCACTGACCAGTGTGTTGTGTGTGCTCAGGCACTGACCAGTGTACTGTGTGTGCTCAGTCACTGACCAGTGTGTTGTGTGTGCTCAGTCACTGACCAGTGTGTTGTGTGTGCTCAGTCACTGACCAGTGTGTTGTGTGTGCTCAGTCACTGACCAGTGTGTTGTGTGTGCCCAGTCACTGACCAGTGTGTTGTGTGTGCCCAGTCACTGACCAGTGTGCTGTGTGTGCTCAGTCACTGACCAGTGTGTTGTGTGTGCTCAGTCACTGACCTGTGTGTTGTGTGTGCTCAGTCACTGACCAGTGTACTGTGTGTGCTCAGGCACTGACCTGTGTGTTGTGTGTGCTCAGTCACTGACCAGTGTGTTGTGTGTGCTCAGTCACTGACCAGTGTGTTGTGTGTGCTCAGGCACTGACCAGTGTGCTGTGTGTGCTCAGGCACTGACCAGTGTGCTGTGTGTGCTCAGTCACTGACCAGTGTGCTGTGTGCACAGTCACTGACCAGTGTGCTGTGTGCACAGTCACTGACCAGTGTGCTGTGTGCACAGTCACTGACCAGTGTGCTGTGTGTGCTCAGGCACTGACCAGTGTGCTGTGTGCACAGTCACTGACCAGTTTGCTGTGTGTGCTCAGGCACTGACCAGTGTGCTGTGTGTGCTCAGGCACTGACCAGTGTGCTGTGTGTGCTCAGGCACTGACCAGTGTGCTGTGTGTGCTCAGGCACTGACCAGTGTGTTGTGTGTGCTCAGTCACTGACCAGTGTGCTGTGTGTGCTCAAGCACTGACCTGTGTGCTGTGTGCACAGTCACTGACCAGTGTGCTGTGTGTGCTCAGTCACTGACCAGTGTGCTGTGTGTGCTCAGGCACTGACCAGTGTGCTGTGTGTGCTCAGTCACTGACCAGTGTGCTGTGTGTGCTCAGTCACTGACCAGTGTGCTGTGTGCACAGTCACTGACCAGTGTGCTGTGTGCACAGTCACTGACCAGTGTGCTGTGTGCACAGTCACTGACCAGTGTGCTGTGTGCTCAGTCACTGACCAGTGTGCTGTGTGTGCTCAGTCACTGACCAGTGTGCTGTGTGTGCTCAGTCAGTGACCAGTGTACTGTGTGTGCTCAGTCACTGACCAGTGTGCTGTGTGTGCTCAGTCACTGACCAGTGTGTTGTGTGTGCTCAGTCACTGACCAGTGTGCTGTGTGTGCTCAGTCACTGACCAGTGTACTGTGTGCACAGTCACTGACCAGTGTGCTGTGTGTGCTCAGTCACTGACCAGTGTGCTGTGTGTGCTCAGTCACTGACCAGTGTGTTGTGTGTGCTCAGTCACTGACCAGTGTACTGTGTGCACAGTCACTGACCAGTGTACTGTGTGCTCAGTCACTGACCAGTGTACTGTGTGCACAGTCACTGACCAGTGTACTGTGTGCTCAGTCACTGACCAGTGTGCTGTGTGTGCTCAGTCACTGACCAGTGTGCTGTGTGTGCTCAGTCACTGACCAGTGTGCTGTGTGTGCTCAGTCACTGACCAGTGTACTGTGTGCTCAGTCACTGACCAGTGTACTGTGTGCACAGTCACTGACCAGTGTACTGTGTGCTCAGTCACTGACCAGTGTACTGTGTGCACAGTCACTGACCAGTGTACTGTGTGCACAGTCACTGACCAGTGTGCTGTGTGTGCTCAGTCACTGACCAGTGTGCTGTGTGTGCTCAGTCACTGACCAGTGTACTGTGTGCTCAGTCACTGACCAGTGTACTGTGTGCACAGTCACTGACCAGTGTACTGTGTGCTCAGTCACTGACCAGTGTACTGTGTGCACAGTCACTGACCAGTGTACTGTGTGCACAGTCACTGACCAGTGTACTGTGTGCACAGTCACTGACCAGTGTGCTGTGTGTGCTCAGTCACTGACCAGTGTGCTGTGTGTGCTCAGTCACTGACCAGTGTGCTGTGTGTGCTCAGTCACTGACCAGTGTACTGTGTGCTCAGTCACTGACCAGTGTACTGTGTGCTCAGTCACTGACCAGTGTACTGTGTGCTCAGTCACTGACCAGTGTACTGTGTGCTCAGTCACTGACCAGTGTACTGTGTGCTCAGTCACTGACCAGTGTACTGTGTGCACAGTCACTGACCTGTGTGTTGTGTGTGCTCAGTCACTGACCAGTGTGCTGTGTGCTCAGGCACTGACCTGCGTGTTGTGTGTGCTCAGTCACTGACCAGTGTGCTGTGTGCTCAGTCACTGACCTGTGTGTTGTGTGTGCTCAGTCACTGACCAGTGTGCTGTGTGCTCAGGCACTGACCTGTGTGTTGTGTGTGCTCAGTCACTGACCAGTGTACTGTGTGCACAGTCACTGACCTGTGTGTTGTGTGTGCTCAGTCACTGACCAGTGTGCTGTGTGCTCAGGCACTGACCTGTGTGTTGTGTGTGCTCAGTCACTGACCAGTGTGCTGTGTGCTCAGTCACTGACCAGTGTGCTGTGTGCTCAGTCACTGACCTGTGTGATGTGTGTGCTCAGTCACTGACCAGTGTGCTGTGTGCTCAGGCACTGACCTGTGTGTTGTGTGTGCTCAGTCACTGACCAGTGTGCTGTGTGATCAGTCACTGACCTGTGTGTTGTGTGTGCACAGTCACTGACCAGTGTGCTGTGTGCACTCATGCACTGACCAGTGTGCTGTGTGCACTCATGCACTGACCAGTGTGCTGTGTGCACTCAGGCACTGACCAGTGTGCTGTGTGCTCAGTCACTGACCTGTGTGTTGTGTGTGCACAGTCACTGACCAGTGTGCTGTGTGCACAGTCACTGACCAGTGTGCTGTGTGCACAGTCACTGACCAGTGTGCTGTGTGCACAGTCACTGACCAGTGTGCTGTGTGCACTCAGGCACTGACCAGTGTGCTGTGTGCACAGTCACTGACCAGTGTGCTGTGTGCACTCAGGCACTGACCAGTGTGCTGTGTGCACAGTCACTGACCAGTGTGCTGTGTGCACAGTCACTGACCAGTGTGCTGTGTGCACAGTCACTGACCAGTGTGCTGTGTGCACAGTCACTGACCAGTGTGCTGTGTGCACTCAGGCACTGACCAGTATATATAACCATCAGTGATCTCTGGGTGTAGTGTATCAGTGCAGCGTCTCCCATCATGACAGACAATTTTATTTATTATATAGACATTTTTATTTATTATATAGACATTTTTATTTATTATATAGACATTTTTATTTATTATATAGACATTCATTTATTTTTATATAGATATTATTGAATTTGTTTGTAGATGGTAGCCTTTTCGAAGGATCTCGCGTATAAGAGAAATTAGGGAAGGGACACTAATTGTTGAAGAAATAGTTAAGATATGGAAGAAAGAGTAACTTTAAGGAAAGAAATTTTATAAGAGAAACATGAAAAAGAAGGACAGAACAAAAACGTGAATATTTTCAAACAGAAGACGGGAATTATATGTAAACTTAGGCCGAATGACAGCAACTTTAGTACTCTGTATAGTGTGTGTGTGTGTGTGTGTGTGTGTGTGTGTGTGTGTGTGTGTGTGTGGCGTTCCAGTACAGCACTAAGACAGGTGCAACTGGAAACTCACCAGTGGTGTGGATAATAAATTATGGTACATGAGGATGATATACGACCTCCCTTCCTCTCCAGCTGTGTGGGAAAGAGGGAGGGGTCATGATCCCCTTGCTCTCCCCTGTTGGAGGTCAGTTCTCCACAAGATGGAACGAGTGATACACTAGTACGATAACACGTACAACTGGAAATTCACAAGTGGGAAAGGGAATGGGAAGACTGTATGCAACACAGGAGGCAGGGAAGGTGGTGGTAAGACTGGTAATTGAAGACCAGGGGAAATATAAGAGGTGAGGTGTCGACTTGAGCGACGTCCTTTTTGTGTGTGTGTGTGTGTGTGTGTGTGTGTGTGTGTGTGTGTGTGTGTGTGTGTGTTAGGATGGCAAACACAAGGATGACCTTCATAAAGCTAAACAAAGACACCTTCAAGTCACTCTTCCTCACGTACTGGCAACCAATAGCTGTGTGTATACAGCCAGGTGTAACACTCTTAACTTCAATAATCATTCATGTTAGTCCAGAGCTTCAGGAGAAATTTCACCTGCTCCAGTTCTTGTCCATGGAAGTTATGACACTGACGTTCAGTGTACTCCAGGGGATACACAAGATTAATAAAGACACACCCGAGGGTAGTAAGAGTCATGTGCGCCCGGGAAATAAAGGGTAACTAAACTTGATCTGATCAGGAAAACCCCCCAGAGAATGATGAATAACTCAGGAAATCGTATGACACGATTATTGTAGACAAACTATGGTACGGGTGGGGTAAGTTCTAAAATTCCGGGCCAGCGCGTAAGCCACTGGGCCAGATGGCTACAAGATTCATCCAACTAGGTATATTTATATACCATAGGGAGGTTAGCATGGGTCACCACTGTGACCACAAATACAAATTTTTCGAGATGAATCTCCCACCAGCTGGCGGAACCCATCTAACCTCACTGTGGTGTATAAGTATACCTAGTTGGATGAATCTCATTGTAGCCAGCTGGTCCATGGCTTACACGCTGGCCTAGAGTTGTACTACTCGCTTGCCACGAGTTCAGACCCCACCCTACCGTGGACTGAGTGATGAAGACGCCGAGAGAGAGAACTTGCTAAGTGTAAAGGTGCCACGACACTTCACGCTCCCTCCATGCATAAGGAAATTGCCAACAGTTCCTTTGTTCCCTATCAGCCGGGCTGTGGTGGCATACTTTGGGCTGCGGATGGTGGGTATTAGGAGCCTGATCAACCAGACCAGGAACCAGGAGACCTAGTCTGGTAGAGACTACAGGTTATTCCAGGATCCAGACATCCCTCCCCCCTCCTTCACCGCCCTTGTCAACGGCATCAAGGCACCCATCCTCACCCCCCTCCCCCATCCACAACTTGAAGGGCATATGGCAGATGTGTGTGAGGTGATTTTCCCGAGACGGGTGTACTAAGAACAGTGTTTAGTGTGTGCGAGGGTGGCCAGGGTGAAGTGTCAGCTGCGCTGCAGGATATCTCTCTCTCTCTCTCTCTCTCTCTCTCTCTCTCTCTCTCTCTATCTATCTATCTATCTATCTATCTATCTATCTATCTATCTATCTATCTATCTATCTATCTCTATCTCTATCTCTCTCTATCTCTATCTCTACTCACTCTCTCTCTCTCTCTCTCTCTCTCTCTCTCTCTCTATCTATCTATCTCTGTCTCTCTCTATCTCTGTCTCTCTATCTCTATCTATCTCTCTATCTCTCTCTATCTCTCTCTATCTCTCTCTCTATCTCTCTCTCTCTATCTATCTATCTCTCTCTATCTCTCTATCTCTCTCTCTCTCTCTCTCTCTCTCTCTCTCTCTCTCTCTCTCTCTCTCTATATATATATATATATATATATATATATATATATATATATATATATATATATATATATATATATATATGCAATAAGATCACAGTAAACAGGTGATTTCAGAATATGCAAAACAACCACTCTGAAAGAATAGAGAAATTCCAAGCGCTTTCGTGACTACTCACATTATCAAGGAACTATGAAAGTAAAGCATCCAAGGAAGCTATATAAGGGGTCTGGTCGGCACCTCACTATCAGATCCCACAACGGTTTAAACACCTGACGCGCGCCGACCCAACTTGGATAGGTCCTTGGCACAACTCACCCCACAAACTATTCTACCCAAGAAATAAGAAAATTTCTTATTTCTTGGGTAGAATAGTTTGTGGGGTGAGTTGTGCCAAGGACCTATCCAAGTTGGGTCGGCGCGCGTCAGGTGTTTAAACCGTTGTGGGATCTGATAGTGAGGTGCCGACCAGACCCCTTATATAGCTTCCTTGGATGCTTTACTTTCATAGTTCCTTGATAATGTGAGTAGTCACGAAAGCGCTTGGAATTTCTCTATTCTTTCAGAGTGGTTGTTTTGCATATATATATATATATATATATATATATATATATATATATATATATATATATATATATATATATATATATATATATATATATATATATATATATATATATATATATTGTGTGTGTGTGTGTGTACAACTAAGGGGTAACCATAATTAATTTTTGACGTAGGTCTTGTTGGTGAGGTATCAGCTGCAGATTACTGTTCTCTGTATTTTTCACTGTTTGATTTGTGATTCCCAACATTAATGCTTAGAGCTTTTAATTACGTTAATTAAAAGTTTGTTATGTAACACTATTCAACATGTCAGTGAAATTTGTTTTAAAAAATTAATTAACCTTAATTAACACGAAGAAATAATTCATTCTCATGGTGATACAGTAATTTTTGTCTATTATCATTCTTAATTTATGATTTACAAGTGGTGTGAACTGGTGGCTGGATCAAACGGGTAAAGAAGGCAGCAACACCGTGGCTTGAGGGGGAGGTGAACCCCCTCTCTAAGCCAGAGTATAGCTTAGGAATGCAATATATAAATAAAGTATTGAGTGCAAACAATGCATGTGTAGATGACTGCTGCAGTTTATATATTCAGCATCATGTTCGGGTTATTTACGTTAATTATTGTGGAAGTAAGAGTAACTTGAAAAATGTTTTGTTGTACGAGACAAGACTACCATTGACGCCCTTGTCCAATGCTTTCTCCTCTACACAGTAACAAAGGTTTTACCACAAAGAGGTGTGTGTGTGTGTGTGTGTGTGTGTGTGTGTGTGTGTGTGTGTGTGTGTGTGTGTGTGTGTTGTGTTGTGTTGTGTTGTGTTGTGTGCGTGTTGTGTTGTGTGCATGTTGTGTTGTGTGCATGTTGTGTTGTGTGCATGTTGTGTTGTGTGTGTGTTGTGTGTACTCACCTATTTGTGGTTGCAGGGGTCGAGTCCTAGCTCTGGCCCCCGCCTCTTCACTGGTTGCTACTAGGTCCTCTCTCTCCCTGCTCCATGAGCTTTATCAAACCTCGTCTTAAAGCTGTGTATGGCTCGCGCCTCCACTACGTCACTTTCTAGGCTATTCCACGGCCTGACAACTCTGTGACTGAAGAAATACTTCCTAATATCCCTTTGACTCAGATGAGTCTTCAATTTCCAATTGTGACATCTTGTTTCTGTGTCCCCTCCCTGGAACATCCTATCTTTGTCCACCTTGTCTATTCCACACAGTATTTTATATGTCGTTATGTCTCCCCTGGCCCTCCTGTTCTCCAGTGTCGTCAGGCCGATTTCCCTTAACCTTTCTTCATAGGATATTCCCCTTAGCTATGGAACTAACCTTGTCGCAAACCTTTGCACTTTCTCTAATTTCTTGACGTGCTTGATCAAGTGCGGGTTACAAACAGGTGCTGCATACTCCAGTATGGGCCTGACGTACACGGTGGACAGTGTCTTGAACGATTCCTTACTAAGGTATCGGAACGCTGTTCTCAGGTTTGCCAGGCGCCCATATCCTGCAGCAGTTATCTGGTTGATGTGTGCTTCCGGCGACATGCTCGGTGTTATACTCACCCCAAGATCTTTCTCCTTGAGCGAGGTTTGCAGTCTTTGGCCACCTAGCCTATACTCCGTCTGCGGTCTTCTGTGCCCTTCTCCGATCTTCATGACTTTGCATTTGGCGGGGTTAAATTCGAGAAGCCAGCTGCTGGACCAGGTGTCCAGTCTGTCCAGGTCTCTGAAGTCCTGCCTGATCCTCATCTGATTTAATTCTCCTCATTAACTTCACATCATCTGCTAACAGGGTCACTTCTGAGTATAACCCTTCCATCATGTCGTTCACATATACCAAAAATAGCACTGGTCCTAGGACCGACCCCTGTGGGACCCCGCTCGTCACAGGTGCCCACTGTGATACCTCATCACGTACCATGACTCGTTGTTGCCTCCCTGTCAGGTATTCTCTGATCCATTGCAGTGCCCTTCCTGTTATATGCGCCTGATCCTCTAGCATCTGCACTTATCTCTTGTGAGGAACTGTGTCAAAGGCCTTCTTGCAGTCCAAGAAGATGCAATCAACCCACCCCTCTCTCTCGTGTCTTCCTTCTGTTACTTTATCATAAAACTCCAGAAGGTTTGTGACACAGGATTTGCCTTCCATGAATCCATGCTGGTTGGCGTTTATACTCTTGTTCCATTTCAGGTGCTCCACCACTCTCCTCCTGATAATCTTCTCCATGACTTTGCATACTGTACACGTCAGTGACACTGGTCTATAGTTTAGTGCCTCTTTTCTGTCTCCTTTTTTAAAAATGGGAACTACATTTGCCGTCTTCCATACCTCAGGTAGTTGCCCAGTTTCCAGGGATGTGTTGAAGATTGTGGTAAGTCATATCATATCCGCTCCCTCTCTAAGGATCAACGGGAAGATGTCCGGTTCCATTGCCTTTGAGGTATCGATGTCCCTTAGCAGCTTCTTCACCTCCTCCTCATTTGTATGTATGTCATCCAACACTTGTTGGTATATTCCTTGCTGGTGTCCCCCTCTGTTCTGTCCCTCCAGAGGCCTTCCTGTCTCCACTGTAAATACTTCCTTAAATCTCATGTTGAGCTCCTCACATAATTCTTGATCGTTTCTTGTGAGTCCCTCACCTTCTTTCCTCAGTCTTATCACCTGGTCTTTGACTGTTGTCTTCCTCCTAATGTAGCTATACAGCAGTTTTGGGTCAGATTTGACTTTCGATGCTATGTCGTTTTCATACTGTCGCTGGGCCTCCCTCCTTATCTGTGCATACTCGTTTCTGGCTCTTCTACTAATCTCCTTATTTTCCTGTGTGTGTGTGTGTGTGTGTGTGTGTGTGTGTGTGTGTGTGTGTGTGTGTGTGTGTGTGTGTGTGTGTGTGTCTGTGTGTGTGTCTGTGTGTGTTGTGTGTGTGTGTTGTGTGTGTGTTTGTGTTGTGTGTGTTGTGTGTGTGTGTGTTGTGTGTGTGTGTGTGTCTGTGTGTGTGTCTGTGTGTGTGTCTGTGTGTGTTGTGTGTTTGTGTTGTGTGTGTGTTGTGTGTGTTGTGTGTTGTGTGTGTCTGTGTGTGTGTGTGTGTGTGTGTGTTGTGTGTGTGTTGTGTCTGTGTTGTGTCTGTGTCTGTGTGTGTGTGTGTAGTATACACACAGCATACATCACTCAGCGTCAGTTTCTGAACTTCTTAGCAATTAGAATAATACTTCATGTTTAACTAGATTTGTATCGGATACATGTTAATATTAACAAATAACCTGCTAGCAGCAACAGCCTAGATGACCAGGCAGTCACTAAGGCGGTCAAGCCTCATGAGAGGACACAGCTACAAGTATCGTGCCTGCACTCGTGTAGTTGCAATGTTGACTAGCAACACCTGGCTCTGGTCATGAAAACGAACACTGCGAGGTCTCGAGTGTGCCTTGTTAATGTTTACCAACAACAGCAACAGGTTCCGAACTTCCAAGTCATCACAAATGGGACGTAGCTCCTGGACGCGTCTAATAAAATGTGTAATATGGCTGGATAGTACATGGCCTTAAGGCGCGCAGGTTCGAGCTGCCTTTGATCTGACATGTATGTGTGTGTGTTTATATAAGAATATATAAGGACCTGCCTTGTATGGGCCAGTAGGCCTTCTGAAGTGTTCCTCCATTCTTATGTTATATATATATACACATATTCTTTTAACAAACCGGTCGCATCCCACCGAGGCAGGGTGGCGTAAAATGAAAATACAGTTCCACTCTCCCATGGAGATAAGCGGATATAAACAAGAACTAGTAAGAAAATAAAAGCCAGAAGGGTGTGTGTACATATATGCTTGTACATGCAAGTGTAGTGTGACCTAATTGTAAGTAGAAGTAGCAAGACGTACCTGCAACTTTGCATGTTTGTGAGACAGAAAAACACACCAGCAATCCTACCATCATGTAAAACAATTACAGGTTTTCATTGTACACTCACTTGGCAGGACGGTAGTACCTCCCTGGGTGGTTGCTGTCTACCATCCTACTACCTAGTATATATGTATATATGCAAAACAACCACGGGAGGAGTTTTGTGTGTGTGTGTGTGTGTGTTCGCATACATGTCTTGCCGAATAAGTAAACCTTGCGATTTTAACTTAAATAGCAACGCACGCACTTGCCGAATAGGACAAGCGAAAATTTGTATATGCAATAATTTCGCAAAAATCATTCTAAACCTAACGAAAAAAAAAAATTCATTGTGCTTGTTTATAAAATTATTCTAAGCCTATTTAAAATATATTTAGTCGGATTAAGCTAAATTATATTCCGCTTGTTATAATAAGGTTAGATAAGTTTCCTAAGGTTCTTTTGGTACAAAATTATTAATTTTTATGTTAACGTAAATAAAAAAATATACCTTTAAATGTAAAAGAGAAAATTTTAGAAAGGACTTAATTGTAACAGAGTTTTTGCTAATTTTCCAGTTTAACCTATTCCGCACTACATTATTATATATATATATATATATATAAATATATATATATATATAAATATATATATATATAAATATAAATATATATATATATTTATATATATATATATTTATATTTATATATATATATATTTATATATATATATATATTTATATATATATATATATATATATATATAGATTATATATATATATATAATATATTATATAGATTATATATATATATTATATAGATATTATATATATATATATATATATATAGATTATATATATATATATATATATATATATATATATATATATATATATATATAATACACACACACATCTCCATGGGGAAGTAGAACAGAATTCTTCCTCCGTAAGCCATGCGTGTTGTAAGAGGCGACTAAAATGCCGGGAGCAAGGGGCTAGTAACCCCTTCTCCTGTATAAATTACTAAATTTGAAAAGAAAATTTTCTTTTTCTTTTTGAGCCACCCTGCCTCGGTGGGATACGGCCGGTTTATTGAAAGAAGAAATGTGTATATATATATATATTCATATTCATAAGTGGTTGAAGGGTGGATCCTTCTAGGGAGTGCCGTTAGAGATGGCTTCATGAATGCCTTGGATGCCTGGCGTCATGGTACAACTATGCAGTGGTTGGTATGAGCGGCGGCACGGTGGGAAACCCTCAGTTGTGTCGCCTGGGAACCTCAAAATTGCCAGAGATGACCATTGTCTCCTGGCCTCAACGGGGACTTAACTCTTTCTTCAGGAGATTTTCTTCAATCTATCTAAGATTACGACTTTTTTTTATTCTGAATTTAGCGAGTGTACTGTACACTCAGATCGCTGAGTGTACAGTACACTCAGATCGCTGAGTGTACAGTACACTCAGATCGCTGAGTGTACAGTACACTCAGATCGCTGAGTGTACGGTACACTCAGATCGCTGAGTGTACGGTACACTCAGATCGCTGAGTGTACAGTACACTCAGATCGCTGAGTGTACAGTACACTCAGATCGCTGAGTGTACAGTACACTCAGATCGCTGAGTGTACGGTACACTCAGATCGCTGAGTGTACAGTACACTCAGATCGCTGAGTGTACGGTACACTCAGATCGCTGAGTGTACAGTACACTCAGATCGCTGAGTGTACAGTACACTCAGACCGCTGAGTGTACAGTACACTCAGATCGCTGAGTGTACGGTACACTCAGATCGCTGAGTGTACAGTACACTCAGATCGCTGAGTGTACAGTACACTCAGATCGCTGAGTGTACAGTACACTCAGATCGCTGAGTGTACAGTACACTCAGATCGCTGAGTGTACAGTACACTCAGATCGCTGAGTGTACAGTACACTCAGACCGCTGAGTGTACAGTACACTCAGATCGCTGAGTGTACTGTACACTCAGATCGCTGAGTGTACAGTACACTCAGATCGCTGAGTGTACGGTACACTCAGATCGCTGAGTGTACGGTACACTCAGATCGCTGAGTGTACGGTACACTCAGATCGCTGAGTGTACAGTACACTCAGATCGCTGAGTGTACTGTACACTCAGATCGCTGAGTGTACTGTACACTCAGATCGCTGAGTGTACAGTACACTCAGATCGCTGAGTGCACAGTACACTCAGATCGCTGAGTGTACAGTACACTCAGATCGCTGAGTGTACAGTACACTCAGACCGCTGAGTGTACAGTACACTCAGATAGCGGTCTGAGTGTACTGTACACTCAGACCGCTGAGTGTACTGTACACTCAGATCGCTGAGTGTACTGTACACTCAGACCGCGAGTGTACAGTACACTCAGACCGCTGAGTGTACTGCACTCAGACCGCTGAGTGTACTGTACTCAGACCACTGAGTGTACTGTACTCAGACCACTGAGTGTACTGTACTCAGACCACTGAGTGTACTGTACTCAGACCGCTGAATAACACGGGTAAGCCAGTGGTCCACAGTAGTGACACTCAGCCTGGTTAGATAAGCAGCCATAAAAATTTCTCTCTCCCCTCCCTCTCTCTCTCCCCTCCCTCTCTCCCCTCCCTCTCTCTCTCTCTCTCCCTCTCTCTCTCCCTCCCTCTCTCTCCCTCTCGTTGTCTAAATGAGAAACTGGCAGGTTTTTCCCCGTGTGTGTGAGTGCAGCGGCCAGTTTGCAGGTTTCCGCCAGCGGTCATGATCAACGTGATCACCAATAACAGTCCAGCAGGGCACTTTGTACTCTGTCCAGATAATGAGGAAGGTGGAGAAGAGGTCAGCGGGGCAGTTTCCTCTTGATAAGATAATAAGGGGTGACGGACGGAGTGGTGCTGCAGCAACAGCCTGGTTGATCGGGTCTCACACCGGGCTGCCAGGATAGAAACCCTTGAAGTCAGTCACAGGAAACTTACAACATTTCGGGCCATCCTGGACTATTGTCAAGTTACAATTGAGAGAAATGCAGAGAAGTTAGATGAGGGGAAGGTAAACAAAGTATTGGTGGTGGTGGTATTAGTATGGGTAGTGGCAATAGTAGTAGTTGTAATAGTAGCAATAATAGTACGGTACTGTGACTTTTTGTTTTTCAGATGTAATGTGTTAAGATTGTGAACGCTAGTGCTAGAGATGTTTCAATCTCGACGTGGGGGCTTCACACAGGTGCTGGGTATTTTAAGTTGGGTCTAAAGGATCTTTTGGGGGGTGAGGGGTAGTGGGGCCACTGTTGCCTCGGGCACTGGCACTTTGTGCCCATGAAGATGTTTACAAATACCCACGAATTTCATTATGGCTAGGCGTCACTTTGTTGTATTAATTTCCTGTAATACCTGATATTTTAGCCTATATCATCATCATCGTCTCCTGTGTGAAGGTTGCTCTACGTCTTATGTTCGTCGCTATACTTCTGTGTCATTGTTCGTGGGAACTTCAACACTCACACTTGGTCTGTCCAAGTCTTCTTACGTGACAGTCACTTTCAGTTCCATTTTAGCCTCTGATGCTATATCATTCTCAAATTGCCTCTCACCTTAACATCACTCCTCTTGCATCGTCATTTCATCTATGCTTAACAGCGCTGGTTAAATGTGCTCTCTCCTTATGTATTATTTCCTCTTCTGGTATTCGGTATAACCCTTATTATAGATTCTTAGCATTTCTACCACCATTATATCTAACGGGGATTTTCCTTTAATTTTATATTTGCGGTTTACTGCCCTCAGATCTACTCATCCCGTCAGCGTCCTGTCTATTATACTTGATTCTCTTATTGTTGTCTTCTTTGTGTTCAGATTTTTCGTATAGATTTATGCCTTGAGAGGTAGGTCTATTGGACATCAGCGCCATCTTACGGGTGAACATTACACTATTAAGAGGACAGAACATTTCCAGTTAAATACTACCGCATTATAGCTTGCTTTTAATGGATCCCCGTATTCGGTTTCTCATATATCCGTATCGTTTAGTTTTGCAGTTCCATCACCATTTTTTTTTTTTACCTTCTGGCTCGTATTTTTTTCATTGATGTTGTCGCTTTTGTTTTCAGCGTTTTCATGAACTCACTGAGGTCTCAGTTTTGGCATTCAGTGTTAACTGTAGATGGAGTGTCCCACGGTAGTGTTGCACGAGCGCGTGTAGGAAGGGTCGGTGTAGGAGCATGACGGAAGGAAATATAGCAGTCGTGAAGCTGCCACACTTATATTTTGTTGCGCAAAACAGCAAGAAGTGTTATCTTGATTATTGTAGACATGGTGGTAGCGACGGTATTGGTGGCGGTCGTAACTGTACGAGGGCAGAGTCACTGTCTTCATACGTAAGGAGAATTATTAGTAGACTCTTGAATATAGTCCAGTGTAGGCTGTGCTGCCTGTATTGGACTGCGTGTGGTCAGCACCAACAGCCTGATTGAGCAGGCTGTCAGCCAGGCCTGTTGGTGCATTGACCGTTGGAATTGTATACAGGTGAAGTATATGTAATATCTTCGAAAACAGCATATAGCAAGCAATAAGGTGTCACAAGTGAAGGTACTTTCTCCGTCACCGTGCAGTGGTCAGCCTCCTCCACAACACTGCTGGTGACCTCGCCTCCAGAGTCTGCAGTTTAGGTAGCGCCGCTCATCCTCAATGAACATGTTATCTATAAGAAGACAGTACAATACATCCCAAATAACTGACACGCCGTGACGACCTTAACTCGGGCTACGATTTATATACAGCTCCAACATCTGTCAGAAAATGCAAAGTTGTCCCTGAGGCTGCCTTGCTCACCGCTGTTGTTTGTCAGTCAGTGTTGACCAGCCTGGCTAGCATCCATATTGTGCACTGATGTTCATAGCGAATAAAAGGTAAGTTACAGACAAAGCTTTTATTGTCTTGAAAAAGATTGTGCTACAACCTGCTTGTTCACGGACTGACTAGTAGATTATAGTTCCCCGGGAGGCTGGCTAGCTTATTCTGAAGGACAAGGCCGGGTAGAAGAAAAAAAACGGTGTACCTCTCCAGATCATTTGGTCGATGGGTAATGAACAAGGAAGCAACAAAATGGACATGATTCAAATTATGGCCCAGCTATAATACTGCCCGGACCAAACACGGCTTATCTCTTCTCCAATATTTTGTTCCCTTCAACTCATAATGCAAGGGAAGTCAGGCTACAATACATCCTCCACATCCTTCTCCTTGTTTCCTGCCTCTTAAATTATCTTATCCACTGCATCCTTTCCCTCCCCTGCATCATTTCCTTTCTCTGTATCGTCTCCCACCCCTGTATCTTCTCCCACCCCTGTATCTTCTCCCACCTCTGTATCTTCTCCCACCTCTGTATCTTCTCCCACACCTGTATCTTCTCCCACCCCTGTGTCTTCTCCCACCTCTGTATCTTCTCCCACCTCTGTATCTTCTCCCACCCCTGTATCTTCTCCCACCCCTGTATCTTCTCCCACCTCTGTATCTTCTCCCACCTCTGTATCTTCTCCCACCCCTGTATCTTCTCCCACTTCTGTATCTTCTCCCACCTCTATCTTCTCCCACCTCTGTATCTTCTCCCACCTCTGTATCTTCTCCCACCCCTGTATCTTCTCCCACCTCTGTATCTTCTCCCACCTCTATCTTCTCCCACCTCTGTATCTTCTCCCACCTCTGTATCTTCTCCCACACCTGTATCTTCTCCCACCTCTGTATCTTCTCCCACCTCTGTATCTTCTCCCACCTCTGTATCTTCTCCCACCTCTGTATCTTCTCCCACCTCTGTATCTTCTCCCACCTCTGTATCTTCTCCCACCTCTGTATCTTCTCCCACCTCTGTATCTTCTCCCACCTCTGTATCTTCTCCCACCTCTGTATCTTCTCCCACCTCTGTATCTTCTCCCACCTCTGTATCTTCTCCCACCTCTGTATCTTCTCCCACCTCTGTATCTTCTCCCACATCTGTATCTTCTCCCACCTCTGTATCTTCTCCCACCTCTGTATCTTCTCCCACATCTGTATCTTCTCCCACCTCTGTATCTTCTCCCACCTCTGTATCTTCTCCCACATCTGTATCTTCTCCCACATCTGTATCTTCTCCCACATCTGTATCTTCTCCCACATCTGTATCTTCTCCCACATCTGTATCTTCTCCCACATCTGTATCTTCTCCCACATCTGTATCTTCTCCCACCTCTGTATCTTCTCCCACATCTGTATCTTCTCCCACATCTGTATCTTCTCCCACCTCTGTATCTTCTCCCACCTCTGTATCTTCTCCCACATCTGTATCTTCTCCCACATCTGTATCTTCTCCCACATCTGTATCTTCTCCCACCTCTGTATCTTCTCCCACATCTGTATCTTCTCCCACATCTGTATCTTCTCCCACATCTGTATCTTCTCCCACATCTGTATCTTCTCCCACATCTGTATCTTCTCCCACATCTGTATCTTCTCCCACCTCTGTATCTTCTCCCACCTCTGTATCTTCTCCCACATCTGTATCTTCTCCCACCTCTGTATCTTCTCCCACCTCTGTATCTTCTCCCACATCTGTATCTTCTCCCACCTCTGTATCTTCTCCCACCTCTGTATCTTCTCCCACCTCTGTATCTTCTCCCACCTCTGTATCTTCTCCCACATCTGTATCTTCTCCCACCTCTGTATCTTCTCCCACATCTGTATCTTCTCCCACATCTGTATCTTCTCCCACCTCTGTGTCCTCTCCTTCCAGTGCATCCTCTTCCTCGTCAGCATCTTTTTTTTTTTTTTTTACAGTTTTCTCTTCATCTCTAAATATTTTTTACTTCCTCCTCTTTCTTCGTTCTTCTGCTCCTCTTAATTTGAATTCGTAAGTATTTACAGAGTGCTGCATATGCCGGTGTCGTTCCTGTTGATGAGTGCAAGATGCTAGTTGATAATTTACACACATGTGCAACATTTGAGTATATTTATTGTGGAAGCGTTTCGCCACACAGTGACTTCATCAGTCCTGTACGAAGTAGTGAATCCCTCAGCCTTAAATCAATGTAATTAGTCCATCAATCTTTTCAAGATACCTAAGTGTTGTACATAAGTAATTTATCATCTTGTGGGTTTTGTGAACCATTTATCTGCAAGATGTGAAGTAGAAGGTAGACCAGCTACTGCGGGAGTCGACGATTGTAGTGTTTTAAGCAACACTTGAATATATCAGCAGTGTACCAGCTGCCCTCTGTTACACCACATTACTTGCCTACACGTGTGCTTAACAGGAACCTAAGTTTCCTCGTCTTCTAATAACATGTTCATTTTTCAACTACAATCTACGTTGTCCATAATTACTATCACATTTGCTTTGTCTGTTTCCTAAGGTGAAGTCTAAGATCTTTACTTAATGCATGGTATAACTTAACAAATCTTTGAGAAATGTGTTGTAGAGGTGTGAGGTTTGCTCACACCTACAACAATTGTCATCAAAGATTTGTTAAGTTATACCATGCATTAAGTAAAGATCCTGGACTTGACCTTACGAAACAGACAAAGCAAATGTGATAGTAATTATGGACAAAGTAGATTATAGTGGAAAAAATAACATTATTAGAAGACGAGGGAACTTAGGTTCCTCTTAATGCCTTATATGTACAAGTTCTGCTTGGTAAAGTATGAACATTTTTCCTCTACTCAGAGTATCCTCTACTATATATGTGAAGTACTTTGTTTCATATGCGAGTTGCATTGTGGGAATAAAACCTAGGTGTTTACCTGTCACAGTCCACCAGTCACATCAGGTAAAGGAATGTCAACCTCATTGAAAATAAATGGTATAAAATACCGACACAATGGAAACATTAACACATATGCAGTTTAATGTGATCCTTTATTGACAACGTTTCGCCCACATAGTGGGCTTTTTCAAGTCACAAACAGATCTACCTGGGGTGGAAGGTACGCGAGTATTTATAGTCAGGTTCAGAATGTTGAGGTCAGGTGGAGAATGCTGCATCTGATGATCTACCGGGTGGGGTTATAGAGTCTAAAATCTTGGGTAGCTTGGCAGGGGTATTGGACAAGTTGTGAGCAGATCTTCTGCAGTGTTCTATGTTCTTATGTGGGATAGCGATGAAGAAGTTTCTTGGCAAGTGGTTCAGCTATGTTATAGAAGCCGTTGTTCTGGTTGAAATTGTTGGTTATAGAGATAAGCGATGATTCCAGGATTCTTCGGTATTGAGTGTTGTCTTCTGTGGCGATAAGTCTTGAATTTCTGTATTTAATTAAATGGTTGTGTGAATTGTGATGTTGTACACAGGCATTCCTTGTATCGTCAGTCCTGCTTACGTATTGGTGTTCTGAAATACGTGTTTGGAGGTCTCTTGATGTTTCGCCCACGTATAATTTGTTGCAGTGATTACAAGGGATTATGTATACCCCTGCAGAGGATGGAGGCTTGTCCTGTCTACTACTGGTGATGTCCTTGATGGTCGTGGTTGTGGAGGTAGATACTTGGAATGATGTATTGGAAAAGATGTTGGAAACATGTTTGGCAATGGAGTTGGTGGGGAGGACTATGTATCTCTTCTCGGCAGTGTCTTCTCTGGGTGTGTTGAAGATGTTTAATGCCCGCCGTCTGCAGTCTCTGATGAAGTGACGAGGATAGTGGAGTTTAGAAAATACTTGTTCAGTTATAGTGCATTCTTCCTCAAGGAACTCATTGCTGCAGATTCTGAGTATGTGTTTGTTTCCATTGTGTCGGTATTTTATACCATTTATTTTCATCGTGTCAAACACTGCAGTAGAAATGGATCCTTCACACAGAGAATACCTGGACCTTCTTCTAAGAGCTTACTCTCTTGGCAACAGAGACAATTTTCTTCGTGACCGCATCCAAGAATTGGTCTTACCAAGATCAACTCCTCCTCAAATTGCCAACATCAAACCTCTTTTCTCCGCTACAGCTCGGACCTACCTTGAAGAGTGTGCAGATGACTTAAACAATGCTACAAAGGAAGCTTTTCTCCAAGCCAGAACACTAGGCACAGCACTTCGGGGCAACATGAACAGACGCACCGCCGAAATCATTCGCAGCAGAGTTACCACAGTGAATGTTCAACAGAAGATCAGACTTGCTTGAAAACTACAAACTCTCTGAGATAATAGTCATTGGGAAAGTTTAGGAAGACCTGACATCATCCAAAATCTTTCATCTCGTCCACTGTCAACCACAGAAACCGAAGCCCTCAGCTTAGGCCTAAAATTTGCAACAGGAATTACGAAACCAAAACAAGACCTCAATTTCATCGCCAAAAACTACAGACACAATGACTCCGACTTCCAAAAAGGTTTTCTCAGCAGCCATCTCTACATGCAGCTCCCCAGTCATACCTCGACGTTACATCATTGCACTTAAAGGCTTAGCAGAAGACACGACCATCAGGGTCACCACCGCTGATAAAGGAGGTGGTGTTATCATGAACACTGACGACTACAGGAACAAAATGCTCAATCTACTTAATGACCCAGATACCTACAAACCCCTCAACTAACCAAGTGGACAACCTTACTAAAACTTTTCTTCAAAGGACTCGCCTCATTCTGAGGAACTCAGAACAAGGGAAGAAACTTCTGCACACCATACCCAGCAACCCCAGACCTGCCAGAATGTACGGCCTGCCAAAAACTCACAAGCCTGGTATCCCATTGAGGCCCATATCTCCGGGAATAGGCAGTGCTCCCCACCAACTCTCAGGAATTCTCGCAAAACACCTCTCCAAACTCTTGGGCACTATCAGTCCAGCACATCTCAAACACTCGGGTGATCTTCTCAATCGCATTCACAACATCAACATCAGGAACAAGAAACTTTCCAGCCTTGACGTAACTTCCTTATTTACCAAAGTACCTACTACACAAGCCATCGATCTCCTGCGCAGAAAAATTGACGGTTCACTTGATCTTCCTATTCCAGCCAGCGATTTCATCGACCTCGTTGAACTATGTTTCGGCTTTACGTGTTTCTAGTTCGAAAATCACCTCTTTCAACAGACTTTTGGTCTACCCATGGGCTCGCCACTCAGTTCCGTCCTGGCGAACTTATACATGGAACATCTGGAAGCCGAGCGTTTCTCCACCATTATTCCTTCGAATGTCACCTGGCTCCGTTATGTTGACGACATTCTCCTCATAACTCCCAGACGCTTCAATGTTCAAGCTCTCCAAGACAAGCTCAACCAAGTCGAGCCCTAAATCCAGTTCACACTTGAAGTCGACAACACGCTTCCTTTCCTTGATATTCTTATCTGCAAAACTGACCATGAACGTCGTTTTAAAGTCTATCGAAAACCAACCAACCAAAACGATCTTCTCCACTTCTACTCTCACCACGATACCAAAGCTAAACGTGGTGTAATTATAGGCTTCTTCCTGTGCGCACTCAGAATCTGCAGCAATGAGTTCCTTGAGGAAGAATGCATTATAATTGAACAAGTATTTTCTAAACTCCACTATCCTCGTCACTTCATCAGAGACTGCAGACGGCGGGCATTAAACATCTTCAACACACCCAGAGAAGACACTGCCGAGAAGAGATACATAGTCCTCCCCACCAACTCCATTGCCAAACATGTTTCCAACATCTTTTCCAATACATCATTCCAAGTATCTACCTCCACAACCACGACCATCAAGGACATCACCAGTAGTAGACAGGACAAGCCTCCATCCTCTGCAGGGGTATACATAATCCCTTGTAATCACTGCAACAAATTATACGTAGGCGAAACATCAAGAGACCTCCAAACACGTATTTC
Organism: Cherax quadricarinatus; assembly: GCF_038502225.1. Taxonomy (NCBI): domain Eukaryota; kingdom Metazoa; phylum Arthropoda; class Malacostraca; order Decapoda; family Parastacidae; genus Cherax; species Cherax quadricarinatus. The sequence continues at coordinate 8,103,532 of NC_091334.1, forward strand.
AGAACACCAATACGCAAGCAGGACTGACGATACAAGGAATGCCTGTGTACAACATCGCAATTCACACAACCATTTAATTAACTACAGAAACTCAAGACTTATCGCCACAGAAGACAACACTCAATACCGAAGAATCCTGGAATCATCGCTTATCTCTATAACCAACAATTTCAACCAGAACAACGGCTTCTATAACATAGCTGAACCACTTGCCAAGAAACTTCTTCATCGCTATCCCACATAAGAACATAGAACACTGCAGAAGGTCTGCTCACAACTTGTCCAATACCCCTGCCAAGCTTCTCAAGATTTTAGACTATAACCCCACCCGGTAGATCATCAGATGCAGCATTCTCCACCTGACCTCAACATTCTGAACCTGACTATAAATACTCGCGTACCTTCCACCCCAGGTAGATCTGTTTGTGACTTGAAAAAGCCCACTGTGTGGGCGAAACGTTGTCAATAAAGGATCACATTAAACTGCATGTGTGTTTGTTTCCAATGTCAACCTCAGCTGGGTTACTTTGGTAATGGTAAGAGGATATGGTCAAGCATGACACTCTGGGTTATGGTTACCGTAGTTCTAAACGTTTACTTTCAGCAAAGTTGAAAGTTTTTTTTCTGGCTGGAAGGAACTAGGATGGAGGCAAAGAAGGGTGGCTGTGATGTGGGTGTAAGGAGGGTGGTTGTGATGTGGGTGTAAGGATGATGGGTGTGATGTGGGTGTAAGGAGGGTGGTTGTGATGTTTGTGTAAAGAGGGTGGGCTGGTGTGGGTGGGCAAAGAGTGTGGTTATGTTGAGGGTGGGTTTTATTTAGTAAAATTGGATACATCGGTAGTGTGATACTACACTATTTTGTATGATAGTTACGCAGTGAGGGTACAAACTAGGTGTGTTTCCCTGTCATATTGAGTAGTGGTGTTAGAGGGAGGGAGGGTTGGGGGTATGAAGTAACAACAGATTGACCCAGTTCACCTCAGGGTCATGGTGACCTCACCTCGCTATACCTGGCACACCCTCCCTCTTTACCTCTAGTGTATTTTTCCACTACTGTGTATATATGATTACCTGTATGTATGTATGTATGTATATATTTTTTTATTATCACACTGGCCGATTCCCACCAAGGCAGGGTGGCCCGAAAAAGAAAAACTTTCACCATCATTCACTCCATAACTGTCTTGCCAGAAGGGTGCTTTACACTACAGTTTTTAAACTGCAACATTAACACCCCTCCTTCAGAGTGCAGGCACTGTACTTCCCATCTCCAGGACTCAAGTCCGGCCTGCCGGTTTCCCTGAACCCCTTCATAAATGTTACTTTGCTCACACTCCAACAGCACGTCAAGTATTAAAAACCATTTGTCTCCATTCACTCCTATCAAACACGCTCACGCATGCCTGCTGGAAGTCCAAGCCCCTCGCACACAAAACCTCCTTTACCCCCTCTCTCCAACCTTTCCTAGGCCGACCCCTACCCCGCCTTCCTTCCACTACAGACTGATACACTCTTGAAGTCATTCTGTTTCGCTCCATTCTCTCTACATGTCCGAACCACCTCAACAACCCTTCCTCAGCCCTCTGGACAACAGTTTTGGTAATCCCGCACCTCCTAACTTCCAAACTACGAATTCTCTGCATTATATTCACACCACACATTGCCCTCAGACATGACATCTCCACTGCCTCCAGCCTTCTCCTCGCTGCAACATTCATCACCCATGCTTCACACCCATATAAGAGCGTTGGTAAAACTATACTCTCATACATTCCCCTCTTTGCCTCCAAGGACAAAGTTCTTTGTCTCCACAGACTCCTAAGTGCACCACTCACTCTTTTTCCCTCATCAATTCTATGATTCACCTCATCTTTCATAGACCCATCCGCTGACACGTCCACTCCCAAATATCTGAATACATTCACCTCCTCCATACTCTCTCACTCCAATCTGATATTCAATCTTTCATCACCTAATCTTTTTGTTATCCTCATAACCTTACTCTTTCCTGTATTCACCTTTAATTTTCTTCTTTTGCACACCCTACCAAATTCATCCACCAATCTCTGCAACTTCTCTTCAGAATCTCCCAAGAGCACAGTGTCATCAGCAAAGAGCAGCTGTGACAACTCCCACTTTGTGTGTGATTCTTTATCTTTTAACTCCACGCCTCTTGTCAAGACCCTCGCATTTACTTCTCTTACAACCCCATCTATAAATATATTAAACAACCACGGTGACATCACACATCCTTGTCTAAGGCCTACTTTTACTGGGAAATAATTTCCCTCTTTCCTACATACTCTAACTTGAGCCTCACTATCCTCGTAAAAACTCTTCACTGCTTTCAGTAACCTACCTCCTACACCATACACTTGCAACATCTGCCACATTGCCCCCCTATCCACCCTGTCATACGCCTTTTACAAATCCATAAATGCCACAAAGACCTCTTTAGCCTTATCTAAATACTGTTCACTTATATGTTTCACTGTAAACACCTGGTCCACACACCCCCTACCTTTCCTAAAGCCTCCTTGTTCATTTGCTATCCTATTCTCCGTCTTACTCTTAATTCTTTCAATAATAACTCTACCATACACTTTACCAGGTATACTCAGCAGACTTATCCCCCTATAATTTTTGCACTCTCTTTTATCCCCTTTGCCTTTATACAAAGGAACTATGCATGCTCTCTGCCAATCCCTAGGTACCTTACCCTCTTCCATACATTTATTAAATAATTGCACCAACCACTCCAAAACTATATCCCCACCTGCTTTTAACATTTCTATCTTTATCCCATCAATCCCGGCTGCCTTACCCCCTTTATATATATATATATATATATATATATATATATATATATATATATATATATATATATATATATATATATATATATATAGTGCGTGTGTATGTGTGTACCTACATTGATACCCATTTAAGGGTCGAGTCTTGGCTCCTGTTCCTGCCTTCTGGACTACCACGACCGCCATTACAGTTTTCTTTTACCTTATCGTGCCTACTCTTGAACATTTGTATTGGAAAAGTAGAAAACATGCTCACACATGCAGCACCAGTGCCTGATTCATGGAAAATCTAAAGAAGTGTAAAATACCACTAGTCCGAACTTTCGGTATCTTTTTTAGAGAAAGTTTAGATCTAAGTGGACTCTCGGAGGTGTTTAAAATGCAGACATTACTTCTCTGCACAAAGAAGGAGCAATAAAGCTGAAAATATCAATATCAGTAGCACTAAAATCACATATCAACGTTCTTGAAGGTGCGGTAAGATGGGAATTACTAATTTTCTGGAATAGCACAAGGTCCGCGCGCGTCAACATGGATTTAGAGCAGGAAGACCATGTTTGTCACAACTACTAAACCAGTATAATACACTTACTGAAGTTTTAGACAAAAACATGTAGATGTAGTCTACACGGACTTCACTAAGGCTGAGTAATAGCTCATAAAATATATTGTATCATCAAAGTTGGGAAAATGGATGTTCAGTTTTGTATGGAACTGAACAGAGAGTACTGTAGTAGTAAATAAAACAAAATACGTATAGCATCAAGCCTGGCTGTGAGGGAAAGAAATCTACAGATAATGGCCACAGGTACATCTCAGGTTGGCGAAGCTGCACCTCGAAACCTGTCATAAGCATTTGTGGGGGAAGCTGTCTGGTGGTCCACCACCTGCCAAAACAAAGAAGCAATGTTCGTCACCTGCAGTCACCACCACAGCCTCCAACCACCTCAGCCACAGTCTCCAAGAGTGTGAGGTAATGGTGACCCGAGTTTCCTGCGGGGGCAGAGTTTGCTAGTTTTTGTGATATTAAGCCTCGACACAACGGGTTCTCAGGCACTTGGAAACACACTAAGCACATCACACCAGTTACACACACACACACACACACACACACACACACACACACACACACACACCAGGTAATACACTGAAGATATACCAGTAGAGATGATCTAATGTATCCCTGTTTGTAGATGTAAAATTACGAAATTAATAAGAGAGGAGGACAAGGAAAGGTTACACATGAACCAGGACAACTCGCAGGGTTAGTCAGATTAGTGGCTACTGGAATTCATTATCAATAAATGCAAGGTTATGCAAACTGGGAAAGATAAGAGAAACTAAAGTGTAGACACTGGGGAGAGTCTGCAAGCCTCACTCAGGTGAGTATAGTGCCAAAACTAAGACTTGCTTTCAGAAATCTCAACCAAGTCATTCACATCCTAATATATGACAAGTGTAATACTTTCTTGGAGCACCAAGAACCACCATAGAACCATACCCTGAAAATGCGTGTTAACAGACACGTAAGTTCCCTCGTCTTCTAATAACATGTTCATTTTTCCACTATAATCTGCCTTGTCCATAATTACTATCACATTTGTGAAGACCAGGATCTTTATTTAATTCATGTTATAACTTAACTCACCGAAGGTTTTACACAGCGGTGCCCAAACTGTTCACTACACTACAAATATCACACGAAAGAAAAATTCTACGTTTATATGAGAGACAAAAAAAACACAATACCGATAAAAAGAATTCAAGAATTTGAAAAATTCCAAAATACTTTTTCTCGCATGTAAAATCAAGTAAAAAAAAAAAACTTGCAGACCATGCCACGGACGGGGATAGAACCCGCGATCAGAGAGCCTCAAAACTATCCCCGTTCGTGGTATGGTTTGTTTGCAACCGTGTCATTACGATTTCGTGAGTCAAGAGACTTGCAGTATTGAAGCTCTAGTTAAAGGAGATTCGTACACAGATGTTTCCATGAAGAAGCTGGAGAGTTTCCTTCTAAAAGTAGCGGATCAGTCGAGTTTTGATGCTGTGAGAGCCTGCAGACTGCTAGCACCAACAACTTGGTGGAGCAGGCAGCCCCAGGACGATCTGGGAGGGTAGAAGAACCCTGAAAATTGGAATGTAATACTGGCTATATGGCTTTAGTACTGCGTACTTTGATGCAGTGTGCGCAGGTTCGAATCCTGCTGTGGACTGAGAGATAATGTTTGCCTGGAGAGAGTTCCGGGGGTCAACGCCCCCGCGGCCCGGTCTGTGACAAGGCCTCAATACACAGACAACCCGCACGTAGGAAAGAGGAGCTTACAACGACGTTTCGGTCCAACTTGGACCATTTACATAGTCACACTGTATTGTTCCAGTCACGGAATTGTTCTTTTTTGTTCTTTATTTGGAAAATAATGCAGAATCAGAGTGTATGGGTAACAACTTCCCTCCCTCTTTCCACACGATGCCCACCCTTGGTGTTCCATGTTGACGTGCTCTGCCCCACCACCTGATACCGTTATCTAGCGTGCCCATCATCTAGTTGTCACCGTCCTTGGTATTTTGAACCTGCTTCTGTCTTCCATACTACTGCCCCCCCCTCTCCCTCTCTGGCTTTAACCTCGGCTACTTACCACTCCTTTGTCTTGGTGACGGTGTTGCCTCTGTACCGAACACAGCTGACCGCACCGTGGTCTTGGTGACGGTGTTACCTCTGTGCCGAGCACAACTGACCACACCGTGGTCTTGGTGACGGTGTTACCTCTGTACCGAACACAGCTGACCGCACCGTGGTCTTGGTGACGGTGTTGCCTCTGTACCGAGCACAGCTGACCTTCACCGTGGTCTTGGTGGTGTTACCTCTGTACTGACACAGCTCACCACACTGTGGTCTTGGTGACGATGTTGCCTCTGTAGTTAACACTGGTCACACACCGTTGTCTTGAAGGCAGTGATGTCTTATAATGGGCACTAGTTAGCTCAGTTTGCGGGGGTCTATCTGGAGTCTGGACCGACCCTCCAACTGATCATTGACTAAGGTGCTGTCAGCTGAGCTCTCATTGCCGTCCAACATCACCGGCGACTACTGACTCCAGCTCCTTATCCACGTCTCAGAGCACGCTATCCACCTAGCAACTGGGTCAAGCCGTGGTACTATCCCTCCCACTAACGCCTTTTCCTCTCACCCACCTACTCTTCTACTATCCCCACTTCCCCGCTCCACCCCTTTGGGATTCTTACCTATATTTCAGTTCATTTCAGAATTACTGGAGTCAAAGATGGTTGGCAGGATTTAGTGTAGGTAAGTAGCAAGTGATGACAGACCACGTGAAGAAAATGCGTTGTGATTTGTAAATGGTCCAGTCGGACCGAAACGTCCTCAAAAGGTTTTGTCCTATGTGCGGGTTGTGTATCGTTCCAGCCACGGTATTGTGCCTTTTTGCTCTTTAACATATTGAAATCGTCGTAGGGGAAGCTATGAGTTATCAAGAGAAAGATGTAAGCTAGATGACTCACGAAATCGAAATGACACGATTTCAAACAAACCATACCACGGGCGGGGTTAGAACCCGCGGCCAGTCTCAAAACTCCAGACCGTCGCGTTAACCACTGGGCCAGCTAGTTTTAATAAGATTCATCCAACTAGGTATATTTATACACCATAGGAAGGTTAGCATAGGCACCACTTATTGTGGCCAGCTGGCTTAGTGGCTAACGCGACGGTCTGGAATTTTGAGACTCTCTGATCCCGGGTTCTAACCCCACCCTTGGAATGGTTTCTATAAGCTAGATTTTGCCGACAAAGCAAGTGGCTTATTGTGCATCCCATATCCATCCTGTGGAGGGGAGTGCAGGCACATCTAACACCAGGCCTAAGAACTAGGCCTAGAAGGGGTTAACAGGAACTCGTCATATTTATGTAGAATTTGTTTTATCTGTTCAAAGCAAATTTAAGATTTATTCTCAAAATGTCTGGCGTCTTATTTTCATTAATAATATATACTTTGACATGTTATATTTACCTCTATATTCCTCAATAAACAGGTAACGTTTATGTAGTAGTAGTGAGAAAGTGCTGTTCCACACTGGCAGTTTTCAAAAATAGCCTCTCATAAGTGGAAGAAGAAAGGTTAAAATATACCTGTTTACAAGGTAGTTTAGACCAGTGTTGTGGTATGAGACGTTTGATTGTGTTCACACTTAAAACCCAAAGTCAGGTTGTTAAACGGCTCCTGAATTAAGACATAAATTTCATATGTCCTTGCTGGTTGGTGTCGGGAAAAGAAGATATGATAATTAAATATATAATCATAAAAGGATTCTTAAATGTAGGTGAAGATTTGTTAGCCCCAAGAAGAAGAATGTAAAGGACCTAGAGAATACCGGAAGGTAACGAAACAATGCCGAAAAAATGCCATTAAGTTTTTCTTAGTATTAGTGGTAATGGTAATGTAACTTCTACAACCACCGGACGTTCATAACAAATTAATTAGTGAAGGAGGCACATAACGAACATTTACACGGCTGCAGTCACTGAAAGAATAGTCATCTGCTGGATAACTTAACCGTTACCGATGTTTATATCGACACACACTGTAGGGTGGGGTGATGGGGGTCTAGTCCAGGAGACGCACGGTAAGGACGTTGTCAGAGTAAACACCCATCCCCCCCCCATCTCTCTCTCTCTCTCTCTCTCTCTCTCTCTCTCTCTCTCTCTCTCTCTCTCTCTCTCTCTCTCTCTCTCTCTCTCTCTCTCTCTCTCTCTCTCTCTCTCTCTCTCTCTCTCTCTCTCTCTCTCTCTCTCTCTCTCTCTCTCTCTCTCTCTCTCTCTCTCTCTCTCTCTCTCTCTCTCTCTCTCTCTCTCTCTCTCTCTCTCTCTCTCTCTCTCTCTCTCTCTCTCTCTCTCTCTCTCTCTCTCTCTCTCTCTCTCTCTCTCTCTCTCTCTCTCTCTCTCTCTCTCTCTCTCTCTCTCTCTCTCTCTCTCTCTCTCTCTCTCTCTCTCTCTCTCTCTCTCTCTCTCTCTCTCTCTCTCTCTCTCGACAATAATATGGTTGCCGTGGGCTGGATCACTACTTGCTTTATCCTTGAAATCTCCTTGATCTGTCTGGTATGGAAGATCAAGCCAGCAAGCTACTGATACTGTGGCGTACCTCTGCACTTACCGGACAGAAAATATATATACATGTATATATGTCGTGCAGAATAGGCAGAACTTGCGATCTTGGCTTAAATAGCAACGCTCATCTTGCCATATAGGACAAGCTAAAATTTGTGTATGCAATAATTTCCCCAGAATCATTCTGAACATAACGAAAAAAAATATATTTCATTGTGTTTGTTTAATATTAAATTATTGTAAACAAATCTAAAATATATATAGTTGGGTTAGGCTAAAATAAATTGTTCTTGTTATAATAAAGTTAGGTAAGTTTTCTAAGATTCTTTTGGTGTAAAATTAAAAAAAATTTACATTAACATTAATGAAAAAAATATATCTTAAAACGTATAAGAGAAAATTTTAGAAAGGACTTAATTTTAAGTGAGTTCTTGCTAATTGACCAGTTTTACATATTCGGTTTTTAATACTTGACGTGCTGTTGGAGTGTGAGC
>NC_091334.1:8461960-8541960 GCF_038502225.1 Cherax quadricarinatus
GACACTAGTTTATATCAACGTTGCTCATGCTATCTTTCCAACATATTTCATTAAGGTCATAATTTATTTGCTCCAGTTAATATATTGTTCCAGTTGAATTTGTTGACTACCCCCTCATGACTGTGCTGTGTGTCTCAAGGCGAGCGTGTTTGCAGGTCTGAACTTCAGTTACATTGCAATCCTAGTTTGCGGTATCTGACACCTTTGTAATCTGGATCAGATCCTCATTATGTGTGAGTACAAGGTCAAGGGTATTTTACAGTCTGACCGGCTCCATTATGTGCTGGTTTCAGTAGAATCTTTCGCAGGATAAATACTTCGAATGTGTGAGACGGTTCATCTCGGTTGCCTCCTGGAATTTTCTCAACTACAGAACAGGTATTTGTTACGTTCGTCCGTTTAGACGTCTTAAATTGAAATGCCCAAGCAACGAGAAGTTTGGGGCCTGGTTTATAACATTCTGAAAGCAGTATTCGATTTTTCTATTGCTGGTCTTTGAACTTCTAGGAAGTTAATCTAGCGATTTGTGTACAATAAGTAAACCAGGGAACGGGTGAGGTTTGAACCTGCGGCGAGTGAGTCGTAAAACTCACAGGCCGGTGCGTAACCAATCGTGTTATTATGATTTCGTGAGTTACAATAATTAAATTCTGGTTTTCAATTTTTTTTACTGCCCGGTCATAAAGATTTAACAGCATTATTTGAAGGAAGGCATTGAGAATCCAAAAAGTAGGTTAGACAAATATATAAGTGGGCCTACTGACCCACGTCACTGGTATATGAACCAAGTGTGTAAATGAAACACCTGTACAACACTTGGGCGTTTATGCTATATTACACACACACACACACACACACACACATGAATCACAGGGATGTTAGGAAGTATTTCTTCAGTCACAGAGTAGACAGGAAGTGGAATAATTTGGGAAGCGATGTAGTGGAGGCAGGATCCATTCATAGCTTTCAGCAGAGGTATGATAAAGCTCATGGTGCGGGTAGAGTGACCCAGTAGCAGCCAGTGAAGAAGCGGGGCCAGGAGTTATGATTCGACTCCTTCAACCACAGCTAGGTGAGTACACACACACACACACACACACACACACACACACACACACACACACACACACACACACACACACACACACACACACACACACACACACACACACACACCTGTGTACGCACAGGTGAGCATTTCATCCCTCCCCTAGTCTTCCTGGTAGTGTAAGGGGTGACGTGTACATCACAGGTGAGAGCATTGGGCTATCAGTCACAACGTCCCAGGTTTGATCCCAGGCACTAAGAAACGTATGGTCAAGCTTATAGCTGGTGTCCTTGTATACCTGGCACGGAGAAATAGGTAGATAAGTGTCAGTCAACCGCTGTGGGTGGCATTCTGGCAAACACTTGTGTCATTTTGTAACATAGCTAGTAAAAGGTAAACAGATCTTCAGTCTGTTACCATCTCGCACAAAAAATGTTGCCATAACGAAGGATCAATTTTTCAGGAGGAAAATAAACTGCTGTCTTACAAGATCCTGATCAGCTGGATTGTATCGTTTTACATGCTGCTAGCACCAGCAGCCTGATTGATCAGGCCATCAACCAGGTCTGCTCTTGGACCTGACCACTGGCTCTGACCTCCCCCTCCTTCCCGGAGTCAATCACACGTTGCACTTTAGGTAGGGTACTGTCAGCCAGGAGCTAAAACTCAAATTTGCATCCACAACAGGCGAGTACATCCCTCGGTGTAAGGGTTGGCCAGAATAACCTGAACACCTGCTGACTGATCTGTCGAATGACTGACTAATCAATTTGTGTTACAAGTTCATTTCTGTACTGTCTTCCAAGACGACGCTGCACCAATTCATTCTTCCAGGACGACGCTGCACCAATTCATTCTTCCAGGACGACGCTGCACCAATTCATTCTTCCAGGACGACGCTGCACCAATTCATTCTTCCAGGACGACGCTGCACCAATTCATTCTTCCAGGACGACGCTGCACCAATTCATTCTTCCAGGACGACGCTGCACCAATTCATTCTTCCAGGACGACGCTGCACCAATTCATTCTTCCAGGACGACGCTGCACCAATTCATTCTTCCAGGACGGCGCTGCACCAATTCATACCGCTAAAGTTGTTCAGAATTGACATAATGAAACTGTAAGTGAAGTCGAACACTTAGATTGGCTCCCACAATCGCCGGATTTAGATATCATAGAGCATCTGTGGAGTCAGTTGGAAACTGTTCAGATGCTATATGAATAAATCCCTCGACGAATTGGTGTTGTTTAGCTGCAAATGGAGGAGCAACTCCATATTGAAAATAACAAATGCTTTTGTCCAACCCATATATATACCCTGAAGGATGTGTGATTAAGTCAGGGAGACAATGACCAGAGTCACCAAGTCATTGAAGCGTTCACCAACCTGTCTGTGTGATCAGGTAATATTGATCAACCTGTCTGTGTGATCAGGTAATATTGTTCACCAACCTGTCTGTGTGATCAGATAATATTGTTCACCAACCTGTCTGTATGATCAGGTAATATTGTTCACCAACCTGTCTGTGTGATCAGGTAATATAGTTCACCAACCTGTCTTTATGACCACATAAGTGTTCATCAAACTGTATGACCACATAACACTACCAGCTTGGTTCCATCTAACACTAAATAACACTGTTCACGAACCTGTCTGTATAAACACATAACATTGTTCACGAACCTGTCTGTATGACCACATAACACTGTTCACCAACCTGCCTCTGCATCAACAGATAACACTGTTCACCAACCTGCCTCTGCATCAACAGATAACAATGTTCATCATCCTGCCTCTGCATCAACAGATAACAATGTTCATCAACCTGCCTCTGCATCAACAGATAACACTGTTCACCAACCTGCCTCTGCATCAACAGATAACAGTGTTCATCATCCTGCCTCTGCATCAACAGATAACACTGTTCACCAACCTGCCTCTGCATCAACAGATAACAATGTTCACCAACCTGCCTCTGCATCAACAGATAACAATGTTCATCAACCTGCCTCTGCATCAACAGATAACACTGTTCACCAACCTGCCTCTGCATCAACAGATAACAATGTTCACCAACTTACCTCTGCATCAACAGATAACAATGTTCACCAACCTGCCTCTGCATCAACAGATAACAATGTTCACCAACTTACCTCTGCATCAACAGATAACAATGTTCACCAACTTACCTCTGCATCAACAGATAACAATGTTCACCAGCTTACCTCTGCATCAACAGATAACAATGTTCACCAACCTACCTCTGCATCAACAGATAACAATGTTCATCAACCTGCCTCTGCATCAACAGATAACAGTGTTCATCATCCTACCTCTGCATCAACAGATAACAATGTTCACCAACTTACCTCTGCATCAACAGATAACAATGTTCACCAACTTACCTCTGCATCAACAGATAACAATGTTCACCAGCTTACCTCTGCATCAACAGATAACAATGTTCACCAACCTACCTCTGCATCAACAGATAACAATGTTCATCAACCTGCCTCTGCATCAACAGATAACAGTGTTCATCATCCTACCTCTGCATCAACAGATAACAATGTTCATCATCCTACCTCTGCATCAACAGATAACAATGTTCATCATCCTACCTCTGCATCAACAGATAACAGTGTTCATCAACCTGCCTCTGCATCAACAGATAACAGTGTTCATCATCCTACCTCTGCATCAACAGATAACAATGTTCATCAACCTGCCTCTGCATCAACAGATAACAGTGTTCACCAACCTGCCTCTGCATCAACAGATAACAGTGTTCATCATCCTACCTCTGCATCAACAGATAACAATGTTCATCATCCTACCTCTGCATCAACAGATAACAATGTTCATCAACCTGCCTCTGCATCAACAGATAACAATGTTCATCAACCTGCCTCTGCATCAACAGATAACAATGTTCATCATCCTACCTCTGCATCAACAGATAACAATGTTCATCATCCTACCTCTGCATCAACAGATAACAGTGTTCATCATCCTACCTCAGCATCAACAGATAACAATGTTCATCAACCTGCCTCTGCATCAACAGATAACAGTGTTCATCATCCTACCTCAGCATCAACAGATAACAATGTTCATCAACCTGCCTCTGCGTCAACAGATAACAGTGTTCATCAACCTGCCTCTGCATCAACAGATAACAGTGTTCATCCTACCTCAGCATCAACAGATAACAGTGTTCATCAACCTGCCTCTGCATCAACAGATAACAGTGTTCATCAACCTGCCTCTGCATCAACAGATAACAGTGTTCATCAACCTGCCTCTGCATCAACAGATAACAATGTTCATCATCCTACCTCTGCATCAACAGATAACAGTGTTCATCAACCTGCCTCTGCATCAACAGATAACAGTGTTCATCAACCTGCCTCTGCATCAACAGATAACAGTGTTCATCATCCTACCTCAGCATCAACAGATAACAGTGTTCATCATCCTACCTCTGCATCAACAGATAACAGTGTTCATCAACCTGCCTCTGCATCAACAGATAACAGTGTTCACCAACCTGCCTCTGCATCAACAGATAACAGTGTTCATCAACCTGCCTCTGCATCAACAGATAACAATGTTCATCAACCTGCCTCTGCATCAACAGATAACAGTGTTCATCAACCTGCCTCTGCATCAACAGATAACAGTGTTCATCAACCTGCCTCTGCATCAACAGATAACAGTGTTCATCAACCTGCCTCTGCATCAACAGATAACAATGTTCATCAACCTGCCTCTGCATCAACAGATAACAATGTTCATCAACCTGCCTCTGCATCAACAGATAACAATGTTCATCATCCTGCCTCTGCATCAACAGATAACAGTGTTCATCAACCTGCCTCTGCATCAACAGATAACACTGTTCATCAACCTACCTCTGCATCAACAGGTAACAGTGTTCATCATCCTGCCTCTGCATCAACAGATAACAATGTTCATCAACCTGCCTCTGCATCAACAGATAACAATGTTCATCAACCTGCCTCTGCATCAACAGATAACAGTGTTCATCATCCTGCCTCTGCATCAACAGATAACAATGTTCACCAACCTACCTCTGCATCAACAGATAACAATGTTCATCAACCTGCCTCTGCATCAACAGATAACAGTGTTCATCAACCTGCCTCTGCATCAACAGATAACGATGAATTAAAAGTTGATTCAGAAATCCCTCATAGTGTTAACTGATCTTCAAGACGTGAAGGTTTCGTTGGCAATAATCCCTGTGATGGATATGTAGGGTCATTGGGCCTCCAGCAGCAACAGCCTGGTTGAGCAGGCTAGCACCAGACGAGCCTGGCCCATGGCCGGGCTCCGGCAGTACTCTTCATATTTGCATCAAAGAGCTGCAGTTAGCTTCTTGAATTTCGCTAAGTCGGAGCTAATTAAAAGTCCAATTAGGGAATTTGAGCCCAAAGTAAACGGAAATTAAGACTGAGAAATGCTATTGATCTAGGTCACTAAGATCTTTTTCACCTAATGTAGATCTTAGTCACCTAATGTAACTTAACTTCTGTAATATTTTGGTGCATTGCGTGGAACAGTATTTGATGATATGTGTGTGTGTGTGTGTGTGTGTGTGTGTGTGTGTGTGTGTGTGTGTGTGTGTGTGTGTGTGTGTGTGTGTGTGTGTGTACTTGTACTCACCTATATGTGGTTGCAGGGATCGATTCATATCTCCTCTTCCCGCTTAGGACATACTGCACAAGTAACAGACTATGCAGTGTAATAGACTGTTGACATCTTTGCTAGGTCCACTCTCTCCCTATGTATGTGTGTGTATTGGGGGTATAGAGGGGAGAGGGGCTGCGTTGTGAGAGGGTAGGTAGGTAGGTAGGTAGGTAGTATGTTGGTAAAGGTTCAGGTAATGACATCACGGCCGGTGACATAAACTTGCAGCTGTAGTTTCCCACATGTTTCTGGGAGTGGAGACAGGAGGGGGACCGTAGATGATGGGGGGGGGGAATAAAGGGAGAACAGGACGGGGGTAGGGAACTAGGAGGTGGGATAGATCATCTTGAGAGATGGTAATTCCTGTGTGATAGTAACTCCAGCTCTGCTGCAGGAGAACCTTTGAAGCTACCGTAGTTACTAAACCCATAGTGGAATGCTTAACGATGTCCTTATCTCCTTACTGAAGCCTCGCAGCTCTGGCTGACACTGCTGAAACCTCCCAACACATTTCATTACCTATTGTATAAAGTTCATCCTGTGTGATGGAATATGACAAGGACACCCATCCTGTGCGATGTAATGTGACAAGGACACCCATCCTGTGCGATGTAATGTGACAAGGACACCCATCCTGTGCGATGGCATATGACAAGGACACCCATCCTGTGCGATGTAATGTGACAAGGACACCCATCCTGTGCAATGGCATATGACAAGGACACCCATCCTGTGCGATGTAATGTGACAAGGACACCCATCCTGTGCGATGGCATATGACAAGGACACCCATCCTGTGCGATGTAATGTGACAAGGACACCCATCCTGTGCGATGGCATATGACAAGGACACCCATCCTGTGCGATGTAATGTGACAAGGACACCCATCCTGTGCAATGGCATATGACAAGGACAACCATCTTGTGCGATGCAATATGACAAGGACACCCATCCTGTGCGATGGCATATGACAATGACACCCATCTTGTGCGATGCAATATGACAAGGACACCCATCCTGTGCGATGGAATATAAATAGCTTTTGTTTCTGGAGGAGAGAAATCATTAGAGCCAGACGATAGAAGTTAATAAAGGTAGTGTCGAGGGGGCAGTGATTTGACCCTTGCAAGCAGAGATAGGTAAATACAAAGGTATATAATCTTAAGCAGTAGTGTAAAAGACACAAAATGCAATCACTTAGGACGTGTCATTGTAAACGTTTTGTTATAGCGTAACTGCACACTGTGTGGGTGCATCTCAACTTCGTTGCTGAAATCAATTCTCTGTACACGAGATTAGTCACAGCTCAATATCTCCGCCATCTTGCCTGGCTCTAGTGCATTTATGAGATGCCACACACATTATCGATCTTGTGTGAAGGTGCATTAGGCGGCAGGGAAAGAAAGCACTGTATTATCCAATGGCGGACTTTAGGCGAGTTAGTCCTGTGAAACCGTTTTTTGTTGATGTCTTCAGAAGGGTGAACTGAAACATGTATGTTTTTTAAGTCTTTAATTAAATTAAATACACAAGCGTTTTTACAATATGTTGCACAATATGTTGCAGGATTACAGATCTTCTCTATATCATGAACATGTAAAATGAGAGGTAAATCTTACAACTTCTGCTTATATTTGATATACACTGACCTGTAGTTCCTAAGTTAATGAACCTCCTAATACTGTGCCTAGGACAATTCACAAATATCCTAAAATTTGGAGAGAAGATTTTAGAACGTTTCGTTGCTTCCGTCGACCATTATCATGTGATAAATGTTTCGTTTTACTTACTGTTATTGTAATATTTCCTTTCCGATGTAGGAGTCCTGGTATGAGACGGGCCGCGGGGGCGATGATCTCTCTGATCCTTAACAGATTTACCACGACAGCCAATACTGGTGTACTATATTGTTGTGTGTGACCCAACAAGAAAGGAGAACTGGTGTTAGAATGTGAGATTTCCGCCTCTACCTCGGAAAGTTTTTATTCCATGAATTATGTCTGGGCACCAAGCTAGTTACGTACTTGTCCGAGTAGTTTGTAATGTCCGGACACCAGGCTTTTTAGGTACTCGTCCGAGTAGGTCGTAACGTCCGGACACCAGCCTTTTTAGGTACTTGTCCGAGGAGGTTATAATGTCCGGACACCAAGCTAGTTATGTACTCCTACGAGGTGATTCTAAACCTAACTTAGTTTATAGATTGTCTTAGCAAGGATACCTGAGGGACGCCTGTAGTTGGCGTCCTTCACGTATCATTTAGGTAAGACGTTAATCTACACACCTTAACCACACTTCTTTTTAACATGGACATAACAGTAGTGCGTTACTTTACTAATAATAGTTTTTTTTTTTTTTGCACTCTGGCAAGATCACTGATGTTTTCTTGTCTCATGAAGACGTACGATGACATAAATCTTACAGATTTCTTACATCCAGTATGTACCTACCTTTACACTCCTGTGTGCTTCTTAATCCTGTAATATTACCTTTCTCATCTAGGAGACCTGGTCTGAGACCATCTAGGAGACCTGGTCTGAGACAATCTAGGAGACCTGGTCTGAGACCATCTAGGAGACCTGGTCTGAGACCATATAGGAGACCTGGTCTAAGACCATCTAGGAGACTTGGTCTGAGACCATCTAGGAGACCTGGTCTGAGACCAGGCCGTGGGGAAGATAAACCCCAGAACCACTTGTAGATAACAAATCTCTATAATATTTATATTGCGGTTGCTAGCTTCGTTGCCCTCTTATACCCCAACCTGTACTCCCACTACCAGTGATACTCGTGCAGATTTCAACGTTTTCTGGTTATGCTTCTTCACCTCGTTGCCAGGCATGTTCTGGCCGTTTTTTTGTCTCTTTAAATTATAGTATAAATTGTAGTATACACAGACTTTGCAAAAGCCTTTGACAAGTGCGACCATGGTGTAATAGCACACAAAATGCGTGCTAAAGGGATAACCGGCAAAGTAGGCAGATGGATCTTCAACTTTCTAACCAATCGCACACAAAGAGTAGTGGTAAACAGAGTTAAATCAGATGCTGCCAGAGTGAAGAGCTCTGTCCCACAAGGCACAGAACTCGCACCTATCCTGTTCCTTATTCTCATATCAGACATAGACAGAGATGTAAACCACAGCGCTGTATCATCTTTTGCAGACGATTAGGATCTGCATGAGACTGTCATCCATTGAGGACACTGTTAACCTCCAAGAAGATATAAACCAAGTTTTCCAATGGGCAACGGAGAACAAAATGATGTTCAATGAAGACAATTTCCAACTACTCCGTTATGGAAAACTGGAGGAAATAATAACTAGAACTGAGTATACTACAAACTCCAATCACACAATAGAGAGGAAAAGTAATGTGAGAGACCTGGGAGTGGTAATGTCAGAGGATCTCACCTTCAAGGATCACAACAATGCCACTATCACATCTGCTAGGAAACTGATAGGATGGATAATGAGAACATTCAAGACAAGAGATGCTAAGCCAATGATGATCCTTTTTAAATCACTTATTCTTTCTAGGCTGGAATACTGCTGTACATTAACATCCCCACTCAAGGCAGGTGAAATTGCAGAGCTAGAGAATGTAGAGAGAGCCTTTACTGCACGTATAAGTTCCATCAAACACCTTAACTACTGGGAGCGCCTGGAAGCACTTGACTTGTACTCACTAGAGCGCAGGCGAGAGAGATATATCATAATCTACACCTGGAAGATTCTGGAGGGACTGGTCCCTAATATGCACACAGCAATCACTCCATACGAAAGCAAAAGACTTGGCAGGCGATGCAACATACCCCCAGTGAAAAGTAGGGGCGTCACTGGTACACTAAGAGAAAACACAATAAGTGTCCGGGGCCCAAGACTGTTCAACAGCCTCCCACCAGCAATAATTTGCATTACCGGTAGATCCCTGGTTGTCTTCAAGAGGGAGCTGGACAGATACCTAAAGACGGTGCCGGATCAGCCGGGCTGTGGTTCATACGTTGGATTACGTGCGGCCAGCAGTAACAGCCTCGCTGATCAGGCCCTGATCCACCGGGAGGCCTGGTCGTGGACCGGGCCGCGGGGACGTTGATCCCCGGAATTCCCTCCAGGTAGACTCCAGGTAGTTAGATATTTTTTCCATGGGAGGTACTTCCTGGAAACCAGAACAGGTAGAGAGCCCTCGGTGTATTACGAGGATACATGGACACATACAGTGACTGCTGTTACAGTTGTGGTTGTGTGAGAGAAAGTGAAAGTTACACCTGTTAACTAGGACTGGTAGAGCTGGCCCCACACTCTCTCTGCCTGCCAACAACTTGAAATGTATGCCGTTTAAATGATGATGTTGACCATGATATATATATATATATATATATATATATATATATATATATATATATATATATATATATATATATATATATATATATATATATATATATATATATATATAATTGTCATCTGTACATGATATCGGGGAGTCTCTGCCTTCGCACAGACTGGTGTCAAACCAGGCATCTGATCGACCAGGCTGTAGGTGCCAGCCTTACCGAGTTCGACGCATGCACCACAGCCCGGCTAATCAGACACAGACTTGAGGAACTTACCATGTTGGCACTTTAAGACAGCTAGAGGTTGGTTGGTAATTTTCCTCGTGCACAACGGGAGTTGAAAAGGCGAGGCTTCCTTACACGTGTGTGTGTGTGTGTGTGTGTGTGTGTGTGTGTGTGTGTGTGTGTGTGTGTGTGTGTGTGTGTGTGTGTGTGTGTGTGTGTATGTATATATATATATATATATATATATATATATATATATACCTGGAGGTTACCTGGAGGTTATTCCGGGGATCAACGCCCCCGCGGCCCGGTCCATGACCAGGCCTCCCGATGGATCAGGGCCTGATCAACTAGGCTGTTACTGCTGGCCGCACGCAGTCCGACGTACGAGCCACAGCCCGGCTGATCCGGCACCGACTTTAGGTATCTGTCCAGCTCTCTCTTAAAGGCAGCCAGGGGTTTATTGGCAATTCCCCTAATGCTTGATGGGAGGCTGTTGAACAGTTTTGGGCCCCGGACACTTATGGTGTTTTCTCTTAGTGTACCAATGGCGCCCCTACTTTTTATTGGCGGCATTTTGCATCGCCTGCCCAGTCTTTTACTTTCGTAGGGAGTGATTTCTGTGTGCAGATTTGGGACCATTCCTTCCAAGATTTTCCAAGTGTAGATTATGATATATCTCTCCCTCCTGCGTTCCAATGAGTACAAGTCAAGTGCTTCCAAGCGTTCCCAGTAGTTAAGGTGCTTGACAGAACTTATACGTGCAGTAAAGGATCTCTGTACACTCTCTAGATCTGCGATTTCACCTGCTTTGTATGGAGATGTTAATGTACAGCAGTATTCCAGCCTAGAGAGAACAAGTGATTTGAAAAGGATCATCATGGGCTTGGCATCTCTCGTTTTGAAAGTTCTCATTATCCATCCTATCATTTTCTTTGCACGTGCGATCGTGGCACTGTTGTGATCCTTGAAAGTGAGATCCTCAGACATTACTACTCCCAGGTCCCTTACATTATTTTTCCGCTCTATTGTATGGCCGGAGTCAGTAGTATACTCTGTTCTAGTTATTATCTCCTCCAGTTTTCCATAACGGAGTAGTTGGAATTTGTCCTCATTGAACATCATATTGTTTACCGTTGCCCACTGGAAAACTTTGTTTATATCTTCTTGGAGGTTAACCGCGTCCTCAGCAGATGACAGCCTCATGCAGATCCTAGTATCATCCGCAAAGGATGATACGGTGCTGTGGTGTATATCTCTGTTTATGTCTGATATGAGGATAAGGAATAAGATGGGGGCGAGTACTGTGCCTTGTGGAACAGAGCTCTTCAGTATGGCAGCCTCCGATTTAACTCTGTTGACCACTACTCTTTGTGTTCGCTTTGTTAGGAAGTTGAAGATCCATCTCCCCACTTTCCCAGTTATTCCTTTAGCACGTATTTTATGGGCTATTACGCCATGATCGCATTTGTCAAATGCTTTTGCAAAGTCTGTGTATATTACATCTGCATTCTGATTTTCTTCCAGTGCATCCAAGGCCATGTCATAGTGATCCAGTAGTTGTGATATATATATATATATATATATATATATATATATATATATATATATATATATATATATATATATATATATATAATATATATATATATATATATATATATATATATATATATATATATATATATATATATATATATATATATATATATATATATATATAAACGCTCTATTTGTGTATGTAATAATTTCGCAAAAATCATTCTGAACCTAACGAAAAAAAATTGATTTCGTTGTGTTTGTTTAGTTGGATTGTGTTTGTTTAGTTGGATTAGGCTAAATTAAATTGTGCTTGTTATAATAAGGTTAGGTAAGTTTTCTAAGGTTCTTTTGGTACAAAATTATTAATTTTTACATTAACATAAATGAAAAAAATATATCTTTAAACGTATAAGAGAAAATTTTAGAAAGGACTTAATTGTAAACGAGTTCTTGCTAGCTGACGAGTTTTACCTATTTGGCACGATATATATATATATATATATATATATATATATATATATATATATATATATATATATATATATATATATATATATATATATATATATATATATATATATGCAAAACAACCACTCTGAAAGAATAGAGAAATTCCAAGCGTTTTCGTGACTACTCACATTATCAAGGAACTATGAAAGTAAAGCATAGTTCCTTCATAGTTCCTTGATAATGTGAGTAGTCACGAAAGCGCTTGGAATTTCTCTATTCTTTCAGAGTGGTTGTTTTGCATATTCTGAAATCACCTGTTTACTGTGATCTTATTGCATATATATATATATATATATATATATATATATATATATATATATATATATATATATATATATATATATATATATATATATATATATATTTATAGTAGCATGACGTCACTCATCTTTGTACTCTCTCTCCCACAGCAACTGGACTCTGGGTATGTGATAATGCCAGGGTGGGAGGGTCGGGCAGACTCCAGTACTGACGGTGATGACCTCGACGACACTGGCCTCGACTACCTCGACAGCAGACCTGGTGTCCTGCCCGCTCCCTCCGGCATCGTCTTCGAGGGCGAGGCCGTTATTATCAACGGCAGGAGCAACCTGCAACGGCAACCCAAGAACAAGAAGGTGAGTCCGTTAGAAGGTCGGTGCTCCAGGGGTAAGAACACCTGTGGTACCCCTCCAGGAAGGTTCCTGCAGAGGTACCACAAATATCCTCAACAGAGTCTGAATGTGTTCTATTACCCCAGGCGTTGTGTGACCCCAGCGGGGCTCGTGCTCCCATCATGAAGGTAATAATGATGTGGCTCAGTTATAGCAGGGATCTGTGTTGAAGGGGGAGCATATCTGTGGTGCAGATTATATAGCATGTGTTTGGTAAACATCAGTCCCTCAGATCTACCTCCTAACATTACGCTTCTTACACGTTCTTACTTTCACAGCATTGTGGCTTCTCAGCTTGCGTGTACACACACACACACACACACACACACACACACACACACACACACATACATACATACATACATACATACATATACATATACATATACATATATATCTGGGCTGTCAAAACTTGGATGCCAAGATTTACGTATTCAGTTAGGACTTAGAGGAGACGACAATTATTTTCCTGGAGTCGTAGATGATGATAAAGAAGAGAGAGATCACAACTACTATTAAATTAGTGATAACATTTCACCAAGACTTTGCAGACAAAAGCACAAACGTGATTTACTTGATTTTTTCTCCCCTAATGAAACTGACAATTTTTTTTAACTACAAAAAAATCGTTGCCAGGTGTGCAACAAAGCCCTCGCCTGTGTGTACCAAACTGGAGAGGTGTGGCACACCACTGGAGAGGTGTGGTACACTGGAGAGGGGTGGCACACCACTAGAGAAGTGTGGTACACCACTGGAGAGGTGAGACACACCACTGCAGTGTTGTGGTGTACTGGAGAGGTGTGGTACACCACTGGAGAGGTGTGGTACACCACTGCAGTGTTGTGGTGCACTGGAGAGGTGTGGTACACTGGAGAGGTGTGGTACACAACTGCAGTGTTGTGGTGCACTGGAGAGGTGTGGTACACCACTGGAGAGGTGTGGTACACCACTGGAGAAGTGTGGTACACCACTGGAGAGGTGTGGCACACCACTGGAGAGGTGTGGTACACCACTGGAGAGGTGTGACACACCACTGGAGAGGTGTGGTACACCACTGGAGAGGTGTGGCACACCACTGGAGTGGTGTGGCACACCACTGGAGAGGTGTGGCACACCACTGGAGTGGTGTGGCACACCACTGGAGAGACAAACTACATCTTATCTTCTGCAATAATTGATTAAATGAGGTCAGTGAGACATGACCAACGAAAGTCAGTAATCTTTCAACGTTAAAATCTTGAACCATACTGTCAGTTCTTAGTTTACCGGGAGACGGTTTCTGGGTCAACCGTCCCGCCTGATGAACCAGGCTGTTGGTGATGGCTGCGTACAGTCCATCGTGTGCTCCACAGCCCACAATCTGTTGCTAATTTCCCTCCTATATCAAGAGAGCATTGAAAAGTCTTGGTCCCTTTACACATTGAGTTACCTCAGGTACTCTGGTACCATGTAAACCAGTCGTAGGTATCCTGGTGCCCTGTAAACCAGTCACAGATACCCTGGTGCCCTGTAAACCAGTCACAGGTACCCTGGTGCCCTGTAAACCAGTCACAGGCACCCTGGTGCCCTATACCCAGGTAGCCAGTGAATCAGTGACAGGTAGCCAATAAAGCAGTGACAGGTAGCAGTGACAGGTGTGTGTCAGGTATGGATCAAGGCTCAGGTGTTACCTGGATACCTCCAGGTATCCAGGTAACACCTGACACAGTGCTGTACCCACCACTTGTTTTTGTCTTTGTTTTTTGTATATACAAGTGAAAGTTATTATTAAGCGTGTACCATTGTGACGGTACACTTTATTACTCGTGATGTGTACCATTGTGACGGTACACTTTATTACTCGTGATGTGTACCATTGTGACGGTACACTTTATTACTCGTGATGTGTACCATTGTGACGGTACACTTTATTACTTGTGATGTGTACCATTGTGACGGTACACTTTATTACTCGTGATGTGTACCATTGTGACGGTACACTTTATTACTCGTGATGTGTACCATTGTGACGGTACACTTTATTACTCGTGATGTGTACCATTGTGACGGTACACTTTATTACTTGTGATGTGTACCATTGTGACGGTACACTTTATTACTCGTGATGTGTAAAATTGTGACGGTACACTTTATTACTCGTGATGTGTACCATTGTGACGGTACACTTTATTACTCGTGATGTGTACCATTGTGACGGCACACTTTATTACTCGTGATGTGTACCATTGTGACGGTACACTTTATTACTTGTGATGTGTACCATTGTGACGGTACACTTTATTACTCGTGATGTGTACCATTGTGACGGTACACTTTATTACTCGTGATGTGTACCATTGTGACGGTACACTTTATTACTCGTGATGTGTACCATTGTGACGGTACACTTTATTACTCGTGATGTGTACCATTGTGACGGTACACTTTATTACTCGTGATGTGTACCATTGTGATGGTACACTTTATTACTCGTGATGTGTACCATTGTGACGGTACACTTTATTACTCGTGATGTGTACCATTGTGACGGTACACTTTATTACTCGTGATGTGTACCATTGTGACGGTACACTTTATTACTCGTGATGTGTACCATTGTGACGGTACACTTTATTACTCGTGATGTGTACCATTGTGACGGTACACTTTATTACTTGTGATGTGTACCATTGTGACGGTACACTTTATTACTCGTGATGTGTACCATTGTGGCGGTACACTTTATTACTTGTGATGTGTACCATTATGACGGTACACTTTATTACTCGTGATGTGTACCATTGTGACGGTACACTTTATTACTCGTGATGTGTACCATTGTGACGGTACACTTTATTACTCGTGATGTGTACCATTGTGACGGTACACTTTATTACTCGTGATGTGTACCATTGTGACGGTACACTTTATTACTCGTGATATGTACCATTGTGACGGTACACTTTATTACTTTTGATGTGTACCATTGTGACGGTACACTTTATTACTCGTGATGTGTACCATTGTGACGGTACACTTTATTACTTGTGATGTGTACCATTGTGACGGTACACTTTATTACTCGTGATGTGTACCATTGTGACGGTACACTTTATTACTCGTGATGTGTACCATTGTGACGGTACACTTTATTACTCGTGATGTGTACCATTGTGACGGTACACTTTATTACTTGTGATGTGTACCATTGTGACGGTACACTTTATTACTCGTGATGTGTACCATTGTGGCGGTACACTTTATTACTTGTGATGTGTACCATTATGACGGTACACTTTATTACTCGTGATGTGTACCATTGTGACGGTACACTTTATTACTCGTGATGTGTACCATTGTGACGGTACACTTTATTACTCGTGATGTGTACCATTGTGACGGTACACTTTATTACTCGTGATGTGTACCATTGTGACGGTACACTTTATTACTCGTGATGTGTACCATTGTCACGGTACACTTTATTACTCGTGATGTGTACCATTGTGACGGTACACTTTATTACTCGTGATGTGTACCATTGTGACGGTACACTTTATTACTCGTGATGTGTACCGTTGTGACGGTACACTTTATTACTCGTGATGTGTACCATTGTGACGGTACACTTTATTACTTGTGATGTGTACCATTGTGACGGTACACTTTATTACTCGTGATGTGTACCATTGTCAGGGTACACTTTATTACTCGTGATGTGTACCATTGTGACGGTACACTTTATTACTCGTGATGTGTACCATTGTGACGGTACACTTTATTACTCGTGATGTGTACCATTGTGACGGTACACTTTACTACTCGTGATGTGTACCATTGTGACGGTACACTTTATTACTCGTGATGTGTACCATTGTGACAGTACACTTTATTACTCGTGATGTGTACCATTGTGACGGTACACTTTACTACTCGTGATGTGTACCATTGTGACGGTACTCTGTGTTTGGTGGGTTGCTTAAGTGTACCAGTGTGACGGTACACTGTGTGTGGTGGGTTGCTTAGATGTACCATTGTGACGGTACACGGTGGCAGTAACGTGTTACTTGCTCCATTAGGTTTAAGACCTCTTCCCTGTGCAAAATGCGTCTGTATAGTCCCCTGAGCGTTGTGTATACCATTGTCTATACAGGGAGAGGTTTTTCTCTGTATATATGTTTAAGAGATGCATATCTTTGTTTATATATACAGTGTGAGGTGTGTCGTATATGCACTAAGAAGTGTGTCTCTGTGTATATACGCTGAGAAGTGCGTCTGTGTATATACGCTGAGAAGTGCGTCTGTGTATATACGCTGAGAAGTGCGTCTGTGTATATACGCTGAGAAGTGCGTCTGTGTATATACGCTGAGAAGTGCGTCTGTGTATATACGCTGAGAAGTGCGTCTGTGTATATACGCTGAGAAGTGCGTCTGTGTATATACGCTGAGAAGTGCGTCTCTGTGTACAGGGCAAGATCCAGCATCAGCGAGGTCAAAAGCTCAGTGCCCCAAGGCACTGTCCTGGCACCTCTGCTGTTCCTCATCCTCATAGCAGACAGACAAAAACACCCGGCACACTTTTGTATCATCATTTGCAGATGACACTAAAATAAGCATGAAAGTCAGTACGATAGAGGACACTGAAAAAGTACAGGAAGACATAAACAGGGTTTTCCAGTGGGCAGTGGAAAACAACATGACGTTCAATGGTGATAAGTTCCAGTTGCTTAGGTATGGAAAGAATGAAGAACTCAAAAGGAGCACTATATACAAAACTCAAGAGGGTCACCAAATAGAACGTAAGGAACACGTAAAAGACCTAGGAATAATTATGTCAGCTGACCTTTCTTTTAAAGACCATAACAAGACAAAGATCACGACAGCCAGGAAGATGATGGGGTGGGTATTGACAACTTTCAAAACAAGGGAAATAATGTGATGAATGGTTTGAAAAAACCGACAAGTTGAAGATTGAAACACTTATGCAGCATATGGGAATCTTTATTCAGGAAACGTTTCGCCACACAGTGGCTTCATCAGTCCAATACAAAGAGGAAGGCGTAAGGAGAGGAGGAGAATGAGGTTGAGGGACTGATTACCTCATTCTCCTCCTCTCCTTACGCCTTCCTCTTTGTATTGGACTGATGAAGCCACTGTGTGGCGAAACGTTTCCTGAATAAAGATTCCCATATGCTGCATAAGTGTTTCAATCTTCAAGGGAAATAATGCCGATGGTGACACTCTTCAAATCGCTAGTGCTCCCTCTCTTAGAATATTGCTCAGTGCTGACGGCCCCGTTCAGGGCAGGAGAAATATCGGAGCTGGACCAAATACAGAGATCGTTTACGGCTCACATTGAGCCAGTAAAGCACCTAAACTACTGGGAACGCATGCAAGTCTTGAACATGTACTCATTGGAGCGGAGGAGAGAGAGGTACATGATAATATATACCTGGAAGGTACTCGAGGGCTTGGTCCCAAATCTGCACACTGCCATAACAACATACTGGAGTGAGAGATATGGGAGGATGTGTAAAATAAACCCAGTGAAGAGCAGGGGTGCGGTGGGGACAATAAGGGAACACTGTATCAACATCCGGGTCCCAGACTTTTCAACATCTTACCAGAAGATATCAGAAACACTGCTGGAACAAGTGTTGAAGCCTTCTAGAGGAAACTAGACAAGTATCTTCACCAGGTGCCAGATCAACCAGGCTGTGATGGATATGTGGGGCAGCGGGCCTCCAGCAGCAACAACCTGGTTGACCAGGCGAGCACCAGACGAGCCTGGCCCATGGCCGGGCTCAGAGAGTAGATATACTCTCGAAATTCTTCAAAGGTATATCAAAGGTATGTTGAATTCCTCACACACTTTGCAGTCGCTTCTTATGATCTCTCCTGCTTCCTTCCTCAGCCTGATTACCTGGTCCTTGACTGTTGTTTTCCTCCTGATGTGGCTGTACAACAGCTTTGGGTCAGACTTGGCTTTCGCTGCTATGTCATTTTCATATTGTCGTTGAGCCTCCCTTCTTACCTGTGCATATTCATTTCTGGCTCTTACGACTTCTCTCCTTGTTCTCCTGGGTCCTTTGCCTTCTATACTTCTTCCATTATTTAGCACACTTGGTTTTGGCCTCTTGGTTTACCTTAGGGTAAACCAAGGGCTCATCCTGGTTTTCGCATTATTTCTGTTTCCCTTGGGTACAAACCTCTCTTCTCAGCTTCCTTGCGTATTGTTGTCACATATCCCATCATCTTGTTTACTGACTTCCCTGCAAGTTCTCTATCCCACTGAACCCCGTGTAGGGAATTCTTCATGCCTGTGTAATGCCCTCTCTTGTAATTTGGCTTCACTCGTCCTGCCCTTCCTGCTTGCATCTCCACTTGTAACTCTACTATGTATTCGAAGCTCAGAACCACATGGTCACTGGCCCTGAGGGGGCTCTCATATGTAATGTCCTCGATGTTTGCACTACTCAAGGTGAATACTAGGTCCAGTCTTGCTCGTTCATCCTCTCCTCTCTCTGGTAGTGTCCCTTACGTGCTGGTACATGAGGTTTTCCAGTACCACCTCCATCATCTTAGCCCTCCACGTTTCTGGGCCCCCATGTGATTCCAGGTTCTCCCAGTCGATTTCCTTGTGGTTGAAGTCACCCATGACCAGTAACTTTGTCCTGCTTGCAGGAACCCTTCTGGCCACCTCATCTAGTGTGTCAGCCATCGCTCTATTACTCTCATCATACTCTTCCCTTGACCTACTACTGTTCTGTGGTGGATTATACATCACTGCAATTACCACCTTGGGACCTCCAGACTGAAGCATTTCTATTGTGTAGTCTCTTGCTTCTCTGTCTCATCTCTCCAGCTCATCAAAATCCCATCGGTTTATGATGAGCAGTGCCCTTCCTCCACCCCCTTCTGTTCCCTCTATCTTTCCTCAGGATCTGATATCCTGTTGGAAAGATGGCATCTGTTATCATTCCTATGAGCTTGGTTTCTGTGAGAGCTATGATGTTCAGTGATGCCTCTTTGGCTCTTTCATGCCATTCCTCCAACTTATTCGTTATTCCATCGGTGTTGGTGTACCATACCTTCAGTTTCCTCGACAACACTGTGTTCTTGGGGGGTCTGTGAGGGTGGGGGACCTGGCGGTGTGCTGAGGGATTCTACGGTGTATGTGTGGGTGTGGGTGTGGGGGGGAGGAAGAGGGGACAGTTGGTTTAGAAGAAAAGGTTGAAGAATGAGACACTTGCGCAATATTTGGGAATCCTTATAGGAAAACGTTTTGCCAGTCAGTGGCTTCTTCAGTCAAATACAGAGAAGAACGGTGGAAGATGAGTAATGAGGTAATCAGTCCCTCAGCCTGGAGTAGATGTGTTCTGCTCATCAATCTTGACGGACTGAACACTCCAGCTCCAGGCTGAGGGACTGAGTACCTCATTCTCCTCATCTTGCACCGTTCTTCTCTGTACTGGACTGAAGAAGCCAATGACTGGCGAAACGTTTCGTCAACAAAGATTCCCAAATGTTGCACAAGTGTGTCGTCATTCTTCAGGGGATAGTTGACTGTGGAGGGTGAGAGATGGAGGTGGAGGGGCCGGGGGGGGGGTTGACTGAGTTACATAAAAGCATTAACAAATGTGACGTTTTTATGCTGAGTGACTGTCATTGTTTTTTCACCAGCTGTGAGGAATGACACATGTTGCTGTCTTTGTTTGCCCGTGTGCTGTCGTTGTCGACGCTTTCCTTCATGCTAAATATTGCTTGGCCTATTTTTTAATATTTCATCTGACTACAATGGCACGGGTATGCAACAAGTGCGTTATCTCAGGTTGCTGTGTGCTAGGCCATTATCACTCACTCTTATCACCCTCTCATTCCTTACATTCCTACCATCATAACTACATTCCCTATACAGCCACTCTTCCCTCATCTGACTTTCTTTTCACTTCTCCACCCTTTATTTTAAGGTAATTTTGTGTGTCTATAAATGCAGTGAAGCATTTATTCATACTCCATTCTACTGTCATGGGTACAAGAGCTGTAACTTCAAGCTATCCTGTATGGTGGTGGTGGTGGTGTAAGAAGGATGGAATGGTTAGAGGTAGTGCTGCTTCCGGACGAATAAAGCACCACCTTGGCGGTGGCGTTGATAGTGGTGTTCCTGTTGTTGATGTGCAAGTTAGCAGGTGGTGGTGAGTGAGGTAGGTGAATGGTGGGTAAGTAGAACCACAGTGAGTGCCACAGGTAAGCAGCTTATCACTCTTATCACCCACCATCCCACCACTGCAATCACTGTCTCAACTATTTTATAGTTTTCTTAATAATGTTCAAAGTATGACCAGGATGTCTTGGTGGCAGTACTAGAAACATCAGATCATAACTCCGTAAAAAACACTCTAGAAGTGTGATCAAATATTTTTAAACAGATTAATAATGGCTGAAATTAAATCAGAGAAGTGTACAATATAACATTAGGAATTCTAAACTCGTGTTGCATTAATTTTCAATAATACTGGTCACAACCTGCCGATGTTGGTGGTGCAGTCTTGCAATTGCCTTTTTTTTTGGGGGGGGGGCTTTAATCCTGTAAAGGTAGGCCTAAATTTAGTTTGTATTATTGACATCAGTGAAGTATATTAATTTTGGTATGTTCCGAAACATGACTGTAGAGTTAAAGGAGGGATGTATGCGTGAGCTGCTGCTTTGACAAAACTATCCTTGCCGAGTGAGCTAAGTCGGCAGATTCAGCTGCCTCACCTTCGTGTGTTAGTGTGACTTGTCAGTGGTCCAAGTCGGACCGAAACATCGTCATAGCTTCTTTATCCCATGTGTGGGTTATTTGTGTATTGTTTCACTCATGGTATTGTGTCCTTTTGCTCTTCAAAACGTGTTAAAATTTGCCTCGTTATTTTGGGTTAGTTGCGAATTGTTTCAACCTTGGTATTGTTGCTTTTATTTAACAATAGTCGCATTTGAGAGAGGTGGAGGATGGCAGAGTGTAAGATGTACGAGCGAGATAGACTCGACAGGTGAATGTATTGAGCGAGTATGATAGATGGAAATAAATGGTATAAAATACCGACACAATGGAAATATAAACACAAATGCAGTATAATGTGATCCTTTATTGACAACGTTTCACCCACACAGTGGGCTTTTTCAAGTCACACACGGATCTACCTGGGGTTGGAAGGTACGAGAGTATTTAGTCTCGTGACTATAAATACTCTCGTACCTTCCAACCCCAGGTAGATCCGTGTGTGACTTGAAAAAGCCCACTGTGTGGGTGAAACGTTGTCAATAAAGGATCACATTATACTGCATTTGTGTTTATATTTCCGAGTATGATAGACTCGACAGTTAAATACATTAGCCAAGTGTGATAGACTGGACAGTTAAATACATTAGGAAAGTGTGATAGACTGGACAATTAAATACATTAGGAAAGTGTGATAGATTGGACAGTCGGATAGAATGGAGGAGGAGGGTGATATGGAGGGGGTGGGGGTGAGAGAAAGCGGATACAGTATTGATAATCAGCGGAAATGTTATTGTTATCATATTGTTGACGCATTCTGTGACTCAGGAATGGAGGTCGATTCATTGGTCAAAGATTGTCTTCAAAGAAATTGATTTTTCCAAAGGTTCTCTTCGAATGGACTTGTTTTTTCTCAAGGGTTGTTTCAGAGAGGCGGGAGTAAACTATAGTTGATGTTAATGGTAAGTAAATAGTGTCAGGACAGTGGAGAAGTAATGTTAGAATGTTATTAGGATGTAGAGAAGTAATGTTAGAACGTTATTAGGGTGTGGAGATGTAATAGAATGTTATTAGGGTGTGGAGAAGTAATAGAATGTTATTAGGGTGTGGAGAAGTAATAGAATGTTATTAGGGTGTGGAGAAGTAATAGAATGTTATTAGGGTGTGGAGAAGTAATAGAATGTTATTAGGGTGTGGAGAAGTAATAGAATGTTATTAGGGTGTGGAGAAGTAATAGAATGTTATTAGGGTGTGGAGAAGTAATAGAATGTTATTAGGGTGTGGAGAAGTAATAGAATGTTATTAGGGTGTGGAGAAGTAATAGAATGTTATTAGGGTGTGGAGAAGTAATAGAATGTTATTAGGGTGTGGAGAAGTAATAGAATGTTATTAGGGTGTGGAGAAGTAATAGAATGTTATTAGGGTGTGGAGAAGTAATAGAATGTTATTAGGGTGTGGAGAAGTAATGTTAGAACGTTATTAGGGAGTGGAGAGGCGACATTAATAGAACATAAAGGGGCGTGTATAGGTTATTGAAGGGGAGGTGGTTGGGGGGGGGTTGAGGTTATGTTAATGGGCCTAGCATGTTTGAGTGCGGGTTGACGCCCAGGTGACACACCTGACTGCTTCCATCTCTTCTCAATCCAAGATACAGTAACAGTCAATCTTGTCAGGCGTGCGGTTTTTGTGTATCTGCATACCTGATGCTGGTTCCGGAGATCACCGCCCCCCCCCCTCCCACATCTTCCCTTGTCCCGCTCTCCATGAATCCTGCTTGACGGTCTGATCAGTCTGGCTGTTGGTGCTCGCGACCCGCAGTCTAACGGACGACGCTCTTGGTCTAGGTGACCAGCT
The DNA here is from genome assembly GCF_038502225.1 of Cherax quadricarinatus. Classification (NCBI taxonomy): domain Eukaryota; kingdom Metazoa; phylum Arthropoda; class Malacostraca; order Decapoda; family Parastacidae; genus Cherax; species Cherax quadricarinatus. The sequence continues at coordinate 8,485,583 of NC_091334.1, forward strand.
TAGAGATACTTGGTAAATGTCCTCTTGAAGATAGGTCTGGTAGAAATTTCTCCTTGCCTGCCTTCCTTCTCTCAGTCCACCTCCTTTCCTCCCCATATTTATCAACTTATTTCTTAGTACGACGCTTTTCATGAGAGGTATTTTGCACCGTCTACCATACCGCCGGCTCTCGCCAGGAGTAATTTCAGTGCATAGATTTGCAGTCCTTCCAGCCTTCATATTTATCACATAATGTGATATACCATTTCATGCCATCAATAATTATTGATGGCATGCAATACCGACAAGTTGATGAGTATGACACTTGGGAATCTTTATGGAATGAAGAATGTGATAAATGGTTCAGAGAACCGACAAGTTGATAAATTAGACACATATGCAACGCTTGGGTATCTTTATTGAGGAAACGTTTCACCACACAGTGGCTTCATCAGTGTATATAAAGGAAAATGGTGAAGAACAGAAGGAGTTTGCAGTCAATGTAATCAGTCCATCAATCTTGATGGACTGATTACATCGGCCTCAGGCTGAGGGACTGATTACATCCAACTCCTTCTGTTCTTCACCATTCTCCTTTGTATGGACTGATGAAGCCACTGTGTGGCGAAACGTTTTGCAGATAACATAAGAACATAAGAATGGATGAACACTGCAGAAGGCCTACTGGCCCATACAAGAATTTACAAGAATTTACTCCCGTACCCAATGACACCAATCAAACCCAGCCCCTCCCACTCATATATTTGTCCAATCTCTTTTTAAAGCTTCCCAAGGTCCTAGCCTCGATCACCCTACTCGGAAGATTGTTCCACGCATCCACAACTCTGTTCGAAAACCAGTACTTACCTATGTCCTTTCTAAATCTAAATTTATCCAACTTAAATCCATTATTTCTGGTTCTTACCTGGCTCGACACCCTCAGTACTTTATTAATATCACCTTTGTTTATGCCCATCATCCACTTATACACTTCGATGATATCTCCCCTCATTCTACGTCTCTCCAGAGAGTGGAGATTCAAGGCTTCAAGTCTATCTTCATACGGGAGGTTCTTTATACAGAAAATCATTTTAGCCCTTCTTCTCTGTATGTTCTCCAATGAGTATATCCATCCTGTAGTAAGGAGACCAAAACTGAGCGGCATAATCTAAATGAGGCCTCACCAGTGATGTATAGAGCTGTAAAATAACTTTTGGACTTCTGTTACACTTCTTGAGATAAATCCTAGTAATATGTTAGCCCTGTTGCGCACACTTAGGCACTGTTGTCTTGGCTTTAGATTTATGCTTACCATGACTCCCAAGTCTTTTTCACATTCTATATCAAGCTCTAAATCCTCCTGGAGTTCATTGGTATCCTCCTCAGAATGAATCATACTGCCTATCTTTGTATCATCAGCAAATTTGCTCATGTCACTTATAATTCCTTCATCAATGTCATTAATGTAAATTATGAACAACAGAGGGCCTAAACCTAATCTTTGTGGAACGCCACTAGTGACTAATCCCCATTCAGATTTGATCCCATTAATGGAAGCTCTCTGCTTTCTGTTGGTAAGCCATGCCTCTATCCATGCTAGAACTTTACCTCCTATATCATGAGCTGCCTTAAGAGTCTCTTGTGAGGTACTCTGTCGAAGGCTTTACTAATATCCAAATAAACAATATCATATTCTCTATCACTGTCTTCTGCCTCAAATGTTCTATTGAAGAACGTCAGTAAATTTGTCAGGCAGGAACGACCTTTCGTGAACCCATGCTGAGATTCATTACTCAGACTATGCTCTTTAAGATGACCTCTAATAATGTCAGCTATAATTGATTAATAATTTGCCTACTATAGACGTCAGGCTTATTGGACGGTAATTTGAAGGAATGGACTTATCCCCTGACTTGAATATAGGAACCGCATTAGCCACTTTTCACATCTCTGGCACAACACCAGTAAGGATGGACTTTGTGATAAATGGTTTAAAACCGACAAGTTAAAGATTGAGACGAGGCACTTACGCAACATATGGGAATCTTTATTAAAGAAATGTTTCGCCGCACAGTGACTTCATCAGTCCAATACAAATCAGAAGGGTGTAATGGATGGACTTATTCATACTCCCTCACACTGAATCAACCTTCATAAAAAATGGTTTTGATTTTAATATGAATATTAGTTTAGGATTATACAAATTAGATTCACTTGTAAAATTTGGGAAGAATTTAAACTGTATCTGACATGTTCTGGACCATCCGTCCCGCATAAAGGTGCGGGTGTGATGTTAGACGTGACAGTGAGGTGATGTCTCAGCCTTATAAAGCCATAAAGAGCAAAAAGTAACAATACCATGACTGGGACAATACACAAATAACCCGCACATAGGAGACAGACGCTTACGACGACATTTCGATCTGACTTGGACCATTTACAAAGTTACACTGTTCAAGTCGGACCGAAACGTCATCAGCTTCTCTCTCCTATGTACAGGTTATTTGTGTATTATAAGACATCTGCTGTTCTATTATTTTTGCAGTTCCTTGATAATGTGAGAGATCACGAATTAACCTGGAATTTCACAATTTTGTTGCCAGTGGTTGTTTTGCATATTGTAATATCACCTGTTTACTGTGATCTTATTGCGCCTCTCACGTGTATATCTCGCCTGGTGTCCAAGAAGGAGAGTGACACGCTTAAATTTTGGCGTGTTTGGAGATGTTTGAATTGATATCACAAGTAAAAGTTGTCATTGATGAAGTACTCTCCTGTTTGTGGATGCAGGGGTCGAATCGTAGCTCCTGACCCCACCAGAAGCAATTGGCGAAACGTTATACCTGGAGAGGGTTTCGGGGGTCACCGCCCCTCCGGTCTGTGACCAGGAATCTAATAAATGTCCTGAACTGTACACAAATTGATGGTCCACGACCGACCGAAACGTCGTCTAAAATTTTCTTCCGAAAGTGAATTATTGCAGCTACGATATTGTGACTTTTATTATTTTTAGATGTAAAGTGGTTGTGGCAACTGTGTGTGAGAAAGTTGTTGTTTGTCCAGCCTGTGTCACTGAGTACCCAGGTGTGTGTGTGTGTGTATGTGTGTGTGTGTGTGTGTGTGTGTGTGTGTGTGTGTGTGTGTGTGTGTGTGTGTGTGTGTGTGTGTGTGTGTGTGATGCACCAAGGTCTCTGACGGACTGAAACCGAACACCTGCAACCGAACTAATTTTGAACTGAAAGTAGTATATGTACTCTGTCTCTGTCTTCTCTCTCTCTCTCTCTCTCTCTCTCTCTCTCTCTCTCTCTCTCTCTCTCTCTCTCTCTCTCTCTCTCTCTCTCTCTCTCTCTCTCTCTCTCTCTCTCTCGATGCTGGTGGAAGATTTAGATTTTTGCCACCAAAGTGGCTAGTTTATTGTGCTCCTTATATCCATCCTGTGGAGGGTAGCGCAAGAGCATTTGGATACACAATAGGCCTAGAAACTAGGCCCAAAAAGGGTTGACAGAGGTACATCTGGTTTTATATCTACAGTTGACTCGTTTGTTACAAGCTAATTTAGGAAATTTGCTTTATATATCTAGTGTCTTATTTTCATTAATAAGATATCTTGACATGTCACATAGGTTATTAAACTGTCTATCTCTGTATACCTCAATAAGTGTTCAAGATAGTGACCATAGGGCTGGTGACATACTTTGCATTTGGTTTGGTCATCATCTGTGTGTCTCCCAAACTACCAGAACTACTGGTAATCAAGCCTAAGCCTACTACAACATTAGTCAGTCTGTCTGCCAAACTGCCAGAAGTACTGGTAATCAAGCCTAAGTCTGGCTACTACAACATCAGTGTTCACATTGCAAGTTGCTCCATAAACGTACTTCTTACGTTCATGTTATCTGGTGTAGGACTCGTTATCCAGTGAATTGTGATGAACTCTCTCTACCTCCCTCCATCTTTCCTATCACATCAGCTTCCTTTCTCCCTCCCCCAGGTGAGGTACAGCACTCCCTCCCCAGCTTTCTCCCCCCAGGTGAGGTACAGTACTCCCTCCCCCACCTTTCTTCTCTCAGGTGAGGTACAGCTCTTCATTACCTACCTTTCTCCCCTCAGGCGAGGCACATCACACCCTCCCCCACCTTTCTCCCCTCAGGTGAGGTACAACACTCTCCCACCTCCCCTCCCCCACAGGTAAGGTATAAGTATATCCCTACTATCCCTGGACTCGCCTGGTCACATGAACTCACATTCACCCAAGTCAGACTTGGGCAGTAAGATGTAAACACCAGACTGCTTTGTCTGCCTCACCTTAGTTTCTCCTTCCCTCTTTCCCTCCTTTCTCCCCCCTTCCCCCTTTCATCCTTCCCTCCTCCCTTTCATCCTTCCCTCCTCCCTTTCATCCTTCCCTCCTCCCTTTCATCCTTCCCCCTCCCTTTCATCCTTCCTCCCTCCCTTTCATCCTTCCTCCCTCCCTTTCATCCTTCCCCCTCCCTTTCATCCTTCCCCCCTCCCTTTCATCCTTCCCCCCTCCCTCCTCCCTTACATTCCTCCCCCCTCTCTCTCTCTAACATAATGTCAACATTAAACAGTAAACATCGGCCAGGATTAAAGGTCATTTTTACGTACATCTTAGCTTTCTCTTTCTTTTATTCTTCCCTCTCCAACTAACAAAACCGTAATTACTCCCTCCCCTGTAGTAGTAGTAGTAATAATAATAATAATAATAATAATAATAATAATAATAATAATAATAATAATAATAATAATAATAATAATAGAATATGATATATGATGAATAAGTGCCATCAGTTGGTAATAGGCTTAAAAAGGCAAAATTATACCACTGGTTGTAACCGCTGGTATGTAAGGCATGAGAGAGAGAGAGAGACAGAGAGAGAGAGAGAGAGAGAGAGAGAGAGAGAGAGAGAGAGAGAGAGAGAGAGAGGGAGGGAGGGAGGGAGGGAGGGAAGCGGTGATAAAGCGTGTCTGGTGCACATATCTATCCAGCAGCTTAGAAAATTATGAGAATTATCATTTAAAAAAAATTACTTGTTCAGACTTTGCTATTAGTCCGGTGACCATCAATAACCTGGTTGATCAGAGCAGCAACCAGCTGTCCTGGTTATTATACCAGCCTGCATCAACTACCTGGTTGATCAGACCAGCAGCCAGGAGTCCTGGTTATTATACAAGCCTGCATCAACTACCTGGTTGATCAGACCAGCAGCCAGGAGTCCTGGTTATTATACAAGCCTGCATCAACTACCTGGTTGATCAGACCAGCAGCCAGGAATCCTGGTTGTTATACCATTCACCACCAAAGACAAATTCCAACAACTACGTTGTGGAAAACAGGAGGAGATAATAACTAGGACTGAGTATACTACGAACTCTGATCATACAATAGAGCGGAAAAATAATGTGAGGGACCTGGGAGTGGTAATGTCTAAGGATCTCACTTTCAAGGATCACAACAGTACCACTTACAACTGCAAAAAAAATGATAGGATGGATTATGAGAACGCTTAGAAGAAGAGATGCCAAGCTAATGATCCTTTTCAAATCACTTGTTCTCTCTAGGCTGGAATACTGCTGTACATTAACATCTCCATTCAAAGCAGGTGAAATTGCAGATCTAGAGAGTGTACAGAGATCCTTTACTGCACGTATAAGTTCTGTCAAGCACCTTAACTACTGGGAACGCTTAGAAGCACTTGACTTGTACTCGCTGGAACACAGGCGAGAGAGATATATCATAATCTACACTTGGAAAATCCTAGAAGGAATGGTCCTGAATCTGTACACACAAATCACTCCCTACGAAAGTGAAAGACTGGGCAGGCGATGCAAAATACCCCCAATGAAAAGTAGGGGCGCCATTGGTACACTAAGAGAAAACGCCATAAGTGTCCGGGGTCCAAGACTGTTCAACAGTCTCCCACCATGCATAAGGGAAATTACCAATAGACCCTTGGCTGCCTTCAAGAGGGAGCTGGACAGATACCTAAAGTCGGTGCCGGATCGGCCGGGCTGTGGTTCGTACGTTGGACTACGTGCGGCCAGAAGTAACAGCCTGGTTGATCAAGCCCAGATCCACCCGGAGGCCTGATCGTGGACCGGACAGCGGGGGCGTTGATCCCCGGAATACCCTCCAGGTAGACCAGCAACCTGGTTGATCAGACCAGTAACCAGAAGTCCTGGTTGTCATACCAGCCAGTACCAACAACCTGGTTGATTAGACCAGCAACCAGGAGTATTCTAGTAACTGTCGAGTATTCCAGTGACTGTCGAGTATTATAGTGACTGTCGAGTATTCCAGTGACTCGAATATTATAGTGACTGTCGAGTATTCCAGTGACTGTTGAGTATTCCAGTGACTCGAATATTATAGTGACTGTCGAGTATTCCAGTGACTGTTGAGTATTCCAGTGACTGTTGAGTATTCCAGTGACTGTTGAGTATTCCAGTGACTGTTGAGTATTCCAGTGACTGTCGAGTATTCCAGTGACTGTTGAGTATTCCAGTGACTCGAATATTATAGTGACTGTCGAGTATTCCAGTGACTGTTGAGTATTCCAGTGACTCGAATATTATAGTGACTGTCGAGTATTCCAGTGACTGTTGAGTATTCCAGTGACTCGAATATTATAGTGACTGTCGAGTATTCCAGTGACTGTCGAGTATTCCAGTGACTGTTGAGTATTCCAGTGACTCGAATATTATAGTGACTGTCGAGTATTCCAGTGACTGTCGAGTATTATAGTGACTGTCGAGTATTATAGTGACTGTCGAGTATTCCAGTGACTGTCGAGTATTATAGTGACTGTCGAGTATTATAGTGACTGTCGAGTATTCCAGTGACTGTCGAGTATTATAGTGACTGTCGAGTATTATAGTGACTGTCGAGTATTATAGTGACTGTCGAGTATTCCAGTGACTGTCGAGTATTATAGTGACTGTCGAGTATTATAGTGACTGTCGAGTATTCCAGTGACTGTCGAGTATTATAGTGACTGTCGAGTATTCCAGTGACTGTCGAGTATTCCAGTGACTGTCGAGTATTATAGTGACTGTCGAGTATTCCAGTGACTGTCGAGTATTCCAGTGACTGTCGAGTATTATAGTGACTGTCGAGTATTATAGTGACTGTCGAGTATTATAGTGACTGTCGAGTATTCCAGTGACTGTCGAGTATTATAGTGACTGTCGAGTATTATAGTGACTGTCGAGTATTCCAGTGACTGTCGAGTATTATAGTGACTGTCGAGTATTCCAGTGACTGTCGAGTATTCCAGTGACTGTCGAGTATTATAGTGACTGTCGAGTATTCCAGTGACTGTCGAGTATTATAGTGACTGTCGAGTATTCCAGTGACTGCCGAGTATTCCAGTGACTGCCGAGTATTCCAGTGACTGTCGAGTATTATAGTGACTGTCGAGTATTCCAGTGACGTGGAGATATTCAGCTACTGAGTAATGCGATATTAAACCTCATTTAACGTATGGGAAGAAAAATCTGACTGTTTTCTGTCAAGGCTGGCTGGTAAAACACAGCTGTGTGTGTGTGTGGGAGGGGGGGGGGGATCTTTGCACAATCTCTAAGCCAAGAGTAATGATTATAGGGTTTTTATTGGCAGTGATTGTGATATGTTGCTGTGGCCTGGTTTTTATGTTTTATTAAACCAGTAGGTAGATGAATGTCAGAGGAAAATGTTATCACGTTCTACATCAGTAGCAGTCTCTCTCTCTCTCTCTCTCTCTCTCTCTCTCTCTCTCTCTCTCTCTCTCTCTCTCTCTCTCTCTCTCTCTCTCTCTCTCTCTCTCTCTCTCTCATTGCAGTACACTAGCTACGTCATATTGACGTATAACAGAGAATGAATCACAAAGACACAAGAATACCCTTGTTGACCAGGTGTAGGTCCGGTTATTGGACTAGTTGTAGGCTCGGTTAGTAGACCAGTTGTAGGCTGAGTTACCGGACCAGTTGTTCTACCAGTTGTATATCTGATTACTGAACCAGTTGTAGATCCAGTTGGTGGGCCAGTTGTGGGTCTGGTTGCTGGACCCGGTGTAGGTCCGGTTACTATACCGGTTAACGCGTCAGCTCTGTTCTGGCTTCGAGAACAAAATTCGGAAACTAAAGGTACTTGGAGTTTACCTGGAGGGTGTTTCGGGGGGTCAACGCCCCCGCGGCCCGGTCTGTGACCAGCTACATTTTTTTTTTATTTATGTGCTGTGGAAAGTGAAGCGGAAAAGACTGTTGCCATGGAGCGAGGTGCAAGAGGCTAGTAATAACATTCTTTTAAGAAACAACCTTGTCGAATTGCCTAAATTATCCTCCATTGTTGCCCTCCAGTGTTATTGTTCTAATTGTTCTCAAGGTGATGTATTGGCGTGAGATGTGGGTTGACTTGTATGTGTGCGTAAGGAAACGTACGTGGTGGTGTGTGCGTGAATGGATTCGTGTGTATATTTGTATGCGTGATGCTATCTGTTCTAGTGAGAGCTCTGTTAAATGGGTTTGTTCCAATGAACACTTGTACTTTCTCTTAAGTGAATTGTTGACACTTTCTCTGGATAGTGTGAGTTTGGAGGTGGTGTTGGAGGAGGGTGGAGGACGTGACATTGTATTGTCTGTCATGGCTGAAGGAGAAGGCTGGCCACCATGTGTGAAGCCGTGGTGGTGGTGGTGGTGGGTGTGATGGTAGTTATGGCAGTGGTGGTGGTATTGAAACTGTCATTGTTGTAAAGACCCCTGACCCCCTGACCTCCCTCTGTCCATCCAGCTGGGCCACTTCCCTGACCCACCTTGCACAAAGAAGTGTCAACATCAATGAGTAAAAGGCTATGGAAAGCACGCAGAGAAAGGAGGACAGTGGAAAACAAAGATCTAAGTAGAGAAGCTAACAAGGATAAAACAGTGTGTGTGTGTGTGTGTGTGTGTGTGTGTGTGTGTGTGTGTGTGTGTGTGTGTGTGTGTGTGTGTGTGTGTGTGTGTGTGTTTGTGTGTGTGTGAGAGAGAGAGAGAGAGAGAGAGAGCGATAGCAGTGAATGCCACTCTTAGAAATATAATATTCATCAGGAGACGGAACAAGTGTCTCCTGACACGAGTCTTCACATTTAGAACTGAAGTTAATGCTTAGTCATGAAAAAACCATGTCGGTAAGGGTGCAGGAAACAAGACTTAGCATTGTGGTTAATTAAGAAGGTCTGCCGCAGAAACTGGAGACAAATATGAATAGTGAAGGTAACACTGTAGGGAAAACTTCATAAGCTACACCAGGGAATATATTGCAAATGTATTTATTTTTCATTAAATTTTATCCCCAAAGTATATGTTAGGTATACTTGTCTCAGAGGAAGACTGGACTGCTGTGATGCTTGGCACTGTATGACATCACTAGATTGTGCGTAGTAAGGATCGTAAGAGGTGCTTGCTAGCCTCGAACAACCATCAGGTGGTATATTAGTGGTGTTGTGTATCAGTGGTATTCATCACCTGTTCCAAAGTTGAGGGGCTGATTACCTCATCCCCTCAAGGAAGGTTCCTTTATGTTGGTGAGGGGCTCTTGATTTAGGGAATTGGATCTGTGCTCCAGTTCCCCGAATTAAGCCTGAATGCCTTCCACATCCCCCCCCAGGTGCTGTATAATCCTCCGGGTTTAGCGCTTCCTCCTTGATTATAATAATAATAATGATTACCTCATCTTCTGACTGCTGTATACATTTCTACTGTCTTCGTCGTATGTCCATGTTGTGTACTGATAACGCCAGTGGACAGCGAAGCGTCTATAAGTAAAAGATACCCGGATGTTGCACAGGTGTCGAAATTCATCAACCACCAGATGATCACCTGACAGACGGAATTGGCATTTAGAGTTGATAATGTTCATGTTGAGAGAATGTTGCCACTCGCAGGCACGGTGATCCAATACATGGCAATTACATGGCACCTTTTTTGACGTTGAGGTTCGTGATTTAATCCGAATGTCGATAAATTAGACGCATGTTCAACACTTGGGTATGTTAGCTACAAGGACAGAAGTGCAGCTAATGTGACATTTTATTGTGGCAACGTTTCGCTCTCCAGGAACTTTGTCAGGTTGTTACAAATAATACATAGACACAAAGGGTATATATACTAGGTAGAGAGTGAGGTGCAGAGCACCTCACCATGTGTCAGACAGGGTGTCAGACACCGTGTGTCAGACAGGGTGTCAGACACTGTGTCAGACAGGATGTCAGACACCGTGTGTCAGACAGGATGTCAGACACTGTGTCAGACAGGGTGCCAAACACCGTGTGTCACAGGGTGCCAGACACCGTGTGTCATACAGGGTGCCAGACACCGTGTGTCAGACAGGGTGCCAGACACCGTGTGTCATACAGGGTGCCAGACACCGTGTGTCATACAGGGTGCCAAACACCGTGTATTTCACAATATATGAAGACCTTCATGGCATGGGTGTATTTGTTAATTAATATGTTTGTTGTTTTAACTTCCGTGTTTTTGTTTGCTGTTTTTGTTAGTGGGAGAATTGAAGCAGTAACGTAATGCAGCCTGTGATGAAGTACGTGTGTTTTTCTGAAGCACGTGTGTTTTTAATGAAGCACGTGTTTGTTTTGATGAAGCACGTGTTTGTTTTGATGAGGCACGTGTTTTTGTTTTGATGAGGCACGTGTTTTTGTTTTGATGAGGCACGTGTTTTTGTTTTGATGAGGCACGTGTTTTTGTTTTGATGAGGCACGTGTTTTTGTTTTGATGAAGCACGTGTTTTTGTTTTGATGAGGCACGTGTTTTTGTTTTGATGAGGCACGTGTTTTTGTTTTGATGAGGCACGTGTTTTTGTTTTGATGAGGCACGTGTTTTTGTTTTGATGAGGCACGTGTTTTTGTTTTGATGAGGCACGTGTTTTTGTTTTGATGAAGCACGTGTTTTTGTTTTGATGAGGCACGTGTTTTTGTTTTGATGAGGCACGTGTTTTTGTTTTGATGAGGCACGTGTTTTTGTTTTGATGAGGCACGTGTTTTTGTTTTGATGAGGCACGTGTTTTTGTTTTGATGAGGCACGTGTTTTTGTTTTGATGAAACACGTGTTTTTGTTTTGATGAGGCACGTGTTTTTGTTTTGATGAGGCACGTGTTTTTGTTTTGATGAGGCACGTGTTTTTGTTTTGATGAGGCACGTGTTTTTGTTTTGATGAGGCACGTGTTTTTGTTTTGATGAGGCACGTGTTTGTTTTGATGAGGCACGAACCATTGGAGAGTCCCAAACGAGGCCTGCTGGTTGCTGGCCTGGCCCATGGCCAGGCTCCGGGAGTAGAGAGACTTTAAACTCATCAAAGGTATAACCAGGCTGTTGGTGTCAGCCATACGTAGTCCAAATTATGCACCACATCCCGACTGATCGGGAACTGACTTTGAGGAACTTATCAAGTTGCCGCTTAAAGACAACTGACAGCAACAGCCTGACTGGACAGTCTCTGAACACGGAAGACTATCTATGGGCTGGTAGGGTTGAAAAACCCTCGAAATCAGTCGCAGATATAACTTAGGTGTGACTGATTAGATTATCATTAATTAGTGATGAAGTTTTTGCTAAGTGTACTCTGTGGAACATCAGACAGTTAACTCACACTTATGATGTTATAAGTACGTACGTCATCTGTGTCAGGGAAAAACAGTGTGCTATGATATGACCTATTAATTCGTACAAGTTGAAATTGATGCTTATATGAGTGATCAAAGATGTGAGGACGGGTTGGGAGAGTGGTGAGAGGTGTGAGGCGCACTGTAATGGTACGTTACTGTGGTGTCACACCCTCCCTAGCGGTGCCTCAGCAGTGTGGAGACCTCATACACGCCCATATATAATGATGGGCGTGGGTGCGTGGTGTGAGTGCCGCCCGTAAAGTGGATTTTTTTCTGGGCGCCAGCAGGAAGCTTGGGGGAGTAAAGAGCTACTGTTCTTAAGGTAATGAAACGGTAGGTAAGAGTTAGGTAGGGTAGGGCTCGGTTAGCTAGGGTAAAACAGGGCAAGGTAGGGCATGGACAAGACTGGTGTTGTACACGCACCAGTACACTACAATAAAACACACTGGGTGATCTCAAAACTACTTGTGCTGTCTCCAGTGTTGTATTCACCGGTATTCGACTGAAGAAACCTGTTGTGCAGGCGAAACGTTTAGGCAGTAATTATATCCAAGTGTTACACATATAAATTATACATCGCTGCAGACTTGCCAGTCAAAAATTCTCATCCTAATATAATTTCTATACACAAGACACTGGTATAAGGTACGACAGTGTATAAGGAAAAAAATATACTGAAATACACAGTATAACCTGGAGTGTGTTGCGAGGGTTGAGGCCCTCTCCCAGACCAGACCTCCCGCTGGATGGTCTGATCATTCAGGCTGTGGGTGCTAGCCCCACGAAATCTAACATCAGCACCACAGGCTGGTTGATCAGGCACTGGCTTGAGAAACTTTTCCACTTGCTTCTTGAAGACAGCCATGGGGGCATCCCTTATGTATGGAGGACGTTGAAAAGTCTTGGTCCCCTCACACTTAAGATTTACATTGAATAAGCCTGACTTTAGTGTAAGAACAGACTACATGAATGTGTCAGAAACAAGAAAAATAATTGCACTTAAGAGGCACGTAAGTACCTCTGTCTTCCAATAACATGTTTATTTTTCCACTATAATCTACCTTGTACATAATTACTACTATCATGTGGGGGTTCGAACACGTGGATAGGGTAAAGTAATACTCACGTAGGCTGGAAGTACGTATAATTATAACGGTAAGTATGGAAGAGCCAAACAGCCGTGACCTGCCTCCTTGCTCACTCTCGTATAACTGACCGCCCACAGTACCCATATGTGGGGGTCTTTGAAATACTGCTGAGGTCAGCGGCAATATGAATACAGACAGTGACTCAGGCAGAGACGGTTGGTAGTGAGTCATCTACTGGTACACTGGTTACTGGTAACTGGTTACTACTACTGAGACTACCACATTTACTTTGTTTCTTAAGGTGAAGTCCAGGATGTTTCCTTTATTCATGGTATAACTTAACAAATCTTTGAGGACAATTGTGTTGTAGAGGTCAGTGTTTTGCTCAGAAAGAAAATTCGAAATATTTCTTTTCATATGTCTAAAACAAGGCATATACCGCATCCAGTATTGGGCCCTTGCTCAGTCAAGACGGGACTTTCACAGATGACAAAACAAAGAAATGAGTGAGATACTAATCAGTCTAAAGATCGACAATCCAAATGATTTTTTCATGAACGAGCCTCAAAACTCCATCAGTATATGCCAGATTTCCGACATTACCCTAACTACGATAGACTTTGAGAAAGCTACTGACAACATGCAAATGCACTCAGCCCCTGGCCCAGACTCGTAGAACTCTGTGTTCATTAAGAACTGCAAGAAACCCCTTTCGCGTGGCCTAGGTATACTATGGAGAAGGAGCTTATACATGGGTGAAATTCCAGTCACTAAAAACAACGGATATAGCCCCATTCCATAAAGGTGGCAGCAAAGCATTAGCTAAGAACTCTAGACCAATAGCTCTAACGTCCCACATAAAAATTTTTTCGAAAGAGTGCTAAGAAGCACAAATGGATTCCCAAAAACTGCACAGTCTAGGGCAACATGGGTTCAGAGCAGGTCGCTCCTGCCTCTCACAACTACTGGATCACTATGATATGGTCTTGGATGCATTAGAAGAAAAACAGAATGCAGATGTAATATACATACTTTGTAAAAGCCTTTGACAAATGCGATCATGGGGTAATAGCGCACAGAATACGTGCTAAAGGAATAACTGACAAAGTGGGGAGATGGATCTTCAACTTTCTAACAAATCGAACACCAAGAGTAGTGGTAAACAGAGTTAAATCGGAAGCTTCCATAGTGAAGAGCTCTGTTCCACAAGACACAGTACTCGCCCCCGTCGTGTTCCTCATCCTCATATCAGACATAGACAGAGATGTAACCCACAGCACCATGTCATCTTTTGCAGACGATGCTAGGATCTGCATGAGACTATCATTTGTTGAGGACACGGTCAACCTCCAAAAAGATATACTGTAAACCAACTTTTCCAATGGGCAACGGAAAACAATATGATGTTCAATGAAGGCACATTCCATCTACTCCGTTATGGAAAACTGGAAGAGATAATAATTAGAACTGAGTATACTACAAACTCGGATCATACAATAGAGCGAGAAAATAATGAGGCATCTGGGAGTGGTACTGTCTGAGGATCTCACCTTCAAGGATCACAACAGTGCCACGATCATAACTGCAAAGAAAATGATAGAATGAATAATGAGAACGTTCAAAACAAGAGGTACCAAGCCATTGATGATCCTTTTCAAATCACCTGTTCTCTCTAGGCTGGAATACAGCTGTACATTAACATCTCCGTTCAAAGCAGATGAAATTGCAGATCTAAAGAGTGTACACACAACCTTTACTGCATATATAAGTTCCATCAAACACCTCAACTACTGGGAACGCTTGGAAACACTTGACTTGTACTCGCTGGAACACAGACGAGAGATATATATCATAATCTACACTTGGAAAATCCTAGAAGGAATGGTTCTAATGCCAGTAGTGTAAATTTGTCATAAGGGTTCGGTAGTGATAGATTTGGAGAATGAATACACTCCATGGATGTCTTGGTAGCGTATATTAATATGATATGAGTAGCGCCAGAGCCTGTCCTCGCTCTACTCTGTCTTGGGTTCAACTGCCTGCCCAGTGCCTGGAGGGCACGGAGAGCTCGTGACATCATACTAGGTCACCAGTGAGTCACTAACTGTCGGTGAATCACTAAGGGTCTTAATATTGGGATGCAGTGACTGTAACGGTTACTGGTGTGCTAGCTGGACAGGGAAGCTTGCAAAATATAGCTGGGAATAACTGAACAAGTATATCACATAGGGAAGCAGTAACACTACTAACACTAAATCTGCACACAGAAATCACTCTCTACGAAAGTAAAAGACTTGGAAGGCGGTGTAAAATACCCACAATGAAAAGTAGGGGCGCCATTGGTACGCTAAGAGAAAACACCATAAGTGTCTGGGACCCAAGACTGTTCATCAGCCTCCCACCATGCATAAGGGGAATTACCAATAGGCCCCTAGTTGTCTTTAAGAGGGAGCTGGACAGATACTTAAAGTCGGTGCCAGATCAACCTGGCTGTGGCTCGTATGTTGGACTATGTGCAGCCAGCAGTAACAGCCTGGTTGATAAGGCCCCGATCCACCGGGAGGCCTGGTCGTGGACCAGGCCACGAGGGCGTTGATCCCCAGAATACCCTCCAGGTAGGATCTCCGAACCTATAGGAATTATGATAAAGTTCCCTGTATTTTCTAGACTTCTACTATGAAGGTAGTGGCTGTACTTTCTCCTTCACTACAGTAGTGGAGGTAAGTATCAGCCACTGTAGATGCACAAGTATAGTCCTAGACCATAAACTTACCTTCTGTCCAGGGTAAAAATGGTAACTACATCTGCATTTTTTTTGCTGTTATTTGATCTGTATAGTTGTGTTGCCTGCCTTAATGCTGGGCCTCGTTTGGGCTCTGGCAAGACCTCTCCATATTGTCATCTTTAGAGTTTTCCGCTGATTTACAACAAGACCATTGGTATCCATATAGGGGCGTGTATATATTTCAAAGACATATTGTATCGGGGAAAGTATGTAATACCGAAAGTTATGTAACTGAAGAAGCAAATGTGGGCGAAACGTATCCGCACTGGAGTTTCCTGTAAGTTCGTTTTATCTGTGTATATATTGCGATATTAAATGCTGAATATATAGTTTAAAAATATATGGTACACTAAAGTTTGTGTACCCACCTGTATATGTGTTAGGCGTCGAGTCTCAGCTCCTGGCCCAGGGGTATGTGTGCGCGCGCGTGCATGCATTCGTGTGTCATGACTGAAAGTTTAACAGTTGAGTGTGGTGGCGTGAGTGGTGTTACTGGAGCGAGGGACTCTTGTAATGTCTCATTATGTAAATGTGTCAGTGCGGAGAATCGGTGCTCGCCAGTATGGCTAATTGTTATGCGAAGGAGGGAAGATGGGAAGGAAGGAGAGGGAGAGGAGTAGTGACAAAAAGAGTAAAACACTGTCACTCCCTTTTTCTCCTTTCCTCTTATCTTCTCTTCTCTCTCCCATGTCCTCCCATGCATTTACTTTGTACCACCTCAATGGCTAGTTTATTGCACACTCGCAGTTCATTCTGTGAGTGGTTGTGCTAAACAGCAGTATTACAGAGGTCACAGTGACCTTTGTTACATACCGTACTCTAGTTACATCTTTTAAAATGTTAGTCATCATGTATGTTACGTTTCACATATTTGGTTCTACATAATACACTAAGTAGATAGTCTCAATATAATTCTAGTATCATATTACCACTAAAATCATTAGTTATTATTAGGTTACAGTCATCTTATAACAGTGCATTCGCGAGCCGGTGCAAAATGTGGATACAGTCTCAAGATTCCAGATACCTTATTAATTATGAAGTGATTTACCATTTCCTGTAAGGTTTGTTTGGAAATATCTCTAAATAGTTGGATGTTTGGACACTTGAGACACCGTACATATAATGTTCTGGTCTGTGACTCTGTCTTTATCCACATATTTCACGTTTTATGTCATTAACATATACTGAAACTTGTACTGCCAGAGATTCTTGGTAGCTAAGCCATAGTCTAACAGTGACATCGTCTTATAGTCTATTATTCTTGCTACTTTCTTCGTGGTCATGTTTTGTTTGACACACATCCTTACGATGGTAAGTGGATCTCTTAGTTCCTATATGTACTGGGAACATTTAAAGCAGGTGAGAAACATAACTTATAATTTACACCTGGAAAGTCCTGGAGGGATTGGTCCCGAATCTGGATACACAAATCACTCCTCGGAAAGCAAGAGGCTCGGCAGACGATGTAAAATGAAAGAGGTGACGAAGCTGACCTAACCCAAGTCTTCAAGCATCCAGGGAGTCCCACACTCAATTTTTATGACACAACTTATCCCATTTAATTTTATGGCAACCTTATCTCTCTCTCTCTCTCTCTCTCTCTCTCTCTCTCTCATACCATGGTGTATATAATTTACAGAATTAAGTATTTACACCTGCATTATGCTGCTGCCACAGTAATTCGTGGGTACTGAGGGTAAGTTCCTACAAGGATGTGTTATTGAATATAAAGGCATGTGACAAATGTATTCATGTCCCATCATATAGTTCCTTTCTCTTCTTTTTCCTTGATCTACACACAGCGTTCCTTCGATGCCTCCTTCACGTTACGTAATTCCGTTCTCCTCCTTATTCTTTATCGTCTTCCTCTTACTTTCTCTGATTTTACCTTCTCTAGTCTTCTTTTCTCTCGTCTCCTCCGTTCTTGCACCTTGCAGTTTCCATTCTCCAGTATTTCTCCCTGGATTGTGCGGGTTCATACTAGCCGCCTCAGTGTTTTTATCTTTTCACACCAAGTTCATTTTCCCTCTTCTCCCTCTCATCCTACTCTTAGAGGGAGCGATAAAGAAAGAGGGAAGAGTAGAGGAATAGGAGGGCAAGAGGGAGGCATTCAGGGAGAGGAGATAAACATGAGGGATAGGTGGGATAGAGGGAGGGAAGGAGGGTGGAGAAGTACATATTAGTGGGATCAATAAGTGATTCAGCAGACGCCATTACCACTCTTCCTCATCACTTTTCCTCACCCGTGGTCACT
Source organism: Cherax quadricarinatus (assembly GCF_038502225.1). Taxonomy (NCBI): domain Eukaryota; kingdom Metazoa; phylum Arthropoda; class Malacostraca; order Decapoda; family Parastacidae; genus Cherax; species Cherax quadricarinatus. The sequence continues at coordinate 8,503,339 of NC_091334.1, forward strand.
CTTACTGGTACTCTGCGCGCGCGCGCGCGCGGGTGCATGTTTACCTAGTCACGTTTGCACGCGTTGATTCATTGCTCTTGGCCCTGCCTCATAACTCTAGTCAACTAATTTCACCTTATTTCAGTCCCTATTTTATATATATATATATATATATATATATATATATATATATATATATATATATATATATATATATATATATATATATATATATATAAAATGTCGTGCCGAATAGGCAGAACTTGCGATCTTGGCTTAAATAGCAACGCTCATCTTGCCATATAGGACAAGTGAAAATTTGTGTATGCAATAATTCCGCCAAAATCATTCTGAACCTAACGAAAAAAATATATTTGATTGTGTTTGTTTAGTACTAAATTATTGTAAACGTATTTAAAATATATTTAGTTGGGTTAGGCTAAAATAAATTGCACTTGTTATAATAAGGTTAGGTAAGTTTTCTAAGATTCTTTTGGTGCAAAATTAAAAATTTTTACATTAACATTAATGAAAAAATATATCTTTAAACGTATAAGAGAAAATTTCAGAAAGGACTTAATTTTAAATGAGTTCTTGCTAATTGACCAGTTTTACATATTCGGCACGACTCAGACACACACACACACACACACACACACACACACACACACACACACACACACACACACACACACACACACACACACACACACACACACACACACACACACACACACACACACATATATATATATATATATATATATATATATATATATATATATATATATATATATATATATATATATATATGTAAATATAAATAATTTTTTTTTTAAATCCTGGCAACATGCCAGGTTACAGCCTGGTCACAGACCGGGCCGCGGGGGCGTTGACCCCCGAAACCCTCTCCAGGTATACATGCTGGGCTGGGATGGTAGAAAAGCTCTCGAAACGACCATAGGCATACCACCAAGTGCATTTCTCTTACTTTCCAAAGACTAAACAAATTGCATCCTAAGCCTGGCTGATCAGGAACTGATTTGAGGAACTTATCAAGTTCGCTCTTGAAGATCCCAATGGAAATAAGTCACTCTGTCTGACTTTTTTGGGTTATCCCAGGTTCTCTACACATATGCTGCTATGTATGATAATTCTATGTAACTGTATTTGTGTATACCTGAATAAACTTACTTACTTAAGACAGCTGAGGAGGGGGGGGGGGTGTTGGTGACTTTCCCATGCTTGAATGGAGGGTGTTGAGTCTTGGTTCCTTTTCACTTGTTAAGTTGTTTCTTCGTCTCCTCATGACACCCCTGCTTTTCATTGAGAATTTTGCGCCTGCCGAGCCTCTGTCGGTTTGCGAATTTAAGACCAATTCCTCCAGAATTTTCTGTTTATAAATTATATCTGTTTTGCCTACATTCCAGGGAATACAGTTCAACGGACTTCAAACGTGACTGAAGTTGTGCGAGCGGCGACGGTTCTCTGTACATTATCTGGAACTGCGATTTTGCCTGCCTTGAGAAGCACTGTTAGTGAACAGCAATATTCTGGTCTAGAGAGGACAAATGACTTAGAGTATCATCACTGGCTTGGTATCTCTTTGTTCTGTAGGTCCTTGTTATCCGTCCTATCATTTATCTTGTGATGGTGATTGTTCAATTGTTGAGATCCTTGAAGGTGAGACTTTATTACTCCAGAGTCCCTCACAGTCCTCGTCTACTCCATTATTTAGTTTCAGTTTATTGTATACTTCGTTGCATTTATTTCCTTCATTTTCCCATAGCCGGAATAACAGAAAATTTTAAAAGCTCTCTTGATCAAGGCACAGTACTCGCCCCAATTCTCATTCATACATCAGACCCAGAGAGACGTAACTTATAACAGTCTTATTATTCCTTGCAGACGATACTAGAATTTGTATAAGTGGCATTCCTCGAGGACACAGCAGACCTCCAAGCTGATATTAACCAGGTCTTCCAGCGGGTCTGAGACACACTGGAAGACCTGGTTAATATTAGCTTGGAGGGTCATTGTGTCCTCGAGGAATGCCACTCATACTAATTCTAGTATCGTCTGCAAGGGATAATAAGACTGTTATGAGTGCTGATGACGGTCCGCTGGCCGTCAGAAGCAACATAACCAATCAGATATACACGATATCAGTGGCGGTACAAGGTACTGAACAATATCAGTGGCAGTGCAAGGTGCTGAACAATATCAGTGGCAGTGCAAGGTGCTGAACAATATCAGTGACAGTGCTAAGTGCTGAACAATATCAGTGGCAGTGCAAGGTGCTGAACAATATCAGTGACAGTGCTAGGTGCTGAACAATATCAGTGACAGTGCTAGGTGCTGAACAATATCAGTGGCAGTACAAGGTGCTGAACAATATCAGTGGCAGTGCTAGGTGCTGAACAATATCAGTGGCAGTGCAAGGTGCTGAACAATATCAGTGGCAGTGCAAGGTGCTGAACAATATCAGTGGCAGTGCTAGGTGCTGAACAATATCAGTGGCAGTACAAGGTGCTGAACAATATCAGTGGCAGTGCAAGGTGCTGAACAATATCAGTGGCAGTGCAAGGTGCTGAACAATATCAGTGACAGTGCTAAGTGCTGAACAATATCAGTGGCAGTGCAAGGTGCTGAACAATATCAGTGACAGTGCTAGGTGCTGAACAATATCAGTGACAGTGCTAGGTGCTGAACAATATCAGTGGCAGTACAAGGTGCTGAACAATATCAGTGGCAGTGCTAGGTGCTGAACAATATCAGTGGCAGTGCAAGGTGCTGAACAATATCAGTGACAGTGCTAGGTGCTGAACAATATCAGTGGCAGTGCAAGGTGCTGAACAATATCAGTGGCGGTACAAGGTGCTGGGCAATATCAGTGGCAGTACAAGGTGCTGGACAATATCAGTGGCGGTACAAGGTGCTGGCACAATATCAGTGGCAGTACAAGGTTCTGGACAATATCAGTGGCGGTACAAGGTGCTGGCACAATATCAGTGGCGGTACAAGGTGCTGGACAATATCAGTGGCGGTACAAGGTGCTGGACAATATCAATGGCGGTACAAGGTGCTGGACAATATCAGTGGCGGTACAAGGTGCTGGACAATATCAGTGGCAGTACAAGGTGCTGAACAATATCAGTGGCGGTACAAGGTGCTGGACAATATCAATGGCGGTACAAGGTGCTGGACAATATCAGTGGCGGTACAAGGTGCTGGCACAATATCAGTGGCGGTACAAGGTGCTGAACAATATCAGTGGCGGTACAAGGTGCTGGCACAATATCAGTGGCGGTACAAGGTGCTGGCACAATATCAGTGGCGGTACAAGGTGCTGGCACAATATCAGTGGCGGTACAAGGTGCTGCACGATAAGGGAGGCTGGACAGTCCACTCGCTCCTCGGGGCATTCTCCTTGTTAACTTTTTATAACTGGTTAATGTGGGTTAATTTACAGTATACCTGGAGAGGGTTTCGGGGGTCAACGCCCCCGCGGCCCGGTCTGAGACCAGGCCTTCTGGTGGATCAGGGTTTGATCAACCAGGCTGTTACTGCTGGCTGCACGCAAACTGACGTACGAACCACACCCCGGCTGGTCAGGTACTAACTTTAGGTGTCTGTCCAGCGTCTTCTTGAAGACAGCCAGGGGTCTACTGGTAATCTCCCTTATAAGAACATAAGAACATAAGAACGAAGGAACACTGCAGAAGGCCTACTGGCCCATGCGAGGCAGGTCCAAGTCTCCTACCGGCTTAAGCCAATGCACCCAACCTAGTCAGGTCAGGTCACATTGACTTAAGGGAGGAACACGGCAACCGACCTGGTAGCACAAGCTATCAGGTCTAACTCACACCCACCCACATCCACTCATGTATTTATCCAACCTATTTTTAAAGCTACACAACGTTCTGGCCTCTATAACGGTACTTGGGAGTTTGTTCCACTCATCCACAACTCTATTACCAAACCAGTACTTTCCTATATCCTTCCTGAATCTGAATTTTTCCAACTTAAAACCATTGCTGCGAGTCCTGTCTAGGCTAGATATTTTCAGCACACTATTTACATCCCCTTTATTTATTCCTGTCTTCCATTTATACACCTCAATCATATCCCCCCTAATTCTACGTCTTTCTAGAGAGTGCAGATTCAGGGCCCTTAGTCTATCCTCATAGGGAAGGTTTCTGATACATGGGATCAACTTTGTCATCCTCCTTTGTACATTTTCCAGAGAATTTATATCCATTCTGTAATAAGGTGACCAAAACTGTGCAGCATAATCTAAATGAGGCCTAACCAAGGATGTATAGAGTTGAAGAACAACCTGAGGACTCCTATTATTTATGCTTCTTGATATGAAGCCAAGGATTCTATTAGCTTTATTGCGAACACTTATGCACTGTTGTCTTGGTTTCAGATTACTGCTAACCAGAACTCCTAAATCTTTTTCGCAATCCGTAATATTAAGATCTACATTATTTAGTTTATATGTGGCATGGTTATTGTCCTGTCCAACATTTAGAACTTTGCATTTGTCTATATTAAACTGCATCTGCCACTTCTCCGACCACTGCATCAGTCTATTCAAATCTTCCTGGAGTGCTCGAATGTCCTCGTCAGAATGAATTCGACGGCCTATTTTGGTGTCATCGGCAAACTTGCCGATGTCGCTCTTTATGCCCTCATCTATGTCGTTTATGTAGATTGTGAACAGCAGGGGGCCCAACACTGACCCCTGTGGAACACCGCTCGTGACACTTCCCCACTCTGATTTCTCCCCATTTATGCAAACTCTCTGCTGCCTATTTGTCAACCATGCCTCTATCCAGGAAAAAATTTCTCCTCCTATTCCATGTGCTTTAATTTTCCTCAATAGTCTCTGATGTGGGACCCTGTCAAAAGCCTTACTGAAGTCCATATACACAATATCATATTCATTACCATGATCTACCTCCTCAAATACCTTAGTGAAAAAAGTTAATAAATTCGTAAGGCAGGAACGCCCCTTTGTAAAACCATGCTGAGATTCGTTGATTAATTTATGCTTTTCAAGGTGGCTACGAACTGCCTCGGCAATTATTGATTCCATAAATTTTCCCACTATGGAGGTTAGGCTTATTGGTCTATAGTTCGAAGCTAAGGACCTGTCACCTGTTTTGAAAATAGGTATCACATTTGCCATTTTCCACTTATCTGGCACCATGCCAGTTTGTAGTGATATGTTGAAAAGATTAGCCAAAGGTGTGCTAAGCTCCTCTTTACATTCCTTTAGAACCCTTGCATACAGTTCATCAGGGCCTGGGGATTTGTTAGGTTTTAATTTATCTATTTGCCTAAGGACCATGTCACTTGTGACCCTAATAGTGCACAGTTTATTATCGTCCTGTTCTACATAATTTATCATTACTGGAATATCGCTGGTATCCTCCTGTGTAAAAACTGAGAGGAAGTATGTGTTAAAAATTCTACACATTTCCTTATCACTGTCAGTGAGCTGACCCGAGGAACTTTTGAGTGGGCCTATCTTGTCCCTGATCTTACTTCTGTATACCTGAAAGAATCCTTTTGGGTTAGTCTTCGATTCTCTTGCAACTTTAACCTCATAATCTCTTTTTGCTTTTCTAATTCCCTTTTTTATTTCTCTCTTTAACTGAATATATCGATTTCTCAATTGCCCCTCTCCTCTTTTGATTTGCCTATATATGCCTCTCTTTTGACCAATCAGATATTTTAATCTATGGTTCATCCATTTAGGATCATTTTTGTTTGATCTGATTTCCCTATTTGGAACATAATTTGACTGAGCAGCTAGAACTATGCCCTGGAAAGCATCATATCGGCAACCATCACCACCTACCTGACCCTTAGTCAGGTCATTCCAGTTCAGCCCACCTAAGTAATTTTTCAGTCGTATGAAATCAGCCAAGCGAAAGTCAGGGACGGAGACTTGATTGCCATTATTAGGGGAATTCCATGATATATTAAAACTGAGTGATTTGTGATCACTTTCCCCAAGCTCATCATTAACCTCAAGATTATTAATTAGTGTTTCCCTACTGGCAAGAACCAAGTCAAGGAGGTTATTTCCCCTAGTTGGCTCTGTCACAAACTGTTTTAAAAAACAATCCTGGATCGTATCAAGAAAGTCACCTGACTCTAAATTTCCTGTCAAATTGCTCCAGTCAATCTGTCTATAGTTGAAATCTCCCATTAGCACAACATTTTCGTATGTAGATGCCTTACGAATTTCGTCCCATAGACGTTTACTGCACTCCCTATCAAGATTTGGGGCCCTGTAAATCACACCCAAAATTAGTTTTTCTCGGCCCTTGAGAAGCTGTAACCAAACAGATTCAGTGGCTGACGCTTCTAATTTAATATCTTGTCTAACACAACAATTTAAATTGTCTCTGACATACATCGCTACTCCACCACCTTTCCTGTTGACCCTGTCAGTGTGGAATAATTTATAGCCTTGTATGTGACATTCAGAGGGCATCTCTCTATCTTTCAGATTGAGCCAGGTCTCTGTTATAGCAATAATATCTATGTTTCCTGCACTTGCAATTAATCTTAGCTCATCTATCTTATTTCTTACACTCCTGCTATTAGTATAGTAAACCTTAAGGGAGCTAGTCCCTTGCTGCCCTCTGCTGTCCCCCTTTGTTTGCTGACCTGATCTATTGTCTTTATTTATAACTTCATGCTGAATGCCTTTTATACATGTGTGCTGGGAGGCAGTTGAACAGTCTTGGGCCCTTGACACTTGTTGTGTTGTCTCTCAGTGTACTCGTGGCGCCCCTGCTTTTCATTGGGGGAATGTTGCATCTCCTGCAGAGTCTTTTGCTTTCATAGGGAGTGATTTTCGTGTGCAAGTTTGGTACTAATCCCTTTAGGATTTTCCAAGTGTATATTATTATGTCTCTCTCTCACCTGCGTCCCAAGGAATACAAATCAAGGGAGTTCAACCGTTTCCAGTAATTTAGTGATTTATCGTACTTACGTGTACCGTGAAAGTTCTTTGTACACTCTCTAGGTCAGCAATTTCTCCTGCCTTGAAGGGGACAGTTAGTGTACAGCAGTATTCCATCCTAGAGAAAGCAAGCGATTTGAAGAGAATCATAATAATGAAGCAGTAAAATAAATAAATAATAATCTTTATTTCTATAATTACATGATACAACTTATACAGACCATAGCTGATAATAATATCATAACCTAAGCTATAACGTACATGTCGGAACACCAACAGTGTTCTCGGAATAAAGAAGTTGCTTTTCCTATTATCTTTTTCATTATCGTTTATAATCGCACGTTGTTTTTAGACACGTTAGTGTGTGTCGGCGTGTATATCAATATTATTGACGTGGTGTATTCTTGAGGGGTAGCACCGGGGGTCGATCACCCCCCCCCCTTCTCTCCCTCAGCTTCCTCTCCCCCTCCCTTACAGAAGCATGACGTCAACAGGGGAAGGAGGGGGAGAAGGCAGTTGGTGGGTCACTACCCCCCACTGGTGTTTTCCCTACCAGCAGTGACAACACCAGCCAGGATATCCCTTCGTTAGTCTCTTACATGTCTCTTCCAGTACAAACCTCGCTCACTTCTACCTCACACCCTCACTCAGTCCTGCCCTCACATCCTCACTCAGTCCTGCCCTCACATCCTCACTCAGTCCTGCCCTCACATCCTCACTCATTCTGCCCTCACTCCCTCACTCAGTCCTGCCCTCACACCTTCACTCAGTCCTGCCCTCACACCCTCACTCAGTCCTGCCCTCACACCCTCACTCAGTCCTGCCCTCACACCCTCACTCAGTCCTGCCCTCACACCCCCAGTCCTGCCCTCACACCCTCACTCAGTCCTTCTCTCACACCCTCACTCAGTCCTGCCCTCACACCCTCACTCAGTCCTCCCCTCACACCCTCCCCCAGTCCTGCCCTCACACCCTCACTCAGTCCTGCCCTCACACCCTCACTCAGTCCTGCCCTCACACCCTCAGTCCTGCCCTCACACCCTCACTCAGTCCTGCCCTCAAACCCTCACTCAGTCCTCCCCTCACACCCTCACTCAGTCCTGTCCTCACACCCTCACTCATTCCTGCTCTCACACCCTCACTCAGTCCTGTCCTAACACCCTCAGTCCTGCCCTCACACCCTCACTCAGTCTTGCCCTCACACCCTCACTCAGTCCTGCCCTCACACCCTCACTCAGTCCTGCCCTCACACCCTCACTCAGTCCTGCCCTCACACCCTCACTCAGTCCTGCCCTCACACCCTCACTCAGTCCTGCCCTCACACCCTCACTCAGTCCTGCCCTCATACCCTCACTCAGTCCTGCCCTCACCCCCTCACTCAGTCCTGCCTTCACACACTCACTTGATCCTGCCCTCACACCCTCACTCAGTCCTGCCCTCACACCCTCACTCAGTCCTGCCCTCACACCCTCAGTCCTGCCCTCACACCCTCACTCAGTCCTGCCCTCATACCCTCACTCAGTCCTGCCCTCACCCCCTCACTCAGTCCTGCCCTCACACCCTCACTTGATCCTGCCCTCACACCCTCACTCAGTCCAGCCCTCACACCCTCACTCAGTCCTGCCCTCACACCCTCACTCAGTCCTGCCCTCACACCCTCACTCAGTCCTTCCCCCACACCCTCAGTCCTGCCCTCACACCCTCACTCAGTCCTACCCTCACTCAGTCCTGCCCTAACACCCTCACTCAGTCCTTTCCTCCCACCCTCACTCAGTCCTGCCCTCACACCCTCACTCAGTCCTTCTCTCACACCCTCACTCAGTCCTGCCCTCACACCCTCACTCAGTCCTGCCCTCACACCCTCCCCCAGTCCTGCCCTCACACCCTCACTCATTCTGCCCTCACACCCTCACTCAGTCCTGCCCTCACACCCTCCGTCCTGCCCCTCACACCCTCACACAGTCCTGCCCTCAAACCCTCACTCAGTCCTGCCCTCACACCCTCACTCAGTCCTGCCCTCACACCCTCACTCATTCCTGCTCTCACACCCTCACTCAGTCCTGTCCTCACACCCTCAGTCCTGCCCTCACACCCTCACTCAGTCTTGCCCTCACACCCTCACTCAGTCCTGCCCTCACACCCTCACTCAGTCCTGCCCTCACACCCTCACTCAGTCCTGCCCTCACACCCTCACTCAGTCCTGCCCTCATACCCTCACTCAGTCCTGCCCTCACCCCCTCACTCAGTCCTGCCTTCACACACTCACTTGATCCTGTCCTCACACCCTCACTCAGTCCTGCCCTCACACCCTCACTCAGTCCTGCCCTCACACCCTCAGTCCTGCCCTCACACCCTCACTCAGTCCTGCCCTCATACCCTCACTCAGTCCTGCCCTCACCCCCTCACTCAGTCCTGCCCTCACACCCTCACTTGATCCTGCCCTCACACCCTCACTCAGTCCTGCCCTCACACCCTCACTCAGTCCTGCCCTCACACCCTCACTCAGTCCTGCCCTCACACCCTCACTCAGTCCTGCCCTCATACCCTCACTCAGTCCTGCCCTCACCCCCTCACTCAGTCCTGCCCTCACACCCTCACTTGATCCTGCCCTCACACCCTCACTCAGTCCTGCCCTCACACCTTCACTCAGTCCTGCCCTCACACCCTCACTTGATCCTGCCCTCACACCCTCACTCAGTCCTGCCCTCACACCCTCATTCTGTCCTGCCCTAACACCCTCACTCAGTCCTGCCCTCACACCCTCACTCAGTCCTGCCCTCACACCCTCACTCAGTCCTGCCCTCACACCCTCACTCAGTCCTGCCCTCACACCCTCACTCAGTCCTGCCCTCACACCCTCACTCAGTCCTTCCCCCACACCCTCAGTCCTGCCCTCACACCCTCACTCAGTCCTACCCTCACTCAGTCCTGCCCTCACACCCTCACTCAGTCCTTTCCTCCCACCCTCACTCAGTCCTGCCCTCACACCCTCAATCAGTCCTGCCATCACACCTTCACTCAGTCCTGCCCTCACACCCTCACTCAGTCCTTTCCTCCCACCCTCACTCAGTCCTGCCCTCACACCCTCAATCAGTCCTGCCCTCACACCCTCACTCAGTTCTGCCCTCACACCCTCAATCAGTCCTGCCATCACACCCTCACTCAGTCCTGCCCTCACACCCTCACTCAGTCCTGCCCTCACACCCTCACTCAGTCCTACCCTCACTCAGTCCTGCCCTCACACCCTCACTCAGTCCTTTCCTCCCACCCTCACTCAGTCCTGCCCTCACACCCTCAATCAGTCCTGCCATCACACCTTCACTCAGTCCTGCCCTCACACCCTCACTCAGTCCTTTCCTCCCACCCTCACTCGGTTCTGCCCTCACACCCTCACTCAGTCCTTTCCTCACACCCTCACTCAGTCCTGCCTTCACACCCTCAATCAGTCCTGCCATCACACCCTCACTCAGTCCTGCCCTCACACCCTCACTCAGTCCTGCCCTCACACCCTCACTCAGTCCTGCCCTCACACCCTCACTCAGTCCTGCCCTCACACCCTCACTCAGTCCTGCCCTCACCCTCACTCCTACCCTCACCCTCAATCAGTCCTGCCCTCACACCCTCACTCAGTCCTGCCCTCACACCCTCAATCAGTCCAGCCCTCACACCTTCACTCAGTCCTGCCCTCACACCCTACTCAGTCCTGCCCTCACCCTCAATCAGTCCTGCCCTCACACCCTCACTCAGTCCTGCCCTCACACCCTCATTTGATACTGCTCTCACACCCTCACTTGATCCTGCCCTCACACCCTCACTTGATCCTGCCCTCACACCCTCACTTGATCCTGCCCTCACACCCTCAATCAATCCCGCCCCTCGCCTAACTTAATCCTGCCATCAGCATCCTCACTCAGTCCTGCCCTCACCCTCAATCAGTCCTGCCCTCACACCCTCACTTGATCCTGCCCTCACACCCTCACTTGATCCTGCCCTCACACCCTCACTCAGTCCTGCCCTCCCACCCTCACTCAGTCCTGCCGTCACCCTCAATCAGTCCTGCCCTCACACCCTCACTCAGTCCTACCCTCACCCTCACTCAGTCCTGCCCTCACACCCTCACTCAGTCCTGCCCTCACACCCTCACTCAGTCCTGCCCTCACACCCTCACTCAGTCCTGCCCTCACACCCTCACTCAGTCCTGCCCTCACTCCCTCACTCACTCCTTCCCCCACACCCTCAGTCCTGCCCTCACACCCTCACTCAGTCCTACCCTCACACCCTCACTCAGTTCTGCCCTCACACCCTCAGTCCTTTCCTCACACCCTCACTCAGTCCTGCCCTCACACCCTCAATCAGTCCTGCCATCACACCCTCACTCAGTCCTGCCCTCACACCCTCACTCAGTCCTGCCCTCACACCCTCACTCAGTCCTGCCCTCACACCCTCACTCAGTCCTGCCCTCACACCCTCACTCAGTCCTGCCCTCACACCCTCACTCCTACCCTCACCCTCAATCAGTCCTGCCATCACACCCTCACTCAGTCCTGCCCTCACACCCTCACTCAGTCCTGCCCTCACACCCTCACTCAGTCCAGCCCTCACACCTTCACTCAGTCCTGCCCTCATACCCTACTCAGTCCTGCCCTCACCCTCAATCAGTCCTGCCCTCACACCCTCACTCAGTCCTGCCCTCACACCCTCACTCAGTCCTCCCCTCACCCTCAATCAGTCCTTCCCTCACACCCTCACTTGTTCCTGCCCTCACACCCTCACTTGATCCTGCCCTCACACCCTCACTTGATCCTGCCCTCACACCCTCACTTGATCCTGCCCTCACACCCTCACTTGATCTTGCCCTCACACCCTCACTCAGTCCTGCCCTCACACCCTCACTCCTACCCTCACCCTCAATCAGTCCTGCCCTCACACCCTCACTCAGTCCTGCCCTCACACCCTCAATCAGTCCTGCCCTCACACCTTCACTCAGTCGTGCCCTCACACCCTCACTCAGTCCTGCCCTCAATCAGTCCTGCCCTCACACCCTCACTCAGTCCTGCCCTCACACCCTCACTCAGTCCTGCCCTCACCCTCAATCAGTCCTGCCCTCACACCCTCACTTGATCCTGCCCTCACACCCTCACTTGATCCTGCCCTCACACCCTCACTTGATCCTGCCCTCACACCCTCACTTGATCCTGCCCTCACACCCTCACTTGATCCTGCCCTCACACCCTCACTTGATCCTGCCCTCACACCCTCACTTGATCCTGCCCTCACACCCTCAATCAATCCCGCCCCTCACCTAACTTAATCCTGCCATCAGCATCCTCACTCAGTCCCACCCCTCCTCGCCTTAATCGTTTTTCACAACTGACTTCAAACTCCTAAACTCTTTTCCCTTCAAATTTCAGTACCGTATTTTTCTTCCAGTCAAGGAAATCTGTCCTCATGAAAGGCTGCAAAATAGGTCACAGGTATGAAAAAAAAGGGCACGTTGCAGAATCGGCTTATATTGGGACAACGTTTTACTCTGTTTAGAGCTTTACTGAACTGTTATTTGATGTAATTATATTGTCAAACAATGTCAGTATGTCTTCATACAGTGTCTTGACTCCTTTCTTAGAGCGAGAGATATGGAAGGAAGTGCAAAATAAATCCAGTAAAAAACAAGGGTGCGGTGGGCACAGTAAGGGAACACTATCAACATTTGTGGCCCCAGATTGTTCATCTTATCAAAAGAGAAAACTGGACAAGTATCTTAACCACCTTAACTACTGGGAACGCATGGAAGCACTTGACTTGTACTCGCTGGAATGCGGGCGAGAGATAATCTACACTTGGAAAATTCTAGAAGGAATGGTCTCTAATCTGTACACAGAAATCACTCCCTACGAAAGCAAAAGACTGGGCAGGCTGTGCAAAATACCGCCCCAACGAAAAGTAGGGGCGCCATTGGTACATCAAGAGAATACATAAGACTGTTCAACAGCTTCCCAACAGAAGATTGAGACACTTAAGCAACATATGGGAATGTTTATTCAGGAAACGTTTCGCCACACAGTGGCTTCATCAGTCCAATGCAACTGTCAGACACTGCAGCATCGTGTGATCTTGTTACAAAGAATTCTTCAACACTTGTCCAACCTTTGGACGAAGACCTACTTCGACTAGTGGATGGTACCACTATGACCCCCGCCTCCTCCTTCTTCGCCTCGCCTGACTACAGTATATAAGCCACGTCTACGGCACTATGCTGTACATTCTACAAGATTGATGGACTTAACACCGACTCCAGGCTGAGGGACTGATTACCTCAAACTCCTCCTCTCCTTACACCTTTCTGCTTTGTATTGGATGGTTTTTCAAACCATTCATCACAGCTTCCCAACAGGCATAGGGGGAATTACCAATAGACCACTGGTTGCCTTCGAGAAGGAGCTGGACAGATGCTTAAAGTCGTTGCCGGATCAGCCGGGCTGTGGTTCTTATATTGAACTACGTGCGACCAGCAGTAACAGCCTTGTTGATCAAACCCTGATCCACCGGGAGGCCTGGTCGTGGACCGGCCAGCGGGGGCGTTGATCAAAGTACCCCCAGGTTGACTCTAGGTATGTAGGTGATGGATATATGGGGCAGCGGACTTTCAGTAGCAACAGCCAGGTTGACCAGGCTAGCACCAGACGAGCCTGGCGCATGGCCGGGCTCTGGGAGTAGAAAGACTCATGAAACTCATCACAGGTATACCATAGGTAAAGGTAGAACATTTTTCGTAGCCTTTAGATAGTCCTATAGGCTAATACTACAGGACTATTACTACTACTTCATCGCACTGTTCTGCTTCCATGATGTAAGTGTTTGTGTTAGACTGCTAAAACCTCTGGTGGGTGAAACGTCATTTAAATAGATACCCCCGGTGTTTCACACACTCGTTGTACTGATGCTTCCAGTTTCTGTTAACCTGGATAACTGGTTCAGAGAACAAGTTGATAAATTACACACATGTGCAACACTTGGGTATCTTTATTGTGGAAACGTTTCGCCACACACTGACTTCATCATCCAGTACAAAGAAGAACGATGAAGAACACAAAGAGTTTGAGGTAATCAGTCCCTCAGTCTTGATTGACGGATTGATTACGTGGACTGCAGGCTGAGGGACTGATTCTTCTGTGTATTAGACTGATGAAGCCACTGCGTGGCGAAAACGTTTCCACGATAAAGGTACCCAAATGTTGAAGGTGTGTCTAATTTATCAACCTGTTAATCTGTTATGACTAGAGTGCCTTAAGGTGGCTCACCACTTCTGTGAAGACCTCTTTGATTCTTTTCTTTTGCTAAGTTGTTCACATACTTCTATGTCATTCTCCATCGTCTTCTCTTCCTCCTCTTCAACCTTATCATCCGTCCTTCACAGCTGTCTATTTTTATGTGGCGTTTGAATAATTTTGATTAATTTTGTCTTCGAGTCTATGCCATTTTTAAGCTACCTTTAGCTTCCCTTCTTAGTCTTACATATTCGTTTCTAGCGCTTCTAGACGGAGCTGGACAAATGCCTAAAGTCAGTATCCGATCAGCCAGGCTGTGGTTCGTACGTGCGGCCAGCAGTAACAGCCTGGTTGATTAGGCCCTGATCCACCTGGAGGCCTGGTTTAAGACTGGGCCGCGTTGACCCTTGGAACACCCTCAAGTAGCCCTCCTGTTTACCATTAGAAACAGTATCGGTCCTTGTGGGATCACGTTCATCTCTTACTGTTACTGCCATCTGTTCTTCTGGTACTCCCTGATCTAATGGAGTACTCTACTTTTGTTCCTGTATTTTCTTTTAATTTGTAAGTTAGTCTCTGGTGAGGTACTGCTTCAAATGTTTTCTTAAAGTCCAGGCAGATTCAGTCCACCCGTCTATAAATTCATGCTGGTTTTCTCGACCAAATTATCTCATCAGGTGTTCCAATATCTTCCTTCTTATAATTTTGTCCTAAATGTTTGATAAAATGCATGTCAGTTGATAACAGCTTACAGCGTCATGCCTCCTGGCGTGTCACCTTTTTGTATATAATGTCACAGTGTCTTTAACCAGCTGTTAGCAGTTGGTTTGTCTTAAGTGATCGGTTTTGTGTGTGTGTGTGTGTGTGTGTGTGTGTGTGTGTGTGTGTGTGTGTGTGTGTGTGTGTGTGTGTGTGTGTGTGTGTGTGTGTTTGAATATATGGCACACATGACCGGAGCAACTAGAAGGTAAGTGTGGGTGTTGTTGGTTGTCAGATATTGAGGGTGTTTGGTCGACCTTTACACGAGGTGGGAGGTGTTGAAAGGTTGGAGGTGAGGTTGTGGGTCAAACACCACCAGTACAGTACTCACAATTCAACAACAACAAAAGCGGCATCCCACACTTAGCACTCTCTGCACCTTCAACCTCAGGCACTAGCAGTGCCACTTTTAAGTCTTCCCATTACCACTACTATAGTACTACTATTTCTACAATTACAATTATTACTACTAACAAATTTCCTAAACTTGCTAGTAACAGATATGTGAACTGTAGATTTAAATCCAAATGTACACCTGTTAACCCTTTTGGGACCTAGTTCCTAGGCCTTTTGTGTATTTGTATGCTCTTGCGCTACTCTCCACACGACGGATATGAGGTGCACAATAAACTAGCCACTTTGGTGGCAAAATCTAAGCTACTAACATCACCACTACTGTCACTACTACCAGCACCATCTTCATCACTACCTTTATCCTCATTACTCTCAGCTCAGGATGACGGAATGCCCCTGTGAAACAGCTACTTTGTTTTCCCTGAGTATAACCCAGATGAAGATAGCAGCAGCACACAGCGGGTGTTCCCACGGTGTACCATAACTCCTCGTCCTCCAAGTTTTCTACCTGACTTTAAAAATTACATAACGAAATTTCAGTATACAACTCGCTGCCACGCGCAAGCTACTCACATTTTTTATGGAAATTAGACGGATTTAAAGGTTAATATACATTACCCTAAACAAACTAGAGCATATCCTAGAGCTTTACCTAGCCTAAAGCCAAGCCTAGCCTAGAGCCTAGCCTACCCTAGAGCCTGATCTAGCCTAGAACCTGGCCTAGTTCATTGTGTTTACATACTGACAATTATGTTAATAAGACAATATACAATTTATGGTATTTTATTGAGAAAACGTTTGGTTCACCAAGAATGTTAATCAATGGAGCATTGATAGTCACTGACGGTGGGCGAAACGTCTCAGTAAAATACCATAAACTGCATATTTTCTTAACATAACCTAACCAAACACCATATTGTGTCTTAAGCTAACCTAACATAACCTTACTTAACATAACCCAACGTAACCTAGCCAAGAATAACAAATATAATTATTTTTTACAATAAATTATTTTATACAATAAGTATTTTACAGTTATTTTTTACAATAACCATAATTATTTTTTACAATTATTTACTGAACGTACACACGTAGAAACGTACGTACGGGAATTTCTATGAAACTGGCGGCCATAACCGTAGGACCAGTTGTGTGTAGAAGAGCGTAGCAGCACAGTGCTGGTGTACACTGTTCTGTTGAATCCATGACAGGCCATGCCATTAGCCTCACTGTACGGGGCACGTAAGTGGCAAAGTGCTACATTGTTAATCCACTTTAACAGGCTCACTTGTACGTGGTGTGAGGCACCGGGTTCCGTTCCGAATTCGTCTTCAGTGAAAGTTATATTAGATTTTCCCGCGGCTCCTGGTGATATATTATGATATTCGTCTGCCACTTCTTTGTGTAGTTATTGTAGGAATGTTGAATGTGTGATATTGTGAGAGGGGGAGGAGAGGGAAAGAAGAGGACTACGAAGAGAGGTGAAGGGAAGTTTGTAGAGACAAGGAAGAGAGAAAGAGTAATGGGTGAGGAGAGGAGGGTAGTGGTGAAAGGAAGAGGTAAACTGGGAGGAGAAATGGGAGAGGGTCTGAACAAAGGAAAGAGGAGGAGAGGAATGTTAACCTTTTGTGAGGACAAGGTGGGGAAATAAAAAGAATGTGAAAAGATTGAGAGAATTATAAAGAAAATAGTGGGGAGAAAGAGGGACGAAGAAAATTCTGAAAGACAAAAAAACAAGTAGAATATTTCGAGAGAGAGAGAAAGGCAGAGAGGCAAAAGAAAGTGGTGAGTGGTTGTAAGCAGAGAGAGAGAGAGAGAGAGAGAGAGAGAGAGAGAGAGAGAGAGAGAGAGAGAGAGAGAGAGAGAGAGAGAGAGAGAGAGAGAGAGAGAGAGAGAGAGAGAACAACCGAGTCTTCAGGTTATAGTGTGTGGGCTAGCGTGAGAACAAACTCCGCACTTGATGACACCACCCACTCTCTCTCTCTCTCTCTCTCTCTCTCTCTCTCTCTCTCTCTCTCACACACACACACACACACACACACACACACACACACACACACACACACACACACACACACACACACACACACACACAGGGGGGACATGATAACGACATACAAAATACTGAGAGGAATTGACAAGGTGAACAAAGACAGGATGTTCCAGAGACTGGACACAGCAACAAGGGGACACAGTTGGAAGTTGAAGACACAGATGAATCACAGGGATGTTAGGAAGTATTTCTTCAGCCACAGAGTAGTCAGGAAGTGGATTAATTTGGGAAGCGATGTAGTGGAGGCAGGATCCATACATAGCTTTAAGCAGAGGTATGATTAAGTTCATGGTTCAGGGAGAGTGACTTAGTAGCGACCAGTGAAGAGGCAGGGCCAGGAGCTTGAACTCGACCCCTGCAACCTCAACTAGGTGAGTACAACTAGATGAGTACACGTAGTAGTTGTAGTAATAGTGCAAAAGCTAGGCTTAAAAATGTATTTTTTTTAGTACTCTGGTCACAGTCCTGGCGTCACAACAGTTTATCATTCTCTTAACAGACATGTTTTACCGTATGTTCGTTTTTGGAAGTCATCGCCCTTATACCCAGGTCCCAGACCAAACCTAGTTACTGGTCTGATCGACTTTGCTGTTGCTGCTGACCGCCCACACTTTAACGTTTGTACCACATCCCGGCTGATCAGGAACTCGGAATGGTGGTAAAAAACAAGAGTGAGGTCCAAACCATACCCCCGGCCGTCGCGTTAGCCACTAGACCAGCTAGCCACAATAAGATTCATCCAACTAGGTATATTTCTACACCATAGGAAGGTCATGTTGACGGCAGTGAAGGGACTTGAGCTAGAGTTCGTCACGGCCACGCTAGCTGGAGATTCCTCCGTAAAAACTTGCATTTGTGATCACAGTGGTGCCTGTGCTAACCTTCCTATGGTGTAGAAATATACCTAGTTGGATGAATCTTATTGTGGCTAGCTGGTCTAGTGGCTAACGCGACGGGCTGGAGTTTTGAGACTCTATGACCGCGGGTTCAATCCCGGCCGGGGGTATGGTTTGTTTGCAATCGTGTCATTACGATTTCTTGAGTCGTGAGGTCCAAGGCTGCCCACTGCTCTGTCCCACAAAAAACAGTATTCGTCCCACTTCTGTTTCTCATTCTTGTATCCGACATAGACAAGGACATAAAGCATAACACTGTTACATCCTTTGCTGATGACACTAGAATCTCTGACTGGTGTCCGTCGAAGACCGCAAATCTTCAAGCTGATATAAACCAAGCCTTCCAGTGGGGGTCTTAGACAACTATATGATGTTTAGAGGACAAGTTTCAGTTGCTCAGATACGGAAGAATGGAGGAAATAGAGAATGTAAGGGAATACAGGACACCCAACAATCGCGGGTGGTAGAAAGTAACATTATTTCTCTGTGAACAAATTTCAGCTGCTCGGATATGAAAAAAAACACTAGGAACTCCAAAGGGCAACGGCATTCAAAACACACAAGTGTCATCCCCCAAATAGTTTTTTTTTTTTACCAAAGTTGTGCAGCAACTCTCATTAAACCATTCAGCACCAGGAGCAACAGCCTGGTTGACCAGACTAGCACCAGACGAGCCTGGCTCATGGCCGATCTCCGGGAGTAGGAAAACTCACGAAACTCTTCAAAGGTAAAGGTAGGTCTCGTTTCCTTTTCTGGAATACTCAGTTTGATTCCATTTTCATAAGTTATAAACTGAGAAGAAAAAAAACCCATAGCGATACTAGAAATTATTTCTTTTCATATAGATTTGAAGGCTGCTGGAATGAGATCAAAGAAGAGGTGTTGTATGCTACTTCCACTGGAAACTAAACACTGTTAGAGCGAAGACCATAGGTCAAAATATTGAGGTCTTGAAATCACGTGATTAGTCAGATGATTTACACTGGTCAGCCATACAGGTCACTCTCTGCAAACTTGTATTAATAGGCATGCGATAAAGTTGTGTTTAAAAATACTAGGCCTGCTTTTGTTGTGTGTCTTTCTGCATGAACTGTGGAGAACTCCGCGTCACTTCTACCTGGAGCTGCACTACGCTGTCTGGTAATTGTAAACATTTGCAAAACAAAATACCAACCCGTGTATACCCTATACGTGCTAGGTTAGACGCCTATCTCCGGTACGCCAGTGGATTTTTTAAACACGGGTATATAGCACTACGTGTATAGCACTACTGGTATATAACATACAGCGCCACGGGTATGTAACATATCGTGACGAAGATGCCTTCACCAGTACAGGTGTGTAGGGAAGGAAGGTGGAAGAGGAAATTGTGTGGGTGTTAAGGGTAAGTCTCCTTCCCCCCAGCTACCCTCAGAAAGGTTGGGTTATAGACAGGTATTTCCTGATGACGGGACAGCTTCTACCTTACTCTCTGTGTTCCCTTGATCACTTGGACCTTACATTCTCTTTTCTTCTCCTGCCCCTTTTATTCTCACATTTCTTTCCCTGCCTTTCCTTCCGATACTCTTCCAAGTGTCCTCATTCCATTTCTATTTCAGTTGCTCTCATTTCTTCCCTCTTCTCTTTCCAGTATTCCCCACAACCATACACAACGTGCCTAGTGTCGTAGGAGACAAACAATAATGTGAAATACATTTACATACCAAGACGTAGGATCTGGTAAGTGTTTTAGCTAGAAGCACAGTATGCTTGATAACTATTATCTTCAGAGATAATGTCGAGTGTTTACTTCATTTTCTCTCTGGGATTATGTGTGTGAAATCACTGAGTTACACACACTCGTTTGTGTATAAAAAGGTCGAATCTCTGCTCCTAGCACTGCTTCTTACTTCATACGATGGTCGCATTGCTTCTTAACCTCTTGAGCACTTAACATACATGCTTTTTAAACTATAGACTAGTTTGGTTGCGAATCACTGGACATTCTTAATGTTTTGGTCGTTCTTTAATTAGTGTTGACTGAAGATGGGGCTGCGGCTGTTTACTCTTATGGATAGCCTGACAGGTTTTTGGAATTCATGTATTTTATCTGGTTTTTGATGTGTGTAGACTTCTGTTACATATTCCAATTTTGGTTTGTGTTCTGAACGGCTTTTTTTTTTTAGTCTATATGTTAAAACTGTTAAGTGTGTTAAAGGAAGATAAGGGTTTTCTCACTTCTTCATATATGTGATCTTCCGTCGACTTCATCATTACTCAATGATTCAGTCATTCGTGTTCAGTATTATGTTCCATAGTTTATTTTCTCCACGTGACTACACGTTCAGCCCGTTCTCACCACATGTCGCTTACCTACATCAACTTCCACCGTAAATCATCGAGTATACACATACCTAATATAGAATAACCTCTTAGTTTATACTACGTCTTGTTGAAAATGGTATAAAATACCGATAAGTTGAAGATTAAGACACATGTGCAACAGTTGGGTATCTTATTGATTAAACGTGTCACCTACACAGTAGGCTTCTTCAGTCAAATACAAATGGAACAGTAGTAATGAACTAAAGATGTAATCAGTCCATCAACCTTTGAGACAAGGTATTTGAGGTGGTTAGTCCCTCAGTCTGGAGGCTGAGGGACTGACCACCTCAAAATACTTTTTCAAGCTTGATTGATTACATCATCTTGATTTCATTACTGCTACTCCATTTGTATTTGACAGAAGAAGTCTACTGTGTAGGTGAAAAGTGTCATCAATAAAGATACCCAACTGTTGCACACATGTCTTAATCTTCATACTACGTCTTGTTGATCCAGTCACCGTAATCAGTCACTCTGTTTCCTCAACATTTACAAGTCTTCTTGCAAGGGTTAAGTCACTTTTATACTGATCTTTGCTACACATTTTTCTCTTTACTATTCGAATATTTCCTTCAAACAGAAAATCTTAACTTTGTAAAAAAAATTGCCGTTTATGCCTTCACTGTTTTGTAGTTCCCCAGTTAGTCTTCCAGTCTTCCTGGAAACGTCTGTTAGTGATTTTTATCAATATAATAATAATAATAATAATAATAATAATAATAATAATAATAATAATAATAATAATAATATTTATTTCTTCGAGTACATGATACAACTTATACAGAACATAGCTGACATCAATAGAAAGCCCCCTTGTCATGCTGAGCATTTCCCGCAACTTAGGTTGATTTTTCTCCCCAGGATGCGACCAACACCAGTCGGCTAACACTCAGGTACCTCTAAGTTAATACAGTTTGTTCATTATTTTCTTAAATTATGCGAGTCTCGTTGTAACTGAGTAAAACTGAAATACGCAATTTTGCTGAAGCATGTTTCCTGATCAGCCAGGCTGTGGCGTATGACATTGTTGGACTTCGTGCTGATTAATCCGGCCGTTTACCAGGTCTGGTCTGGGACGGGGCCGCGGGGGCAGTGACCCACGAAATCGTCTTCATGTACTCCCGTAAGAATATTAACGTAGCAATATAAGGATGGATTACTATATCTCCTCATAACCTTCCCTCATTCTTACGCAGCCTGTGTTTACCCACTGGCCGCCATTAACAAGTTTTTGAGCCTCTTTGATCCTGTCATGCTTAATCTTGAAGCTGTGTATTGGATTCCTCTGAGGGGAGATAGAGAGCTAGCTAGCTTTACAAGGTTTGAGGCATGAGTCAGCCAGCAGCACTTCTGAGTCAGCCGCCACACTGTCTCCAGCTTCCTCCCATGTAAACACTGGTAGACCTCCTCACACTCACCACCACTCACCCTTGTCACCCTCCCTCAGTCTTTACTCACGTCGTATGCATTTTGTTTTAATCTAACGATCTGGGAACTCCTTCAGTGTGTTACTGCCTCATTCAATGAAAGTTTCTCTGTTGCTACCAATACTAGCTACGTTGCTCTGTCATATTCCTTAATACAGGATGGGTTTCATGCACTAGGTAATGATAACATGTCAGCCTGAAATGGGACAATTCAGTAAGTTGATGATAATATTGACCAGTATACCACTGTGGGCGATGAGAATATTGACCAGTATGTCATTGTTGGTTCAGTAAGGCGAATATTGACTAGTATGTCACTGTGGGTACAGTAGCTCCCATTGACTGACTGATTCATTTTCACGTTACAACTGTATTTTGATGGATGGGACACAATTTTTTTCTCTATTTGCTTTGGTTAGCCTACAGGTGGCATGGCCTGGGTACACTTAATGTACCAGAATCAATCACTTTCAGCTCAACCTTTTAACTCATAAATAATCCACACTAGAATATGAAGCTCTAGACGACCATTATCAAGTTACAACTGATAATGATCTAGAAAGGACCGAAACGTCTACAGCATCTAAGTGTGGGTTTGTGAATTGTTCCAGCCACGGTATTTTGACCTTTTATTCAACCTTTTAATAACATTATGGAATAATATTTACCATATATCTAATGTTAACAGGAAAAAAAATTAATATTATATGTGAATAATTTGTCTCCATAATTTCCTCGTTTTTCGTTAAATATAACGCAGATACATTTCTAGTCTCTCAGCAGAAATGATTGATAAATAAAACACTACTAGGAAAATGTAAATTGCCTTGTATATAAGAACAGTCATGTCAGGTGATATGCTTACTTGCTCTTATGTAGAAACTTATACTGTGTCATAGTAGAGGCTGAACTTTATTTACCATTTATTCAACAACGCGAAATTTCAGACATAATTTAAATTAAAGGTAGGATTTTTTTTTAATCTATAATAAATGATAAAATATTTCGAATATGTAGACGATGGGCACCACAAATCCCATACTTTCTCTCTCTCGCAGCCTTACAAGGACGCTGACTCCATTCACTTTCTCTAAATACTGTAGTCATCACTCGTGTACCTGTGTATGTCCGTCACCTACCCTGCCTCTCTCCACCTCTTTTGTCTTTCCACCTCTCTTTCGTCTCTCCACCTCTCTTTCGTCTCTCCACCTCTCTTTTGTCTCTCCACCTTCACTTAGACTTTCCACTTTCCCAGGTAACACTAACTCCAGCTGTGCTGGAGGGAAACCTTTGAAGCTACCGTAGCTACTGAACCCATATTGGAGTACTTTACGATGTCCTCATCACCTTACTGAAGTCCCCAGCTCAGGCTGACGCAGTTCACCTGATGAACATAACTATACTTTCTGATACAATATGATACAAAACTCACTAGTACGTAGAATATGGTAGCCGCACACTAGCGGTGAACCCAGTTTTGTTAAATAAAAGTAAGTCTACCTACACTGTTACTTTTATTATGTACTAGGGTAGCAACACACTGCGCTTATTTATAGCCAGTAATGTAAACAAAAATATATTCCAAGTTGTCACCGACCCTGACACTCTCCACCTGGTCTTCCTTTTTACAAAATTTCTTCTCTGTCAGCTCAGCCGGATTGTGATGGCTGTGTCGGCTTGTTGGACGCTAGCACAGTCTGGTTTACCAGGCGACCAACAGTGAAAAACATGGCCTCAGGCCGGGTTTCTGAGATAAAGAGCCCTCGAAACCTGTCATGTGTATTAAGGCTGGTCTGAGACCGGGCCGTGGGGGTAATGACCTCCGGGAGTGCTTCTATTTAAACATTGTAAGTTAGAAACAAATTAGTCAGTTCGTGCAGATACTGATCTGCAGATAAATCTACAAATAATAATAAATTTGTTTCTGCGTGTAGTCTCTGCTTGTGACCGGTCTGCCTACAACCTTTAGTGGAGGTTGAAAGCCTATCGACTACACGAGTCTCAGGTTGTATGTCACTTGCTCACCACCAGCCAAGAATACCTTAATCTCTAAAACAGGGATCAAAGTAAACTATCAGTGTATATACACTGATAGGCATCTATTTCGCGGTTTGTATACCATGTGGTTTTTCTAGGTTAGGTTAGGTAAGATTCGGCAGGAAACAGGACAAGTGTCTTAGTCATTTGATGACCCGTCAGTGAAGCTTTTGGTCATCTGACCGACACCTTCCACTGGCTTAGCAGATATCTGTTGTTTCTTAAAGATTACTGCTATTTTATCTTGTGGTTTTATCCTCTTTGCCCTGTTATATATTAATGTCCAAAAAAATTAAATTATATATTAATATTATCCACTAAACAAGGAGTTTATCTCGTTATTATTACTTTATAATTAACCTGCCTATGTTAGCCTAACGAGTTATTTTTTAAACCATTATTTTTAACTTTATTTTTTGAAGATTACACGTATAATATAATTAGTTTTACGAGGCTAGTCGTCCCTTGTATGGCGTTTTTCTCATTCGTTTTCTGTTATTTTCTAAAATATTCTTTGTTAGGGGTAACTCAATGTTTCAGCTTATAATGTTAGGGGTAACTCGTTTAATGCTTCTCTCAGCTTATAGTGATAAGATAATCTTAATTAGGTGCACTACAGTGGTTGTAATAAGCATTTAATATTTATAGTAGCTTTAAGTTAACCCCGGAGATTTAAACAGTGTGCCTTATTTTGATTGAGGCATCTCTCTCTCTCTCTCTCTCTCTCTCTCTCTCTCTCTCTCTCTCTCTCTCTCTCTCTCTCTCTCTCTCTCTCTCTCTCTCTCTCTCTCTCTCTCTCTCTCTCTCTCTCTCTCTCTTCTCTATTTGTGCCTAAATAAACTTATTGTCACATCTTGGAGATGATGAGGTTGGCTAAAAGATATTGGTTGTACTAATTGTCTCTTTCTGATACTGTATAAGTCATATTACTGTATTTGGATATGTTAAATTATCCTGCGTGTTCAAGGTTGATGGATTGACCACATCATTACCTCGCCAATACTGCTTTCTACAATTTATTCTCCTCTTAGGTTAGGTAAGTTTCGTCAGGAAACAGGACAAGTGTTTCTTAACGAGGGTCTTAGATGACCCGCCGTTGGAGCTTCTGGTCATCTGACCGAGGCCTTCCGCTGGCTTACCAGTCCACCCCTTTAAAAGTTAAGGTCATAGTTATGACCACTGTTGAAGCCTACCGCTTCAACAGTGAAGATACCCAACCGTTGCACTTGTATCTTACTCATTTGCTTTATCCTTGTTTAAATCCACAGATTTACAGAAGCTATATGTACGCTTGGTTAGCAACCGGTGGCTTACCTATGATTATATATATATTCCTGTGAAGAACAAAAAGGCACAATACTGTGATGGGAAGAATACACAAATAATCCGCACATAGGAGAGAGGAGCTTACCACGACGTTTCGGTCCGATTTTGAGCCATTTACGAAATCACACGAGGCTTTGTAAATGGTCCGAGTCGGACCGAAACGTCGTCGTAAGCTCCTCTCTACTATGTGCGGGTTATTTATGTATATTCCCGTGATTTACTAGTGCCCACTGATATGCCAGAACTTCCGTTCTCTCCAGTTTAAAAACTAAAAGATGAGTTTTTTCATGTCTCAGAATATGCCTGTACAATTCACGGGCTTAATGCAACCATTGTTCACATTTAAAAGATAAGCCTCTAAAAATAAATCTGTAAATTCAACATTAATAAACTATTTATAATTTAGTTTTCCTGTTGTGTGCATATATTTTAACTTTCTTTGTATCCTTAACAGCTGTGTATATCGTTCGACGACACGTTGACGACGACATATGAGTACCCGAGTGAGCTCTTCCTGCTGGCGGAGGCTGGCCTGCTGCCCCTAGACACCATCACCACCACCATACCTTCCTCCCCTGATGCTACCAACAACACTCAAGGTACCATCCACTACCATCCCCTTCACCATACATCCTCTTCCCTGATGCTACAAACACACTAGTTACCATCACCACCACCATACCCTTCTTCCCTGATACTACCACCTCTAAGTACCATCACTACCATACCTTCCAACCCTGCCGTAGTATATTTTTCAGACCAGCCACCACCACCATACCTGGCTAGCATCATCAGGGTCGCCACCACCATACCTGGCTAGCATTATCAAAGTCACCACCCACATACTCAACACAGCTACCTGCTTTCATTTTCTCGCCTGAGGGTGACATAATTCTGTTATGAAGGCCTGCAGTTCACTGGGAGAACATTTTACTCAAAAACTGAAAGGAACCAAGTTTGAGTTCCAGGCTGGACGTAATGTATGGGCACTCACTGCTCAGCTTCTTCAAGCATTAAACTACATACCCGTTTTCTCTTTCAAAATGCGTTGCATTCTGAGAGGAGGAATAGAAAAATATCAAAATATGGGTGGCAGCTTCCAGGGATGTTTTTATTTTTATATTTGTCTCAAACTTTTCATCGCTAAACTGGAGGCAGCTTTGAAAAATATATATTTTTTTGTTTTTATATCCACCAGATATTGCTCATCTAATCTGGTGGCAGCAGTGGGATATTTATTTTATACTTTTGCTGTAACCACTATATTTTGACCCTAACAAACCAAATTATCCTTACTGGTTTAGTGCTTACCCCCTTGAATTTTACTTAAATCTTCTTCCAGTCAAGTATTAAATGGGTTTCTCATTTCATAAACACGAGGGCAGTCACAAATATTTTACATTACATGAGTGTCAAGAAATTAGAGAGGCAGGCAGGTAGGTGTTGGAATGATGCTGCCAATAATTATAAGTAAAGAATGCCAAGACACAACATTTTACATCTGTGGAAACAAGGTTGCAATATTAATTACAGCTCCCTAGACTCGTGTAATATATACAAACCTGTTAACTGACGTGTTAATATTATTCTCATTTATCTCTGTAGTATTACAACCCTGTTGAAAGTTTCAGTTTTTTTTTTTTGTTGTATTAGATTTATTTGCAAGAGTGATTTTTTTTATATTTCAGAATATATAATTGTATAAAAATATATTTTTTTCATAATGGCTGCTTATCTGAGTAATGATGCATCTTGTGCATGTACATGTCTGCAATATTGTTAGTGTATCTGACTTTTTATGTGATAGCAAGTATTTATATAGTGCATGCTGGCTCAACTGAGAGGTCTATAGTGCATGCTGGCTCAACTGAGAGGTCTATAGTGCATGCTGGCTCAACTAAGAGGTCTATAGTGCATGCTGGGTCAACTGAGAGGTCTATATGCATTCCGGGTCAACTGAGAGGTCTATAGTGCATGCTGGGTCAACTGAGAGGTCTGTCGTGCATGCTGGGTCAACTGAGAGGTCTATAGTGCATGCTGGGTCAACTGAGAGGTCTATAGTGCATGCTGGGTTAACTGAGAGGTCTATAGTGCATGCTGGGTCAACTGAGAGGTCTATAGTGCATGCTGGGTCAACTGGGAGGTCTATAGTGCATGCTGGGTCAACTGAGAGGTCTATAGTGCATGCTGGGTTAAATGAGAGGTCTACAGTGCATGCTGGGTCAACTGAGAGGTCTATAGTGCATTCTGGGTCAACTGAGAGGTCTATAGTGCATGCTGGGTCAACTGAGAGGTCTATAGTGCATGCTGGGTCAACTGAAAGGTCTATAGTGCATGCTGGGTCAACTGAGAGGTCTATAGTGCATGCTGGGTCAACTGAGAGGTCTATAGTGCATGCTGGGTCAACTGAAAGGTCTATAGTGCATGCTGGGTCAACTGAGAGGTCTATAGTGCATGCTGGGTCAACTGAGAGGTCTATAGTGCATGCTGGGTCAACTGAGAGGTCTATAGTGCATGCTGGGTCAACTGAGAGGTCTATAGTGCATGCTGGGTCAACTGGGAGGTCTATAGTGCATGCTGGGTCAACTGAGAGGTCTATAGTGCATGCTGGGTCAACTGAGAGGTCTATAGTGCATGCTGGGTCAACTGAGAGGTCTATAGTGCATGCTGGGTCAACTTGGAGGTCTATAGTGCATGCTGGGTCAACTGAGAGGTCTATAGTGCATGCTGGGTCAACTCCGAAGTGTGATTGAAGCAAAACTGACATTTCTTTTATTTTAACGAACCTTACTTCCACCATCATCAGACTTGATATTAATATACTTTTAAAGCTTCATTAAATGAATTTTTTGCAAAGATTTACTCATAATTTTATTTTTCAGTAACCCTAAACTTAAATGATCGTTTTTTTTTTTTTTTTGTTCTGAGATATTACTTTGAACGGTATGTGTTGATGTCATGAAGTCGCTTAGAGTACCGCTCAGTGTTGTCAGTTCCTTTCAGGGCAAGAGAAACCTCAGCGTTAGAACAGATATATACATAAGCCTGCAAAGAATCAAGGCATATTAATTACAGAGAACGCCTCAGGTACGTGACCGGTACTTAAAGGCACGGTTCCAAATCTACACACCACCATAACATACTGGAGTGAGAGATATGGGAGAAAAGGTAGAACCCACTCAACAACAGGGGCGCCACGAGCACAATAAGAGAACATTGTATCAACATCTTAGGCCTAGACTGCTCAACATCTTAAGTTATAAGAAATACTGCCGGGACAAGCATAGAAGTCTTCAAGAGGACACTCGACAAGTACCTCTGCCAAGTGCCGGATCAACCAGACCCAGAGCCGGGCTGTACGAAGAACACTCGAAATCCATCATAGATCAAAGAGCATCATTATTAATGTCTTCCGACGTTGGATGGCTTACCGGTTTCTAGAGTTTTTATTTCCCTTGCAGCCCTGTCTGGGACCAGTCTTTTATGTTAATTTCTTGTTCAACCAACCTATTGGCAGCTTGCTGGCCCACATAGCAGCGATTACAATCTGGTTGATCTGGCACTAGGGAGGGGTATTTCGTCTTGACATTGACACTCGTTTCGGAAGTATTTCCGAATTCTGTTGGCAGATTGAACAGTTTTGGGCCAAGGGTACTGACAGTTCTCTTATTGTCCCGATGGTCTTCCTTCTTTTCACTGGGTTTATTTTTGCACTTCACATATTTCACTCCAGCACACTGTTATGGTAGTGAGTGGATTTGGGACCAGATCCTCCAGTATTGTCCATGTACATAAGAGTATTATCAGTTATTTCTTCTTCGTTCCAGAGCACATCACAAGTACTTTGAGACATTCCCAGTAGTTTAAATGCTTTACGGCTTTATGCTGGGCATCAATCGATTTCTCTCTCTTCCGGTTCTGATATTTCTAATACTGCTATCACAAACAATTTGGCTGAACGTGCCATCAACTAGGCAGCATTGTCTGGGGCTGGGTTACGCTGCGATGACCTCCAGAATCTACAACAGGCATACGATACGAGCAGTCATTAAAAATGTTATCTTTAGATAAAAAGACACAATACCGTGACTGGAACAATACACAAATAACCCGCACACAGAGAGGGGCTCACGACGATGTTTCGTGTTTTCTTTCTTCTTACATTGGTATTTGGCCCTTTATTATTATTTTTCCCCCCTCTGTGTTCTTGTTCTTACCCTTTGTGGGCCCCTAGCTCCTTTGTGTGCCCCTAGCTCCCTTGTGGGCCCCTAGCTTCCTTGTGTGCCCCTAGCTCCCTACTACTTACCATCTTCCTCTACTACCACTCTTGTCCCGTTCCTGTCTTCTGGCCTATATATACTCCCTCCTTCTCTCCTTTCTGTTAGTGTGACTTTGTAAATGGGTCAAGCCGGACCGAAACGTCGTCATAAGCTTCTATGTGCGGGTTATTTGTGTATTATCTTAAGATACTTTTGAGTCACAGTGGAACTTCCCATTTTCTGCTGCGACTAATAGAAAACGTGTATTCATAGTAGGTGTTTTTGGGTTAACTATAATTATGTTCACATCCAGTTTTTTTTTTTTTTTTTTGTTAGCCACAATATATTTTGTTTTCTTTTGTGCTAGTTGCTCCTTTAATAAGCGGTATTAGATTAGTGATAAGTGATTTAATTAAATCAATTTATATATAGGCAGCTTGAGTATAGTTGTCAATGAGCACTCTCCCAGAATGAGAGGTTACTTAACATTTTTGAGATAATACAGTCTATAAACATTGATGACTATCTTCAAGATATGAATCTTTTTAAAGGAAAACAAATATTTAGATTATAGACTACTATACTCGTAGCTCAATGGTAACGCATTCGACTTGCAAGTAAAGTGCACAGGTTCAGTTACGGGCGTAGCTGGGCGTACCGCTTTGTTCACCTAGCAGTAAATAGGTACCCATTAGGTGACTTGTGGAACTCATCTTGGGGAAGAGGGCTAATTCCTTGTATCAGTTCCTTGGATCAAGAGCCTTTCACCATCATTAAAACAAGTAGTAAATTATTCATTTTGACAGCGATCACAAAGAGCTGTGAATCGACCCTTGCAACTACAAATAGGTGAGTACAGATAGGTGAGTGTACACGCTCGCACGTTGCAACACCGACATTGCCATTTACAAACACGGGATTGTTTAAAGGAAAACATTACAGTTGCAATAATGCATAAAAGATGACAATCAACAATTTAGTTCTCACAGTAAGATGACAATTGTTGAGAGAGACAAGTTGCAGAACAACGCTTGTATTGTGATAACGTTTTGTTCTGTGTAAACCAGTTGTAGCCCACCAGGGGATGTACGAATCCCTGGCGGGTATATGTAGTCACT
Organism: Cherax quadricarinatus; assembly: GCF_038502225.1. Lineage (NCBI taxonomy): Eukaryota > Metazoa > Arthropoda > Malacostraca > Decapoda > Parastacidae > Cherax > Cherax quadricarinatus. Next base: position 8,534,164 of record NC_091334.1, read on the forward strand.
AGGATGCTATAGTACAGTAAGTCCTCGCTTAACGTCGTCGATAGATTCATGGAAACTGCGACTTTAAGCGAAACGATGTGTAACGAAACCAATTTTTTACCATAGGCTAATTGATATAAACATCAGGGGTGCACAGTGCGCCTTAGCACTCATAGCAACAGAGTTAAATCAAGGAATAAATGTTTGCAAAGCGAAAATTGTAAGGAACACCTGCAGCCACCATGCAGGTCAACAGTGAACGTGCAAACTCCACACAGTGACCCCGGCCAGGAATCTATTTTTTTTCTAATAAACGTTATAACAAAACGATGTTGAACGAAGCGACTTTAAGCGAAGACTTTGGTAAATTAATATTTTATTAATTATACTTAAAAATTACATATTGATAAATTATAGAATATATATTATGAATCATACCAATAAATAATGAGCCAACCTCGTGTTGAAACCTGATAAGCTTCTTGTGGTACAAAAAGTACGTCGTGAGTAAAATGAGAAGGAAGAGGACCCATTATTTGTTTTTTCCCGCTAAAACTAAGTAATTCACTTGTTTTATTAACTTAAGCCAGATGGATTTTTATGCATTTTGGAATATATATATTTTTCTTGTTACTCGAGTGCTTTGGTTCTATTAATCTGCAGTAAAATGTGAATTAATTTTTTTTTCTATCAAAAAGTTTGAGATGGGGTGCGCGGGTTGGGATAAATTTAGTTAGGGGTGCACAAGCTAATAACAATTAGACAACCCTGATGTAGAGTTTTATTAAGTGATTTTATAAAATTATACACAAAGCGAAACGTTGTGCAAATATAAGCTTGATCTGCAACTTGTGTCACTGTCATATACTGGTCTGGACCGGGCCTCGGGGGCGATAACCCTGGGGATTGATCGTCTCAGGGTAAATACACCAGGTGCCAGCACTGACATGTACAACATGTGTCAAATGAAGGGATTCAGGGAAACCGGGAGGCTGGACTTGAATCCTGGAGGTAGGAATTACAGTGCCTGCACTCTGAAGGAGGGAAGTACAGTGCCTGCACTCTGAAGGAGGGAGGTACAGTGCCTGCACTCTGAAGGAGGGAGGTACAGTGCCTGCACTCTGAAGGAGGGAAGTACAGTGCCTGCACTCTGAAGGAGGGAAGTACAGTGCCTGCACTCTGAAGGAGGGAAGTACAGTGCCTGCACTCTGAAGGAGGGAATTACAGTGCCTGCACTCTGAAGGAGGGAAGTACAGTGCCTGCACTCTGAAGGAGGGAAGTACAGTGCCTGCACTCTGAAGGAGGGAAGTACAGTGCCTGCACTCTGAAGGAGGGAAGTACAGTGCCTGCACTCTGAAGGAGGGAAGTACAGTGCCTGCACTCTGAAGGAGGGAAGTACAGTGCCTGCACTCTGAAGGAGGGAAGTACAGTGCCTGCACTCTGAAGGAGGGAAGTACAGTGCCTGCACTCTGAAGGAGGGAAGTACAGTGCCTGCACTCTGAAGGAGGGAAGTACAGTGCCTGCACTCTGAAGGAGGGAAGTACAGTGCCTGCACTCTGAAGGAGGGAAGTACAGTGCCTGCACTCTGAAGGAGGGAAGTACAGTGCTTGCACTCTGAAGGAGGGAAGTACAGTGCCTGCACTCTGAAGGAGGGAAGTACAGTGCCTGCACTCTGAAGGAGGGAAGTACAGTGCCTGCACTCTGAAGGAGGGAAGTACAATGCCTGCACTCTGAAGGAGGGAAGTACAGTGCCTGCACTCTGAAGGAGGGAAGTACAGTGCCTGCACTCTGAAGGAGGGAAGTACAGTGCCTGCACTCTGAAGGAGGGAAGTACAGTGCCTGCACTCTGAAGGAGGGAAGTACAGTGCCTGCACTCTGAAGGAGGGAAGTACAGTGCCTGCACTCTGAAGGAGGGAAGTACAGTGCCTGCACTCTGAAGGAGGGAAGTACAGTGCCTGCACTCTGAAGGAGGGAAGTACAGTGCCTGCACTCTGAAGGAGGGAAGTACAGTGCCTGCACTCTGAAGGAGGGAAGTACAGTGCCTGCACTCTGAAGGAGGGAAGTACAGTGCCTGCACTCTGAAGGGGTGTTAATGCTGCAGTTTTTGAAGTGTAGTGTGGGAGTGCCTCTGGCAAGATAGTGATAGAGTGAATGATAAGTGTTTCTTCTTTTTCGGGTCACCCTGCCTTGGTGGGAAACGGCCGACGTGTTAATAAAAATAATAAAAAAAAATTTCTTTCATGTCGATTACATATTCTTGAAAGTAAATATCATTATTTTTTTTTTTTGCATATTATCCTCAAAAGATTAACGTGTTTCATTATCCATTCGTCAGACAACCAACTTTTTTTATTATTATTATTTTTGTACATTTGAGCTGGTACATTGAAGACTTGTTATCTTCAAGGGGCACTATCACGGGCACTATCACGGGCACTATCACGGGCACTGATAATGAAAGACTTTAAGTTTATACCAGTAATGCTCACATTAAGAATTAAGCTTCACAGTACCATGGCTGGAACAGTTCACCTAAAGTTGGCACTCAGGAGAGAAACCTTGTGACAATGTTTCGCTCCCTCCCTGATTATTGTCCAGTCACAACTGGTCATATAGATCCTACGTGCGATATTTTATAGAAATGCTTTTATTAATGTTGAAGTTGCCATAAAAACTCCTTTCAGCAAATCATTCAGGTATGATCCGCGTGAATCATTCTACAAATATTTGTAATACTAATAATAATAATACAGTAATAATCCTGAAACGTCAAATGTTCTCTAATGGGCAGAGATTTTACAGCTGTATATATAAACATATCAATAAAACAGTCAATAAACCACTTAAATCAGCAGAAATTTATACTGACAAAAAATGCCTTTTAATCACTTAAACAGATGCAACAAATTATGTAACACAGAGTAAATGAACATTTTAGTTTCTTAGGTTAATGCCTATCATCATCGCCGGAGTCTAGACTGCAATTAAAAAGCTTAACCCTAATTTTAAAAGGGGTGGACCGGTAAGCCATCGAAAGGTCTCGGTCAGATGACCAAAGGCTCCAGCTGTGGGTCTTGTATGAATAAGACCCGCGTCAGGAAACACTTGTTTACCTGGAGTTTACCTGGAGAGAGTTCCGGGGGTCAACGCCCCCGCGGCCTGGTCTGTGACCAGGCCGCCTGGTGGATCAGAGCCTGATCAACCAGGCTGTTACTGCTGGCTGCACGCAAACCAACGTACGAGCCACAGCCCGGCTGGTTAGGTACCGACTTTAGGTGCTTGTCCAGTGCCAGCTTGAAGACTGCCAGGGGTCTATTGGTAATCCCCCTTATGTATGCTGGGAGGCAGTTGAACAGTCTCGGGCCCCTGACACTTATTGTATGGTCTCTTGACGTGCTAGTGACACCTCTGCTTTTCATTGGGGGGATGTTGCATCGTCTGCCAAGTCTTTTGCGTTCGTAGTGAGTGATTTTCGTGTGCAAGTTCGGTACTAGTCCCTCTAGGATTTTCCAGGTGTATATAATCATGTATCTCTCCCGCCTGCGTTCCAGGGAATACAGGTTCAGGAACCTCAAGCGCTCCCAGTAATTGAGGTGTTTTATCTCCGTTATGCGCGCCGTGAAGGTTCTCTGTACATTTTCTAGGTCAGCAATTTCACCTGCCTTGAAAGGTGCTGTTAGTGTGCAGCAATATTCCAGCCTAGATAGAACAGTGACCTGAAGAGTGTCATCATGGGCTTGGCATCCCTAGTTTTGAAGGTTCTCATTATCCATCCTGTCATTTTTCTAGCAGCTGTCCTGTTTCCTGAAGAACCTGACCTAAGGCTGCAATTTAATCCCTAAAAACAGTTATTAAAATTAATTATCGGTATATATAGCTCGATATATACACATCTCTGGGTGGATATACTCTACTAACGGAGCAGCAGTTGTATAGCAAAAGGGGAACAGCGGAAGGTGGCATTCACTCGTTAATGGCTAAATGTTGAGACAATAGTGTTACCAGGCCGTGACGTCAACCTCCCCTCCCTCGGTTATACCTGCATTCCACTGCTTGTTAGTGTTGTAATATGACAATACTGGTCCACAGTGCTTGTTAGTGTTGTAATGTGACAGTACTGGTTCTCAATACTTTTTAGTGTCGTAATGTGACGATACTGGTTCACAGTGCTTGTAAGTGTTGTAACGTGACAATACTGGTTCTGTACTTGTTAATGTAATGCGACAGTATTGGTTCTCATTCACTTCGAGGCAGTTTGTCATGGCTTTATCACAAGATATTCAATTACACTGATAAATGTAATGATTAGTATTAGGTGTGTTCACTTGAAGTTATTAACTTGACTCTTGAAGACAGCTACAGGATTGTTAGTAATTGCATTATATATGACGGGAGAATGTTAGAAAGTTGTGCACTCACTACACTTGTCGCCTTGTCTCAGGTTGGCTCGATTGGTATCGCACTTAACTTACTGAGGGTAAGTGGTTAGATCCCCGACACGGATGGAAACGTTGGCCATATTTTTCTTACACCTGCTGTCTCCTCACCTAGCACTAATTAGGTACCTGGGTAGCAGTCGATTGTTGTGGGTCGCGTAACATATCTTAGCCTGTAAAACTGCATATTATCCAAAGATAATATGAGGATAATATTATCCTCTTTATCTCTTTAAAGCAGTGGTTCCCAACCTTTTCTTACTCCCGCACCCCTATAAAATTTTGCTCTAACCTCACACCCCCTACAATTTAAACTTTGTTCAAGGATAAAGGATGTGGAATCATAGTAAGTTTTATCAAAAGAAGATATTTATTTTACTTTCTAATATAATATGTGAACAAAAATGAGACTTACAGAAAAGAAACATATCACAGAATGATATTTGAATGCACCTTACAAAAATAATAACTCTTGCTTGAAATATATACAAAAAAGTCAAATCAAGAACTAGCTTTCAAACCTTTAGAAAGGAATTTTAGTTTTTTAATATGTAAAAAATCAAACATATGGACAAGAAAGGATGTCTCAGATTAACATTTGAATATACCATACAAAAAATAGTTACTTTCTTTAAATATGTACAAGATAATAAAATCAAAAGACTGACTTCCAAAAAGTTTGCGAATCCATTTTAATTCAATGACTCTTTTGTTCCTGTTTCTTGCTTGAGAGTTTTTCAAAACGGGGAACTATGTTGGTGATAGCAACACGCATGTCTGCCTGTGCATTCAAACGATTTCTAGATTTTGTCTTAATTGACAAAAAAGTACTAAATCCTGATTCACATAAGTAAGTTGTCGCAAATGGAATGAGCACAGTTAGTGCAGTTTCACAAAGTCTTGGAAATAGAACCAGAGCCGAGCACCAATACTCTTCCAAAGTTTTACTCTCAAATTGCATTTCAAGAGCACGATTTGAACGCAGATCTATAAGATCTTCTTTCAGCTCTCCATTATTTGACATTTTATCCAAATTGAAGGAGTAAGGATTCATAATCCATTCTTCAGATGATTCCAGCTTCCTTACATCAAAATATCTATCAAATGACGCCGACAGCACTTCCAAGTGAGTCACAATTTCTCCACAAACACTAGGAATCAAACTTGAAGATTCATTACCATCAGCTATTTCTTCAAGTGATGGAAAATTTGAAATATTTCCTCCTTTCACTCGTTGACACAGAGAGAGATATAACTTATCTTTGAATGCATTTAGCTTTTCATAGCAATTCAGCATGTTTATATTTTTACCTTGAAGTGATAAACTCAGATCATTCATACGAGTGAATATTTCACTCAAATACGCTAAGATTCGATTGAATTCTTGCAATTCCAACTCTTCAAGCAGATCACAGCGACGTTCCTTCAGAAATACTTTGATTTCTTCTGGCAGTTCGAAGAAGCGGGTTAAAACTCTCCCACGGGAGAGCCATCGGACTTCTGTGTGGAAAAGTAAAACTGTATGTTCACTTCCAAGATCTTCACAAAGTGACTTAAAAAGGCGGTGATTTTGAGCACGACCTCTAATCCAGTTGATGGTCTTTACTGAAGTATCAAGGACAAGTAGGCAAGTTTTTTGATGCCAAAGCATGACGATGAAGGAAACAGTATGGAATCTCCTGTTTCGTCAGTGCAAACAACCCAGATTTATTTCCCAGCATAGCAGGAGCGCCATCAGTACACACACATCCAATAATTTGGATATCCAATTCATATTTTGCAAAGAAGTCTTTCACAAACTGAAACACATCTTTTGCTTTGGTGGTTGTTTTCAGTTGTTCACAGAAAAGGAAGTTCTCCTTTATGGCACCATCATGAACATACCTCACCAGTGCAATAAGTTGACTGCAATTAGAAACATCAGTAGTTTCGTCCAACTGAAGGGAGATTTTCAAGGGATTAGCCTTCATATGTGAGATAACTTGTTCCAAAATATCTAAACTCAAATCGTTAATTCGGCTTCGAATAACATTATTTGACAGTGGCACTAATTCAAGCTTCTTTCTTGCTTCATTTCCGAGAATAGTTGTAGCCATTTCTAATGCACATAGTTTGATAAGCTCTTCTGCAATAGTATGAGGTTTCTTAGACTTTGCTACTTTGTACGCCACTTGGTATGAAGCCATCAGCAGTGGCTTGTCGACAGATATACGTAAACCCTAATTTTGGAAGGGGTGCTCGAGAATCAAAACGGGCTCTTTTAGCTTGCAACGACTTAAAATCATGGCCCGCAACATTGGCCCCACCATGTTGGTTGTTGGAGTGTTCTTGCAGCTTAGATGGTTTCAAATTAGTGTTGGAGAAAGCAATTCCACAGATTATTCACTGAGGCTTTTGCAGATCCTCAGTCTTTCCGTTGGAAGTGAAACCAAAACTTAACGTAGTCATCATTCCATTTCCTTTTCTTCGACATGGTGAAGGCTATGATGATAATCTGAAATAAAGAGATGAAAATAAAGATAATGGTAATTTTACTATGATTATTCAATATTAATAAGTAATAAATGAATCAATTTCCTGTTATTAAGACGGACGCTTCTCGCACCCCCTGGAATGTTGTCTCGCACCCCTAGGGGGTGCGAGCACCCCTGGTTGGGAACCCCTCCTTTAAAGGGATCAAGAGGGAACTGCATAACTTAAATCAGTAACTGATCAACCGGGCTATGGTACCTGGCTTGTGTGCTGCTATCACCAATAGCCTGATAACTCTGGTCGTCAACTAGGAGTGAACCCCAGAAGCGACTACAGGTAGACCTCATAATCATTTATTTATTTTTATTAAGTATGTTTAGTTTTTATTTTAACTATGGTCTTAATGTATTAACTGTTTTATTTATATAAAGCCGGTCATTAGTATACTCGAAATTTAATTAAAATATTTAAGTCTAAAATTAATTTTTTAGCCAGTGAGATTATTATTATTATTATAATCAAAGGGGAAGCGCTAAACCCGTAGGATTATACAGCTCCCGGGGGGAGGGATGTGGAAGGCATTCAGGCTTAATTCGGGGAACTGGAGCACAGTTCCAATTCCCTAAATCAAGAGCCCCTCACCAACATCAAGGAACCTTCCATGAGGGGATTTAGCCAGTGAGAGAGAAATAATAGTGAGTATTGAAGCAGCAGTTACGTAATGGTGAACAAAGCACAATTGTTACCAATGTTAAAAAAACTGTGTTGGAAGTGCGGAGCTGTCACCTGCTTGTACCAGTCTTGGTGTTAGTTTACCACTGCTTGTACCAGTCTTGGTATTAGTTCACCACTGCTTGTACCAGTCTTGGTATTAGTTCACCACTGCTTGTACCAGTCTTGGTATTAGTTA